>NC_069140.1:73867946-74181537 GCF_943734755.1 Anopheles moucheti
GTATCTGATGGCATGGTTTTAAACTGTTGTAACGCACTAGTTCCAGATTTAGGTAGAAGTGCACTAAGCATTACTAGGCTAAGGTTAAACAGATCTGACCAGGGAACAAAAAAGCACTTAAATGGGAGTGGGATCCCCAAAAGCTCTGGTCATTTTAAGGATAATAACTAATATCTACAAGAAAGAGGTGTATAAATCAATTCGCAGGTGATGGTGTCATCCCTTTAATAACATAAATAATACATAATGTTTCTTTAAAGTGGATATGATTGATCGTCCGTTTTCTAAGTTGGTGATGTTCATGTACTCATTTCATGATATTCGCAAACAAAATATACACGCATTTGGAAGTTTTGGTGTTTTAATAGGATTTTTTTAAAAAGCAACCCAGACAATTTTAAAACGTGTCTTAAAAAATTTAAAAATTTTCAAAATGTAATAAAATTAACTAAAAAATACAAAACCTAGCAGAATTTAGTAAAAATTTACAAAGTATTCAAAATTTCTTAAAACCATTTCTAAACAAAATTCTAAAAACAAAACATATCGACATATAAGTAAGTAATAGGTATTTTTTAAGATTTTAAAATTTATCATTTATTTCTTGAAACTTTATTTTTTTTTATAAGTATCAATATAATTATGTTAAGTGTCAAATACTCATGAAATAATGGTTGGATAAATATGAAAAAAAAGTAAAGATAAAAGATAAATATGAACAAGGACTTCCAATTATATTCAAAAAAAAAATTATTCAAACATTTTTGTATGTATCTCTTCCGGAATTTAAGTAAGTGTAGTATAAGTATAGTTTAAGTGTCTATATAGGTGTGGTGGGTACAATCAATCCAACAATAAATGTGTTTCCTTATCTCAATCATGCACAGTATTTCTTAAGAAAATCCATTTATTACACAAGCACGTTTGGCTGTAAGCAATCTTTTAACCCCGAAAGGGGAATCACAAAATTTTAAACTAGTAGTGCTCAAGTAGTAAATTACCTAAGCAGGTATAAAAAAGAGCATCTCAAAAGTTGAACCAAAACAAACAGAACCATAAACATGTGGAAGCTTTCACTGTGATTTTCACGAGATGATGCAGCTTCTATAAACAGATAGTACCACTGCTACGCTGTGGAACGTATCGGTGTGGCTATTTTCACCTTTTCCCTCATCTGCGCCCATCTCGAACGGAGCGATCATATCACATTTAAAAGCGAGATGCCCATCGATCAATAGGATTGGTCGGTTCAAAGGAATCCATAGCGGACGTAATGGTTATCATAATTTGACACAGCAGAAAAATGTATAAGCTGCAGTCGGATTTCTTTTTAGAAATTCATCTTACGTCGCTTATGTGCAATAGAAAACGCAATAAAAGCGATCGAAAGAAAAACATGCAAACAACATGTGAGTCCGTTTCGACGATGTGAGCCTTCTGGTAATCATCTAAATAATTGCGATCTAGATCATGAAGAATCTTTCGCTGCACGTAGAAATTTGACCGCCTTTTGGCGTCTGGGGATGGAAATCATTCTTTGAAGTGGGTGGATCGTAATATGGTAGAAAAGTGGCAAGAGCGAAAAGAAATTAAACGAGAAGCCAGTACGAAATAGAATTTATTTTCGGTACGCTTCGGCCAAGCAGCGAAATGTAGCACAAACGGTAACTTTAATGATGGCGATTGCCACGGAACGCATTACAGGAACTTTTTACCAGCCGGGAATAAACAAAAAAGATGCTTTCTCAACGATACTTCGGCATAATTAATCTCGAACATGCATCATTAATTAGTTAAATTATACTGATAGCAAAAAATGCACTATGCTAAAAAGATAAGGAAATGATGCGATTTATTGGTTTTAATAGGTTGCAATTTTTTATTTGATTTGTCTCTATATTTTTTTCTTAGATTCAGTCATTCACTTACAGATTTTCAACTTTAATCATCACCAAATCTACATGAATCTATCTTAGATGGATAGATTGGAAGATCATTTTTGACTTTAATATTTTTAATATTTCTACTCCAATACTCCAATATCGTTATTTAAATTACCAACAATATGCAAATGTAAAATTATGGTTCTATATTACAAACTAAAAATATTCTTTTAAGTTGATTTGTAGAAAAACTGCCTGGATCGCTACGATGAAGGAAAATTAGGATCAATGTTAAAGTTTTTTTTAATGCTTCAATATAATAACATTCATTTTACAAATATGAAATATTTTAAATCACTCTGTCAAAATAATGATAATTCGTGCGTTGAATGTCAGTTTCAATTTTATGCCTCTTCTAAACGATCTAGTCAGCATATCTATACTGTGCGTACGATTCAAAGGCCATCAACGTAAGCTGTGCAGGAAAATTTTACAGGAATTCTCACAATTGCAATAAAAATAGCCGGGATGGACGCTGAAGAAACTTCCGAGAAATGTGTATTTGAGTTAGAATGTACGAACAATTCTCATCCATTTCAGGTAGGTGGAGCGTTTGGTTTTTTTATTGTAAAGAACATGCCATAAGTGAACGTATTGCCATTTAATTGCAGGTCCGCACTGTGACGATCGAGCCCGGAAATGAGGTACTAGTTGGTCGCTCCCGTAACAGTAAACGCAACAGAACCCAGGAAGAAACTAATCTTATGTTTGACAGCCGTGCCCTTTCCCACAGCCATGCTACACTATTCTATCAAGATGGAAAATTGTATCTCAAGGTGATCTATTTATTTCATACGCTAAATAAGAAGTTGTAAAGTAGATATATATTTGCTTTTCGTCTAGGATCTTTGTAGTTCGAATGGAACGTACCTAAATGGGGAAAGCATTGGTCCCGAAAGAGCTGTTATGAGTGAACCTATACGACGAGAATTAAAAACGGGCGATATTTTACGATTTGGAAAGCTTCGTTGTATTACCAAACATAGTGACATAGTTAACCCGATTGAAGCAAAGCTAACGATCAAGTATCCCGCATCATCTGGAGAGTCTAACGATCAGCCTAAAGAAATTATGATTAGTTCAAAATCCTACACACCTTACGAAGGACGACAGTTGGAACAAACTATGGTAATGGAACAAGAGCCCAAGAAAGAGCTCAAAAAAGAGCCCGTTTATTCGACTGCCAACAAGGTAGTAAAAAGGAATGTTCAAATCAAATCAGTGAATATCAGCGACTGCGGAACGGAAACGGAGGGAGTACCTTCCAGTACCATATCGACACAAGTTTTACCGGACGAGCTAGAGAAACAGATTGAGTGCAAAAACTGTGAAATCATATCTAAAGAGTTTTATAAGTATCGAAAGCGAGCATTGCTTACTATTGCGGTATGCTTGCTAATCATTGTACTTTATCAGCAATATTTAACCTTTTTTTTAAATTAAATATGTAAATTACAGGACCTAGAAATGGTTCTAATTATTTAATAAAGGTGTCCCTAGCAACACAAGTCAGGCGATTATCAAAATAAGTTTCAAAAGTTGTTCTTAGTTTAAAAAGTTATCTATTCGATCGTCATTTAAAAGTTCATGAAAACACTAAGTAGTGTTAAATCAAATAATAAAATATAAATCGTATCGCTTTTGTTTGCCCCTAAAAGTATGCAATACATCGAAACATTTTGCCTCATTAAATGCGCTGTTCGTCAACTAGGATAGAAAATGTGGAACAGAACCATTACTATTAAAGCTTCTCTTAAATATTTAATAGATAGATAATATACCTATTTATCATCTTTATACTATAGTTTAACAAATGTCCAATACAATTATGTTTACGAGCCAACAGTGCAATAAAACATCGCAAAAGCTTGTGTGTATTGAAGTCCCACTGTGTTGAAACAGAAAAACATCGCGATACGTTAACATCATTTATACTTTTACTGAAAGCTTTTGCTTTTTCCGGAAATAACTGTGGATAGGTGCGAATTTGTCCTAAAATTAAGAAATAGTTGATCAATAGTAAATGTCGGTAATTGATTACACAAACTTAATAGTGCTGTATTTACGTTGGACTTGACAACAGAGAAAAATTGTTGAATACATGATCACTTGTTAACCCTCCAGAAAGTAAATTACATAGACCAACTATAAGGGTGTTAACTTAGCATATAAAAGCTAGTACTGTGGACATGTAATACAATTCATATATGGTCTAGCTTTGCTTCATCAATCATGCGATCGGATATCAATGCACTTCTCACCGTAAGAGTTTGTCTGAATATAACCTTTTGCTGTTTCCTTCGTTGCGTCTTTAGAACTCGTCTTATCATTACTCGACTAATGAATAGCCAGCGGGCTTTAATTTAACCTTCCGCCCAGATGCACTTTGTTTGAACAAATCAGCAACAACATCATGACACATCGCACCGGATCGTATGTTGTTTCCGCTCAGCGCTACCACAAATGGGTCACCCCGTCCGCTATCGGAAACACAAAGTATTATTCCATTTATGACCTAAGACACGGTGCAGCTTTGGGTGTCCGAATTGTGCCAGTAATATTCCACCGATCCATGGTTATGATACCAATTGACGATTATCGTTGCTTGAACCTATCGGATGACATATCTACAGCGAACGAGGATGGCGTTGTTGTTAAGCCCAGTCCGCCGAATCAAAACAAATCAGATTCTGGTCGGGTCTTTTATTGTACCGATTGCAAGGAATTCTGATATCACGGCGAGGGAGTAGCGATAAAACACACAAACAAGATTGTATCGATTCAAACCGGTTTGAAGTGATTCTAATGACAAGGAATGAAGAAATTCTCACGAGTGAACTTAAAAGCCGATGTGCTTTGTACATATTTAGATAAAAATAGGCAACACAACTTCCGACAGCTACCTAAATTGAGCTTTATTAATTTATATTCATAAAGAATAATCATTATGTAAATGCGTATTGTATGTGTGCAAGAGCACAAACAATAGTTTAATTTTCTTAACAGCGATTAACGATTCAAATGATCACCTTTACTAATAATTTACAATCTTTCATTATGTTCTGTATCTACAATACTTCTTCCCTTATGAGTAGTTTCTGATTTTTGGAGTACATCATATTCAACATCGGTTGTTTGCCGGGAAGAATATATCCAGTTCGACAAGGATCATGAACGCAACGATCACCAGATATCCAATACCAAGTGCTAGTCCGACTAGCTTCCGGAGCGTATACTTGGCAGTGTACAATACTACGTAGAGGATAAAGATGGCACCAAACAGGGCCAGCACTGAATACTGGATACCGTATGACTGGATTGCGATGTAAGCTCCAGTTGATGGACCGCCATCGACCATCGTCCTGATGAACCAGGGCAATCCGAGCGAGAACAGTATGGCTAGCGTATTGGCTCCCAGCGAATTCGAAACGCCCATTGCGCCATTACCTACAGGAAACATATGCGTATACATTTTCAAATACAATTTGAATGGTAAGTTGGCTATAGTTACCTCTACGTATAAGCGTCACAGCTGATGCGGCTTCTGGCATACAACCACCGAACGCAAGGAACGTCATGCCCATCACTGTGTCCGGTATGCCGAAGGTATTACCAATCACCGAGATCATCCAGAACACGACATATGCGCTCAACCCGATCCACCCTACGCAGCAGACGAACGTTAAAGGGTAAAGTTTGCGGAAACGGAGTGGATCTGGAATGGTCAGAAACACGATCGACCGATACGGCCAGGTGAAGAACCAGAAGATCGTTCTCCAACCAGCGACTGATGATTTTGGCAGGCGCGTCAACTCGTTCCACTTTACACTTTTCAACGGCTCTAAGACACTCTCAGATTGTGCCGGGTCTGCCGATTCTACCGCAGTATCCGCTGATGTGTGGGGGCTGAATGACACTTTCTTTGCGCTCTGATCGTTTATATCCACAAGAACCCCGTTAATGGCATGCCCTAAGATCGCAATCGAATACTTCCGCCGTGGTTTGTGATCTATCGTACCATCCTCAGGTTCGGGTTCCAATCGCCCGCAAAGGTTCCAACGGTTCTGTATGTAATGTACGGCTATCCTTTTTAGAGGTTCGTTTTTAAACATCACCACAAAGTACAACACGTAGGTAATACTGAAAATCATCGCTTCATACCACTCAACTCGACCATCCCAAACGCACACCACCAATAGCGTGGTGGATATTGTGACAATAATGGAGTCGCGTGTCAGTGGCCACCAATCAAGCTGCACGTGCTGTGAAGTTAAAGGATGTAATTAGTTAAAGTCTTACCAGCACCTGTCAAAAAGGTCCCGAATATCTGACACAACTCTCACCGTCTTTGTTAGCAGTCCTACGAGAGCCGCCACACCGAGCGTATTGAACAGCATCGAGCCCATAATCGTGCCGACGCCTATGTCCGAGTCGACTGCCAGCGTGCTGATGGTGTTGGTGAAAAATTCAGGCATCGAGGTAGCCGTTGCCATGAAGGTGGCTGCCGCTACATCCTGGGATAGCTTCAAATCCTCACATAAACACTCAACCGATGGCAGAAAGTACTCGCTGCAGACATACGCGAGCAACATGAAGAAATAGATCGCAGCCAGAAAATGAAGCACAATTGCGCCCTGGAGCCGTTGATCCTCACTGAACAGATCGGACGGCAGATCGTCCAAACTGCTCGTAACGATGCATATCGATGGAGAACCCGACGAGTTCTGAGATTCACTACCCGCTATTGTGTCGGATGTGTTTCCTGACTGAAAGTCAATCGTGGCCCGCGCGGCAGCAATCGATTCTCTGAACTGTGCAGTACCATTGCCGTGACTGTGGTGTATTTTTGGGACTGGAAAACAATAGTGAAACGAGACAAATCATTGAAAGAAACCCCACGAACTGAGAGCGCTCAACTACAACTACACAAACAGTCGACAAGCGTCCCTTGGAAAAAAATGTAACTCAATCAAATAGGCACTGCAATGCATTCTTCGATTCTGATACAATTCTCCTCTACGTCTGGATCCCGTCAGTACTTGTGGATGTGTTTGAGGGTCCTACACTGTTTACAAACCCCATATTTGTGAACTCGCGCTATTGGTCACGTTTTTGCGGCGCAACGCAAGCTCCACTTTTCACTGAAGGACTTCAAAGTTTTATAACCTTGCAATCCAAGAAGGCAGCATTCTGTTGAAAAACACTCGAAGACAGGCGACAACGAGTCGGGAGTGTGTGCACACAAGTAAATAGGTGGGCATGATTTCACCTTCCAAATACAACCCGATAGCCAAATGCCAGACCAACAGGTAAGTGATTGTCTGTGATTTTTATGCATGTAAATTTTGTTTAACACTTGAAACAAGTTGCACAGAGCACACATCACCTTCAATTGAGCGCTACGATTTGTATTGCTAAACTGTTAGAATAGATTCCTTGATTCACTGCACTTCTTATATAACGCTATATTAAATATAAATTCAAACATAATCAACTCTTTATTACCGAAAATGGCCACTATGTGTGGAACATAGAGTAGTAATAGATATATAGCACCAACAGTCCTATGACTGCCTTTCCACAATTGTACCATACTTTTACATTAGCACTTTTCACTGTCACTGATCGAAGAATTCGAAAAATGTTCACCAGATTTGTTACACAGTAAAGTTTGTCCGACACTTAGTAACACTTTCACCGCTTCCTTCGATTCAATTTTGAAGTGTGCTCCGAAGAAAGTAGCACCGATTGGTCGCACTGCGTCCGAATGTCTACAGCCAATGGGCCGATGGGAATCCCTTTTTGATTCTCGTTTCGTCCAACACTGCATCTGATATCGACAGTAAGGGGTTGTGATGACCACGCAGCTAGCATTCGTGTCTACTGCGCTATCATCGGCAACGGAATGGCACCCGTCTACAAGTTGGCCGGGCATTACAGTACACCTGTGAACCCCTTCAGGGCTTGCGCTCATCAGCTGTTCACAGTGAGTGGTTCTGTATCATCCAGCTTTGCCTCAAAAGCTTTTATTGCAAGATGGCACCGTGCCGATCACATTTTGTCTAGCTGGTCCGTTACCAGCGTGGTTTATCACAATGTCTGGTGTGATGTTGTATTCCCAAATAAACCGTCGCGTCGATGGGAACGGTACTCGTGTAGTGTTTGCCCACGACCTGCTTGCCATGAGTTCTAAGACGTCAGGCAAATATCCGGAATGCAACTAGAAGGGACATAACACTCAGGTGGTTTAACGAATTCCATCGAGAAATGCTGTTTCCCGCCCTAATCTTGTCCAACCACGTAGTCGGATCCGGGTTCCGGTTTTATCGGTGAAAGTACTGCAGGTACATAAGAGCCACAAGAACCCACACTGCCATGGGTAGGGAAGCTATCAATGAGAACTTACTGTAGACGCCCTGGTTAATCTCTGAAACACCTTTTAACTGAGCGACCATCACCCAACAAAAACCTTAACATTGAACCAGTCCACTCTCGCATACACATAACGTATCCGCAGTCGGTGTAGTCAGTCGAGTGTTGCTTAGATTGTTTTATTGATCATCACAGCCAGCTCACACTTCAAACGGCGGTAAATAGCATCTGATATCAGTCATTGAGACGTAAAAATTACTTCACTCTTTCAGCCTGTTGGTAGGAATAGTGTTCGTACTTACCCTAAATGTCTCTACCCGTCAGAAGCATGCAGAAGGAAAGCCCCAGGCGCCCTTCCAGGAAGATAACAAAATCAAAGCGTTGATGTCACGGCCACATACTTCCATCTGTTTACAGAAGGGGGTAAGATCTTCCGGACTTGCAGATGAAGATACGCACTTACGGTGCATGGCTCGAGCTGAAAGTAAAAATATTACTCACACGAGCTGGTTATGAACGGGCATCGGTGACGACGGAATGCGCCCTTCCGCAGAAACGGGTTGAATTAGATGGGATGGATCTCGTGGACGCCAAGAGATTAATTGAAGGGCTGTATGAAGCCGACAGTGTCAATGATAACAAATGATAAGAGTAAGCGAAGTCTGTGCTCAGTGTCATAAATAAAATTAAATTCTAGTAAAAGCGACGTTACATAGAAATTGTGCTTTATTGAAGTATTTTACCATTCCGTTGTCGCTTGTCGTTTGTGTGGGATTACCGAACGATAAACATTATCAAGATTGTTTCGTAATCCTTCCTATGTTTATTTATGTTAGAACTTCTCCCCGTTTTTATCATAATTGCTGTTGATTTATCTGTAGTAACATCAAAGTTAAAATTTTATCTTCCTATCATGGTTGTCTCGAGCCTCATTCAATCTTAAAAAGCAAAGCTACGAAAGTACATGTTTGTACATGTGTTCAGACAAACAAAGCGGTGTCTATTATTATTTCGGATGCCTATAAGAGATAACGATATGCAGTTTACAAACATTTTGGCAGTTTCTCGAAAACGCCTTTAGAGTATTTTATTTTCATTGTGAACCGTGACGAATATTCATCGCGGAGAGTTGCTACAAACTGTAGTAGAATGCGTAACGGTAGTTTACGGACTACACGCAACAAATACATTGAAACCTTCTACCTTTTATCGTTAGTGTTTGCAATCTATGCTCCCTCCTTCGCTCGTTTCGTCGATCTTGTGCGGCTGTGATTCGTGGTGACTATGGATCAAAATGTATAAACAGGAAACGCTCAAAGCAAAGCTCAATCAAGTGCGCAAATCGATGTAGTCAGTCAAAATTTAGTCAGAGCAGTGTACATAAACAAACGTCAAACAAAGCCCAGCGTTAGTGGGCTGGTGGAGTATCCATCTGGTCAAACGTAACTAACATAACTCAAAAAAAGAAAGCAACAATGAACAACGAAAAACAAAAGGCCCTGCTGTTTGCGGTGATTGGAAGGTGGTACTATAATTTTCTAAACATTCTACGCTTAACTAACACTACCATAATTAGCTGCGATCTACGCTGCGATAACAAAATGGGCACATCCTTGGGAAGGGAACGGAACAGAATGAATCTAGTAAAACTAATCAAATTGGTATCTGTATGTGATCTTAACACTAATCATCACTCAAAGACTATTTTGCTGAGCTTCTGGACACTTCAGGACAGGGCTTGAGCATTTTGTTAGGGAGTATTCCAGTGGCTGCCGCCGATTGAGAGTAGAAATGTTGCCGTTGTCTACTGCGAGTATATTATGTTTCGTAGGTATTGCCTAAAACGGTACGCTACTAGCACTCCTCACCGGATGGTATGATAACATCCAGCTCGTTCAGGATCATAAAGGCAACAATGATACCGTATCCGAGGAACAAAATCAAGCCGACGCTCTTTCGTAACTTGTACACAGCTATGTAGATAACTATGTACAGCCAGGCAGTTGCACCGAGCAGTGCAATGATGGAGTATTGCATTCCGTACGAGGCAATGACAAGATACGAATTGTTACCACTGCCGCCATCAGCCAGCGTGCGGATGAACCATGGCAAACCGAGCGAAAATAAGATTGCGAGCGAGTTGGCACCCATCGCATTTGATACACCCATAGCACCGCTGCCAGAGCGAATAACCAATACTGCGGACACGGCTTCCGGCATGCAACCACCAAAGGCCAGAAACGTCAAACCCATCACCGACTCCGGAATGTCGAAAGTGTACCCAATGATTGAGAGCAACCAGAAGGTCATGAAGGCGCACCCGGCAAGATATACGATGCACATGATGAACGTTAATGGGTACCACTTTCGCATCCTTGCAGGTGGCGGGATGGTAAAGTAGGTGATGAAGCGTAGTGGCCAACTGTACCACCACCAAACCGCCCGATACCAAGTTTCGGACGAGATCTTCCACAGTGTCATATCATCATACTCGCCAGGATCATCTACAACATGTCGAGCGGGAACTAAAAGAGACGGTAACGTAGAAATCATTAAGATCTTCCACAGAGTAGTAACACATTATTGGGAAACTGCACATGAACCGAATTCTTACTCTGTAATTCGCCCATCTTCATCTTTGTCTCAGCCATTTGCTCGGACAGAATGGAAGCCGTCGATGCGCGGAAGGCTGGTTTCTCGAGCGTTTTTCGAGCAAGATTTGGAATGGTAGCAACTTCCTGCTGTATCTGCGCCTCTGCTGCGATCCTTTCGTCTTCCTCGATGTTGCGAATGACGCGCGCACACAAATTCCACTTCACCTCTATGTACTTCTTCGCAATCTTCATTAGTCGCTTGTTTTGAAACATCAGCACGAAGTAGAAGAAAAACAGGATGAAGAATACCATTGCCTCGTACCAGTAGATGCGACCATCCCACGCAAATCCAATCAGTAGCGCAACGTGTGCTGAGAACACGATCGAGTCACGCGTTAACGGCCACCAGTCCAACTGAACGGGCTGTTGAGGTAGGAGAATATGGAATAACTCAGGTGTCCATAGCGCAAATAGGCTCTCTCTTATGCGCCGATATACTTACCGATTTCGTTGCCAACCCAGCCAATCCTGCCACACCGAGTGTGTTAAAGAGCAGCGATCCCATAACCGTCCCGAGTCCCATGTCGGAATCTGCAATGAAGGTACTGATGGTGTTGGTAAAGAACTCCGGCATGGTGGAAGCGACGGCCATAAAAGTAGCGGCTGCAACATCCTGCAAAAAGTCATTTGAGCGTCATTAATGTCACCACATCGTGAGCAATTTTGGAACACCCTAAATGAATCGTCCACCGTTCTCCAATGTGAGCTGTTTAATGCTGGAAAATGGACAAATTATGGACAAAAAGTTGCCACTCTCCACTCCGGCCTATCTTCAGATGGCAAAATCATATTGTATATGCCAGATCGTTGATATCGAGCAGATACGAACTGCCTCCCCATGTCCAACTTTCTTCGCTCCGGTGAACAGAACCTCAAAAGTGAATACCTAAGCGTAGTAACCAAACGAATTTAACTGAAATCGTTGTAAAGTGTTGGCTGTGTGTAATAGAATAGCTACAAAACACAAATAAATACAAATGTTAAGCTCTCCACCATCTGGTGGGGAACTCATATTAAAAATCACTTAAGATTGTCCATTTTTTTTAAAGAACTCGTCAATCGAACCGGATCAAGCTCAATCAAACCGCAGTGTGATACTAAACATGATTGATGGGGCACGTGCTAAAGGAGCGGTGCGTCTAAACACGGCCAATACGCGATATGGTCAGGGTCTAGTAAATCACTCACGATAATCGTCACACGGTCGGATGGTGATAAACCTATCCCGATTATGGTTTGGTGACGAAAGGAGTTAAGTATTTGTCGAGGTGAAGATTGATGATTTATGTGAAGCATTGTTAAAAACAATTGAATTTATATTTAGCAATTCGCAGAATTGGTAGGCCGATGTGTTAGATCATTTAAATTTATTTTTGGGACATAATTACTGCAGTGTTGATCACTGCTGTAAACTTTGCTGTGCGAGTAGCAATGTTCTGGCAAAAAGGACATCACGGTGTAGGTGTACAGGCAACACGTTAATATTTGTTATTCACTATCTTATCAAAAAAATCACTATAACGTAGATTCTGTACCATAACTAATATGCGTAACAAGAGATATGGTATGTTAAACACCAATTAGGGTAAAGTGTGTTGGTGTGCATGGGGGATGGTCAAGTTAATTTAATTTCCAATGTCTCTCTTATATCTTGTTTCATTATTCTACTGCAACGTTATCCCCGATCGGAATGATAAGGCAGGCGTACCTTATTTTTGTCATTTATTATTATGTCCGGTCACATTTTTGGTGTAGTGTAATCGCAAGTCGGATTAGTTATCAGTTCTTAGGCGCTTAAGTTCATGCACGGTGAATCCTTAGCACAGTGCTCCATCCTCCTTTTTGACAAACTGACCAACTTCCAAGGTATGATTTCAATCAGCGTGATTTAGACTAATTGCGCATCATATATTGGTATGTTTTTTTGAATAAAAAATGTGAAAGTTAGATGATTTATCCCATTACCCATTATTACCTGTGTGAGATTAAGATCCTCGCAAATACACTCAACCGATGGTAGAAAATATTCGCTACAAATGTACGCTACCATCGTAAAGAAATAGATCGCTCCAACGAAGTGAAGCACGATAGCACCCTGCATTCGTTGTTCCTCTGTTGGTGATACATTGAAATCGTAAGAATCAATTTATGCTCATCATTCTATAACTAGACTAGTTGGATTTTGTTAACTTACGCGTAAATATGTCATCGGGCAAATCGTCCATAGAGGAACCGCCGGAGCAAAATACCTGCACCTTCTTTCCGTCGGGCAGTACATCGTAGTTAATCCTTCGCCAAGGATACCAGTGCCAGGTGAGCTTCTCCAGCTCTATTCTTTCGTCCAGCGTTAAGTGCATCGGGGCGGCTACGGTTGTATTGTCCGGGAGCGAATAAAAGTTTAGCTCCGTCGTTGTGTCCACCAAAGGATCCGATGAAATATCTACAAGCAAGCGTATACATCGTGCGTTCAGTTTAAAAATTCTCTAAATTGATCCTTTTGAAGTGTTAATGAAAAATGATAATAACGTACAGGATTTTAAAATACATTTAATATTAATAGTTAAATGAAAATGTCTTTATGTTCTACCTGATCACTTCAATCGGTATTTTACTATAGGAGATTATTCGATTTTATATTGACGGTTCTATCAACTAATATTAATTTTGGGTTTTAAAACATATGAATTTAGATTTTGCAATATTTAATGAAACCATTCAGTATGGTTCTTTAATTTCTAACAATTAAAAAAATCAATTAATTCAAAAAACAATTGAATTACATCACACCCTGAAGTGTAATAAATACAATCTTCTTGCGATTGTGCTTATACATAAGCGGAATAGTTTTAATCGATATTTTATTATAAGAATAAAATCACAACCAATTTGTAGCTTACAATAAAAGGTACAATATTTATGCATTTTCTTGTGAATTTTTTTTTAATGAATACTACAACAAAACTTACCCCAAGGACCAGTATCGTAAGGTTTACTATCGATCACTATCATAGACATTGCCATTGGCACAAATGCACAAAGCACAAATGTGCTGACCGTCCGTAGACGGCTTAGAACAGGTGTCATTCTGTGGCAGTATGCCTACGGACTCGTACTACTAAACGTGTGTAGTGGTAACGTTTGTCGGTTCTTCACCACAAAAACACTAACATACACTTCGCACGGATGAGTTACGTTCCACTTGGGATAAAATGTGTGAACTAATTCTCATGTAACCGCTTCCGCACCACACGCCAACACTTTGCACAAGTACACTGTTTCGGTTGCACACATTCACGTTTCGTTGGTTTAATAATCAACCATGCACAACCATAAATTCTGCACAATATGCTAGATATTATTGTGCTTTTTTTCCTTTCCCTTCTTTTACTTTGTTACACTTTCTATTACCGTAGATCGTCCTCGCGTTACGATCTTATCAAATTTGACCTGCACAAGACGGTAATTATAACACCAGATCTATGCACTGCTCCTGTTCAACGTTAATCACTGTTACTGGCTTTTCCAACTTTATCCGAGCTTCCAATCTATATACGCTTCTGCTGTGTATAAAGATTCTTAGTTGTGCAACCTTTATAATCGGACTGTAATGCTGTTAATCGTTCGCTTGCTACAGCTTCCAGCACAGTTGTAGCAACTCGACCGCATTAGTCGCCGCCTAATGCGTTTCTGAGCCGTGTCTGTGAGACTATGGTCAACTTTTGACGACTCCACTGGCCAGTACTGTCCGGTGTGTCCGATATCCATCAATGTGTGCGTCTTTATCAAGCGTACTTAAGGCCGGTTTTGATTTCGGTAGCAAAATTTACTATCCAAATGTTCGTGTGGTTGGCATTACGATCGTACACCCCACATTGCTTACGCGATGCTACAAACGTCGTATTTCTGGGATTACGCACGATCAACCAGTGTGGTAGGTTTGATAAGCCTCGTTCGCCTATCAGATACCAATCTAGATTGGGACGTCCGTTAATCCATTCATGAATTTAATCAGTTTTGTATGTCAGTGACTGAAGAGGTACTAATTGCTGTGATTTTGTGTTTCAACATCGTTTAGCTATTTTTGTACGTCAAATAGGAGTTGTTGAACTCCTTCTTCTCACAAATCGTTATACTACAATGATGCCAAAAATTTATAAACTTTTTATGCACAACATTAAAGCATTGTGCACATCGGAATCGTTATCGCTAACATTATAGCTTCAAGGATTTCCAATCACCCTTGCATTCTCCAAAACATGGACTATTTTACCATCTTTAGAATTTCCTCGTTTCCTAACCGTTCTGTACCTTTTTGGTGCCCTCAATTCAATTATCGTGCTGGTGCTACCCTATGAACCCTTTAGTCATCAGATAATCCGTGTGCAGCACAACACAAAAAAAAAACATACATTTCCATCGACCTACGACCGGCAATGTTCGGTTAGTCAGGAAATCTTAAAGTCATAAACTGATAAAACCCATCCAGTTCCCACCGTTTGATAATCATCACTCAATTTTTTTGCTGTTGATGAAGCTCCCAATGGACGACAGGTTTATTTTATAGCGTTAAGATTTATTGCCCTTCGTTGGGTACCAGCCATAAAAATCACGTCCCTTTCAAGTGGTATTACGACCGCTGAATTTTAGTTTGCAACCGGTAGCATATTTATTTTGCTAGCTTTCATATCGCCACACGTGCTACAGATTACGGTATGCGATGTTCGAAGGTAAACATCTCAAACATTTTATTGCAATAACTTCGTACTACGTGATACAACGGTATGAGCAAATCTTAAATTTAAATTCAACCTTATATTTGATTCAATTTTTAGCTTATAATTAAGCTACCCAGCTTTATTTAGTACGTAAACATTAAAGGATTTTTCATCTAGTTTCTCACAAACACTAATAATCCCATTTTGCACCTAATGTTCAAAACGTGTCGCAGTGAGCAATTAAAGCTGTTCATGTCCATCCACAATGCCGATGCCATCGTGACGCACTTGTTAATGTTTGTTTTTATTTTATTTCAATTTACGAATTGTATTATCCTTTTGCCATTATCATCACCCCCCGTGCGATACACTGCGCTTGTGGCCCAAGCTTAGTCATTAAGAGTTTATTTCCCTTATGGTCTGTGAGAGCCATGCCCTAGCATCCTTATCTACTGGCTTCAATTAATTACAATGATTACCGACAATGATTACAAAAAAAACGTGCATTAAAACCGATCAATCCGATGGGAAAATAATTGATTTATCTATTAGCAATGCGGAAACATGGCTATCGCGATCACAGCAGCTGCCTGGTGGGTCTGATTGAACACAACTTCTGTTCCGACTGGACATTTCACCACGTAATTCGACTATTAATTCCTGCGTCATTTAGCGCGTAAAAACGTAAGTCATGACGCAAATGCCAGGTAAAGTTGGTGCTAATGGCGTTGGATTCAATCTGTTGTCAATGAAGTCTTTCAGACCCACATCAGCCTTTTAGTCATTGAGTCATTGACTTCAGAACATGCTCACTGTTACCGCAACGGCGACCTACTCCTTCAGCCGTATATGATAAAGAAAATTAATGGTGATCGCGTATTTTAATACACTAAAGTTTTATTAAATTACGTTGATTGCCACCGGGTTTGTTGTTAGAGTACCTCTCGTTGATCAAACCCTAGCCATCGGAAAGCCTCGTGTGTGTGCCACTGATCGCGATGCCTCCTAACGTCCTATTTGTTTAAGTATCTCTCTCCCATTTTTAAGAACATGATAGACACAAAAGATAACTCCTGCACAATAGTATTATATCTCATTAAATCTCGAAGTAAAGTGAACTTCGATTCATTATTCATTGATTCAATTCTTGCAATTCTCACGACAAAACAGGATTAACGCTTCAAGGCTCGATTATTGGAAAAGCAGATTTCAAACGAGTGTTTTCTTTCGGATATTTTAAATTGTAATTTTCTGTTACAATTCCTCTTAATATGTACTACTAACTCGTTTCATCTTAATGTATCAAATTTTCGCAGCTGACATATTTATTCACAATAAAATCGTGCTCTAAAATAGTCATTTAAAACATAAGGCCTACTAGCTAACAATCTAAAGAATAGTAATTGAACCTACTCTAGTCATGCTCGAAGAACTTCAACTACTGTTGACCGATTGTAACCTTCGTAGCAGACAGTCACCGTCTGAATATCAGTGGGCGCAAGTGGGTAGATTCACTGGGAAGAACACATTCAGCTCAATCAGGCTCGATACCGTGAGAAAGCCAATGTACATCGAAAGGCAGGTCAAACCCACCTTCCAATCTAGCTTGAAGCGATTACACCAAAATGCCATGTACAGTCCGCACAGTGTCGACAGTAGCGAGATGGCGGAATAGGTCAGCCCGGACGAGTTGAGCGTCACCCATCGTTCGCCCGGGACGGCCGGGAATGCTAATGCTTTTATCAGCCAAGGTAATCCAAGGCACAGCAGTATGTCAAATGTGTTCGATCCGATCGAATTGCTGATTCCCATCTCACCGTGGCCCTGGTTCGTCACGATAATGCTGGACACCGCTTCCGGCACACTGGTACCGGCCGCCAGGAACGTCAGCCCCATCACCGAGTCCGGTATGTCGATCGTATCACCTTGAAAGTAGCGAAAGAATGGTTGATTATCTTTGAGAAGGTGGTTGGCCATCAGCGAAGTGCATCCCGCTCGTGCGGCCACCAGTGACCGGACGCTTACCGACGACAGTGATGAGGAACGCGACAAAATAGGACGTAATGCCAATCCAAAAGATGCAGGCGAAGAATGTTACCAGCCGCAACCGGGGATAGCGTCGGCAGTCTGGGATGGTTGCCCACAGTATGAAGGTAATCGGCCAGCGGCACACAAACGCCAGCAGGCTGTCGTCCCGATGGTTCCAGGGTGAGGTCGCCAACTCTGGAGGGCGCGAAAACATCGAAAGTAACAGGCGAACTTTTAATCGAGAGAGCTCTTGAGGTGTGGAGTTCGATTTTGCACGTCCTCGCGCCACTTACCGTACTCTTCGAAGCTGTCATCGCTGGCATCGCTGTCGCAGGCATGTTGTCCGTTGGTGCCGTTCTTACTGCCGGCAGCAGGTGCTGACTTTCCGTTAGCTCCATTGGACAGGAGTGGCGAAATTTCCGTTACCTCCGTGTACGGACGGATGTATGATTTTCGGCGGAACGTCTTCGACATGAAGCGATTGATCGTATCGTTACAGTACATCGCTACAATAGAGAGAGTTAGAGAGAGAGAGAGAAAGAGAGAGAGAGAGAGAGAGAGAGAGAGAGAGAGATTTCAGAAATTAATGGGCTTCGTCTTGCCAAATACCTTCCTTGACCAGACTCGTCTTATTCATTGTTGAATATTAAATCCCGTTTAAATACGGCTGATCGATCCACTGAGTCATTACACATATAAACTACCAACAAAAACCATTGGAAACATCTGCTTTCTCACAATTGTTCTCAGCTTTCTTCGTTTGTTTGAGAAATAGAAGCTTATAAATCGAATCTTAATAAACAAATCATGTCTTTTCCAACATAACGATGTCTACGTCAATTCCATGACCGACGTCAGCTGGGAATCAATATTTACATGTGATAAAGTTCGTTAAAGACATTTCATTTTCCGTCATGACGCACGACATGAAATTTGGCCGAAGCTTGGAATAATACATCTCCAAGCATTCTGCATCACTGGCACACGACAAAGTGCACTATCAGCCGGAACCGCTGTTCACTGAAATGTATGAGATAATTTAATTCTCATCTCGACATCTTCATTCTCATCTACTAACCCCCCCTGCTGCTCTGTAACGAACAAGATGCCCGGAAAAGAAGATGCTTATCCAAACAGCGCCAAGCGAGTACGAAATTTTGGCGAAATGAGAACGACAGCCACAGACAGCTTATGTCAAGTTCAGTGCCATTCCAATTCTCCCGGAGTGGCCCGAAAGTGAAGAGAAAGATTAGGATATTTATCCACAGCCCAACAAGTCCATCCATCTTCGTTTGTCATACATTGTTGCGCTTGCGGTTCACCTCGTGGCATAATATATTGTTGGTGCGTCTTATCGGCCACGGCAAGTGCACCGTTGCCGTGTGCCGCAACCTACATAGCACGATGACAAATGCAGTTTAAAACAAACAAACATAATGTGCACAAAAAAAAACCGCGGCTCAGGTCTTCACCAGGGGATTCGACCAGTTGATTAGAGTCCAGCTGTCGTTTATCATGGGCTATGCCGGCTACGCTTGAATAACCTCAGCTCGCTTATTTGGTAACATATTTCATTTATGAGTTTATGGCAGATTTCGAATGTTGGTAGATAAGTGAATGCCACCATTAACTTTTACCAGCTGTCGCTGAAGAGCAGAATGTTATGTAAAACTGACTATTGCTTCAAATCAATTGGTACTCACCGGTAATGTAGAACACGTATGCTGATACAAGAACGGTGGCCTCGTACCACATTACCCGGCCATCGTATAGGACGGCTATTAAACCTATCACTGCCATTCCGTACATCATGGAATCTCTTGTCACGGGCCACCATCTTAGCTGCACAACCTAGTTAGAGATCGAGAATAACATTTTTTGAATGTGAATCTTCAAACCGCCATTTTTGGTGACTAAATCGAATCATATCGAAAGGACCTATACCTGTCCACCTAAGAGTCCGCAGACAGCTGGTACTGCTAGAATATTAAATACGGCCGATCCTACGACGGCACCCACACCAAGATCACCCTTCGTGACGAACGTGCCTACGCAGTTGATGAACAGCTCCGGGCTGGACGAAGCTGCAGCCATAAACGTTGCACCAGCTACATCTTCCTTTACCTGTAGCTCTGGAATCGACGATGGTGATAAGAAGAACAAAAGATCGATCGTTAACATCTCCCGACCATCCTGAGCCACCGAAGGTTGGTAATTTACTTTTGCACATTAACTCGATCGCTGGAACAAAGTAGTCATCGCACACGATGGCAAGCAGCCAGAAGCAGTAGCAAGCGATAACGACATGCACCAATATCCAACCATGGCGACGATCTTCGCGCGTAAATCCATCGGACGGAAATTCAAAGATGGCGGCCGGTGTACAGTTACGCTCGGTCTCTGTACGATCTGTGGCGTTGGTTACTCCGTCCAAGGGTGTAACGCTGGTGGTGAGCTCGGGTGGAACCGTTCCGTTAAGCAGATCTAACAGCTCCACTTCACTCTGAGGGATGGTTAGTAATTTTCGCGCACCAACGGCACCATCTCCTGCCACTGCTGATCGGATGCCATAACTGTTTCCTTTGCTGCTGGTCGGTGTTAGGGCAAGATTTAGCACGTGTAACGAACCTAGACACAGCACAAACAACACACGCAGTACAAACGCAACGCGTATACGGCGATTGCGAATGCCACAGAACGAGCTTTCGTTTAATGTTTTAGTCCCAGGTTTTACCATCTCACGAGCCGCTCAAGTGGGTTTCGTTCAATGTCCCGCGGTAACTTGATTTCACCGGATAGTAATTGCACGTGTCCCACACCGTAGAATGCACCTAGCGCGTCAGATTCTTGCACAGTACACAACGTGTCTTTCGAGCACTGTCTCGACCTCCGTCACACGCAACCACTGCTGGTGGATAAAGAAAGTCAATCTGCCCGTGCCGGGGCGCTTTTATAGTCCAATTTCCCCAATACATTGTCTACGGCAATCTACAGCATCCGTCCTGCTCGAGCATGTGCTCACCGTGTTCGGACGGCCCGATACCGAGGGTCAAGATGCGGATGTTGTCAGATCGGTAAGCAGCGCTTGCTGTTTGCGATGCGGTGCGCTGTGAGTGTGCCGTGGCCATCATAAATCAACAACCACATCCATCCCATCCCATCCAGCCTATCTGCGCTACGAGTGCACCATTGTCCCTTTTTCCGTCGGCAGATCGGTCAACTTGGCTTGGAGAGACTTGGGTGAGATAAGCGCCAGAAATGCAACCATGCTGTTGCAGTGATGGATGCTGTTCTACGGCAGAGTTGTAGGAGCACCTGTAGACTTTGTAGATCTTTCGGGTGGTAATTGTGATTGATTCAGCACTTCGAGCACAGAAACATAAACTGAAAGAGAATCGTATTATGGGATTTGAAACTTAATAGATGTGCTTTTTTTCGCACCTTTATTCGGGTGCCCTCGTACAGCGTATCATCTTCAATATTTGCTCGACAGTGACAGAGCTTTCGTTTGCCCATTCACATACATACTGACGAAGAATGAAGAGAGAAAGGGAGAGAAAGAGAGAGAGAGAGAATATCCAACGCCATCTTGCAACTCGGCATAGGAAAATTACGGCAACGTGGCACAGATCGCTGAAAATTGTCATAAGCGGATACTATTGTGCTTCGCCTACGCAACGCGATAGAGTGTATTTGTTGTATCAACATCCTGGAAATATTTCAAATACCCGCGTTTCTTGGCATGCTGAAGGGCGTTGTTTGCTATAACAAGCTATAAACATATATCAATACTTTTGCTTACGCTATAAAAAAAGGAAACTTTTTTCAGTATCTTAGGAACGTAACATGTATTTCTGTATATGCATAATTCACTACTAGTTTTTGAAACACACACACTCACAATCTGTGTTGATTGTTTTTTTGTTTGTTTGTTTGTTGTTTTAATATTGTGTTGTCCTTTTTTTGTTTTGATACACGCGCATTTGTCTCTTCTTAAGAGATCGTACAATTAAACGGGAAAGAGCGCGACAGATCGACAGAGTTATCTCCGGCAGTTGGGGGGAGATTTCATGGAGGGCGTTCCGGTGATGGAGGTATAATATTTACAACAGATCAACTTGAAATCGCGCTTCCGTAAGGCTCACGCGGGATGCACAATTAACGTTCCACTAGCTTGCACAACTGCTTGGGGGATGTCGAGGAGCTCTAGTGCTAACACCTACGTGACGTGCTACACGTGCAGTACATTTCGTCCAAACTCTCTCCAACGGTTTCGGTGAAGAAGGAAGATGGTGGGTTTTAGAATGGGGAAAAGCTCACGAAACCGCTGCTGGTGCTGTGTCGCTGGCCAAACTATTAAACGGTAGCTGGTTGTATCTACGGAACAATTTCTACGTGCTCTTCTTTTGCGGTTCTTGCAAAGCACCCACAGTTCGGATGTTTCGAAATGCCAATGTATTTGCCCAGAATGGGTGCTTACCTATATCCTTAAATTTACAAAACATTTATCCTTTCGTAGTTCTCACATACCTTCTCGCTCTCGTCTAGATTCTACGTTTTAATATGTCGGATTTCTTAACTCACGTTTTCGAAGGCAACACTCTTTTACAAACTAACAACAAACCGACGGCTTAACGTTCCGATTAAGTTGTTTCGTCGTACAACAGCGGAATGCTCGAGTGATCGACGCAGAATGCGACTTTAAGAAACATTAATCTAGATGCAAGAAAGATATGGTAGACAGGTTTGGTGCTGTCAGTTGCAAACATCCATTTATCGTGAGTAATCTCCAAAATCGTTCCAAAAATGTGGTATTGCAGTAAAGAAAATACGGCTATTAAGAGCTTAACTAGAGAGCAAACACTAGCATCCAGCATCCAGAGAGACATGGTCAAAACATTCAAATTGGTCTTCTTACCGCCAGCATACGCTTTCAAATCATGCAAATAATCATCCCTTGCAAGACTACCCCGCATTGGAGCTGTGAACGAAGGCACGATACGCATTCTCCTTCACTGTGTGTGAGGAGAACATTTGATAGGGCTTAGGTATCCCCTTGTTACCGAACCTGTTTGCGAATCCGATTGACACCAGGTTCCTTTTGCTTTTGCCTTAATTCAATATCCTACGACACCCGGATTGTTTCTGCAGACAGAACTGCGCTAGAACAACCGTACACACACCCGTTCGCCCGTGCTACTACGCCGGCTCACCGTCCGCAGGTCGGCAGATTGACGCGGAAGAACACGTTCAGCTCGATCAGGCTGGCCAGAATGAGGAACACGGCGTACATGATAAGGCACGCGTTACCGACCCGTCGATCCAGCTTGAACTTGTTCAGCGAGAACGCGATGTACAGCATCAGCAGCGTCGATAGCAGCGAGATGGCCGAATACTCCAGCCCAGCCGAGTTGATACCAACCCAATGGTGGCCCGGTTCGATCGGTGAAAATGCTGCCTTGATGAACCACGGCAGTCCGAGACAGAGCAGTATATCGAACGTGTTCGAACCGATCGAGTTGCTGATACCCATTGAACCGTGACCTACACAGGATGAGGTGGCAAGAATTAGTTTCGTGCGGTTTGTTGTCACCCGGACGGCACGTATACTAACCCTGCTTTGCTACTATTACGCTGGAGACAGCTTCGGGCACGCTCGTTCCCGCAGCCAAAAACGTGATGCCCATTACGGAGTCCGGTATCTTGAGCGTATCACCTGCCGTGGAATGGGAATAGTAGATACAAAGGATTAGTGCAACGATTATGAGGGGAAGGACCGGTGGACACGCGTCGAGCGTAAACCCATCATTATCTGATAAATTATTTCATGTACTGTGCAACCCGTACGCTGCACGCCTTATCGACCACGCTAATCAGGCGTGCTGACGATAGGCAACATGCAGAACTTCTTGTGCAGTGATTGTGTACATTTAACCGCACTTTACACCCGACGGACTATTTCGACCACTATGTGCTTTGGAAGGAGTTGGGAGAACACGTCATAAGTTGGGTTTGACGTACATTAGTGCTAGTGTACTAAAAGGACAGCAATGTAGTGCGAGTTCCACTGCTCAATCAGTGAACATATAGTGAGGCTTTGATTTATTTAATTTATTCAGTGATTAACACAGTTATGTTGAGTTCCTTTGTTGCTTAAATGACATTTAATAACTTTGTGGTGTTATTTTTACCAAGATGTCCGATAGCCAGCAATTGCTACGGGAAGCCAATTCGATTATCTTGAGAGTGAGTAGAACCCCTGGAATAGAACAATAGGTAAGAAGTAACTTATAAACGCACTAGATCGGTATTCGAACCTCGACTGTCAGGTCGTTTAACAGGTCGGATAATAATTGTTTGGCCTAACACATTAATCTACTAGAGATTTATATCCATATCATATTTCGTTTGTACCAACCTTCAAACGAGTTATGTCAAAATTTGACAGCACTCGGACAATAACCTAGTAGGCTAGAGCATGTTGTGTGACGCAGCTTTTGTGTTTTGAGTAATCGTGGAAAAGAAGGATTTTCGCGTGATGATAAAGTATTGCTTTTCGAAGGGAAAAAATACAGTCGAAGCCAAAAATTGGCTTGATAAAGAGTTTTTCGACACTGCTCCACCAAAAGCAACTATCAAATATTGGTATGCGTAACTTAAAAGTTGTGAAATGAGCGCTGAGGACGCTGAACACAGTGGACGGCTGAAAAAGGTGGTTACAGACGATCACATTAAAACAATCCACAAAATTATTAAAAGCAACCGTAATGTGAAGTTGATCGAGATAGCTGGCACCCTAAAGATGTCTAAGGACCGTGTTGAACATATCGTTCACGAGTATTTGGATATGAGAAAGCCCTATGCAAAATGGCTGCCGCGCGAGCTCACATTTGACCAAAAACATCAACGATTTGATAATTCGGAGCAGAGTATGGAGTGGTTTGAGCGAAATAAATCCGAGTTTTTGCGTCAATATGTTACCATGGATGAGTCTTGACTTCTCCACTTCACTCCAAAGTCCAATAGACAGTCATCCGAGTGGACAGGACGCGATGAACCTGCCCCAGAGCGGGGAAAACGCAACAATCAGCTGGCAAGGTTATGGCCACAGTTTTTTGGGATTCGCAAGGAACGATCTTCATCGATTATCTTGAGAAAGGAAAGTCAATTAATTGCGACTACTATATCAAGTTACTGGAACGTTTAAAGGTCGAAATCGCCAAAAAACGGCCGCATTTGAAGAAAAAAAAAAGTTTTGTTTCATCAAGACAACGCCACACATCAGGGACAACAATGGCAAAAATTCATGAATTAGACTACGAATTGCTTCCCCATCTATCGTATTTGCCAGATCTGACCCCCAGTGACTATTTCCTTTTCTCAGATCGCAAAAGGATGCTCGCTGGGAAGAAATTTTCGTCGGATGAAGAGGTGATCGCCGAAACAAAGGCCTTTTTGAGGCAAGGGGTACTACTACAAAAGTGGTATCGAAAAATTTAAAGACCGCTATAATCGGTGTACCACCCTTGAAGTGATGTATGTTGAATAGATACAAATTAAAAAAGGGTTTTACTATCATAGGTCAGACAATTATCAGCCCACCTGTTATTATTGAAGTCATTAATAGACGAGATAAACCAACATCAACAAAGGTTAAAAGAGAGCACAATCATAAGCATATGAGACAAGGGATATATCATACAGGTTGAATCTTCACATATGACGGTGAATTGCAACAATATTTGTTACCACCTGTTCATCACGTAAAGTTCATTCTTCTTGAAAGATCACAATCACGATGTTTGTATTAAGTTGTTCTTAGCGTTCTTAAAGTTGTTAGAGCAGAAGTGTTCACGTTCCCCTGACCCTGGTATAGTCCACCACTCACCAATAATCGTTATCATCCATGCAACGACGTACGATAGCGATCCGATCCACACTATGCACATGATGAATGTCAGCGGGAACCAATTCCGGAAGCGCGGCGTCTCGCAGTTCGGTATGGTGAACATAAACAACAGATGGATTGGCCAAGTAATGATCCAGGAGAACTGCCTGAACGCGCTCTTGCCAAGCGGATATTTCAGAAGCTTAAACTCGTCCTCGTCCTCACCCGCCACACTCGCCCCATCCGGATTAGCACCGTCGCCATTAGCATCGGCGGTTCCGCCACCGACGCTAGTGCCACTTTCGAGTGCTCTAACAACTGCCTCCGCCACCGGGCCCGTCGTTCCGTGTCCATTCTCACCGCTCCATTCCTTCAGCGGCAAGGAACCCGCCGTCATTTCTTTCTGCTCGGCACCACTACCCTTGTCCGGGTCTTGCACCGGCGGTGTGGCAGGGCTGGGCGGTGGCGGTGGTCGCTCGGGAACACTCTCATCACCCTCCGCCGACGACGGGTCAATGGATGTACTGGCGCTTGTCTTGTTCGTTTCGAGATCCGTCGTTGCGGTTGCCATTGCCGTCTCCGGCACACGCAAGTCGATCGATGCGAATGGCTTAATTTGCATTTCAACGTCCATCCCGGTGCCGGTCGGGGCTGGTGACGTCAATTCCGCGGGTGCATCGATATGGGCCACATTCTTCAAGTTTCCGTTCTGCTGAAAGTGTCCAATGCGCAGCGGAGTGCGCGCCTCAATTGCCTCTAAATTGATTGGTTCGTTGCCGTCGTCACCGTCGTAAGCATCAGCGTTATGGTGGGTTGATCGTGTCAAATCATCAACCGGCCAAACCCGAGGTGGATAGCAATGGTAAAGAAACAAAAGTATTCATCATTAGCTGTTGGGTAAACAGTGACCATTATTACTAGTGCGGTGCTATTTTGACTTCCCAAACTAACCCCGTCCCTAGTGGTTAACACTACCTTGCGTACGGCTGGACTCTGACTTAAGGCTGCTGGAGGTGTCATGGGATCTTCGCTTTCGGGCGTGCTTCAGACCACCTACATATCGTGCACAATCGTGTGGAATGGAAATGTATAGTGCATCAGTGAATTATTGAACCACCACCAAATGTTAGTAATCAAATCGTCAAATCATATATTTAAAGAAATAATAGTAATGCTTCAACTATTGGAATCTTCGCACTAACAATGTTCTACACAGAAATACAGAATTATTTGTTTTTCGTTGAAATTTTGAATCATTTTAGTAATTCATTGCAAATTCTTGTGTTTGATAACGAAATGGAACTGGTCAAAGATGTTTTCAAACTTTGCTTGTTAGTAGTGAAGCTACTACTTTAACACTTATATAACTTCAGTATATGAACAACGCCATCACCTTGGAACAGCACAGAACGTAAATAATACCGTGAGCACATTTCTTGCATTTCTGTCTATTATTGTTTTATTATATAGTTCAAGAGTCCATTATTACCATTATTACCAAACGTCCAAACAAATGTTTTAAATGTTATGTTACAGGGTGTCCCACATCGATTTGCATCACGGTTGAAACGTTGCAAAAAAACAACTGGTTTTCGAGCCATTTGAAACTTTCAGAGAATAAAATATAACGCTTAAGTAAGCTTTTACTAATTTTATTTCATTTCTCTCCTATACCGTAACAGTACACTCGCACCTTGTGTAGACATTCCTCGAAGTAAATCATCCCATTTACAGCGTCGCTAGTAACGAACTAACAAACGCGCGCTACTTTCTTTGAGCACATGAGCAGTTAGCCTGCCAAATCATTTATTTCTTGGCGAACTTTGCAAGATTTTGCTACCTTAAAGTTACCTTGTATGTCTCCAGAACATAAAATTTCTAAAGAACAGTAGCTCTGACTCCATTATGACATACTTGAGGCTTAGTTAGCTTATGGCACACAGACGATTTTTCCCGCGTTTGCATAAAATCATTGCGCGAATTTCATTTTCCTATTTTTGAAATCTTAGCATCGGTCAAAAGAACACTTTAAACAATACATTCTAAATTAATTATACTCCAAATTGCAAAAATATATATGCTATAGGTAATTGTCTAGAGCGTGTTTCAACGGTGATGCAATTTGATAAATTTTGCCACATCTTTCATGTCTTCTATCCACCTTACTTTACGTATTTTTTTAAACTAATTAATGTTATCAAGGATCTGCTCAGGATAAGACGTTTGTTGTCGTTTCGGTATGATATATAACTTGTTAGTATTAGAACTCTTTTTCGTTGAATTATAGTATCAACTTAAACAATCATCAACTAAATTGTGTTGTATTTTGCAATATTTAAAACACTTACCTCTTGCACACTTTTGAAACGATTTATCATAGTACATTACTGCAATGTACACAATGTAGAGCAGCACCAATATCAGTGCCTCGTACCACTCGACCCGTTCGTCATGGATAATGCAAATCAAAATGGCTACCGTGATACCGTAGGCCAGGCAGTCTCTCGTCAGCGGCCACCAATCCAGTGGCACTACCTGAGGGCAAATTAATTAAATAATAAAAGCACACCCTTCCTTGTACCTACACACACACACACACGTCTTTTCTCTCCCACTTTTCTTCCGCTAACTGTGCTGTGTTGGAAATTAGTTCACATTACCATTCCGGCGCCGATCCCACAGCAGGCGGCCACAGCCAGGATATTGAAGACGGCAGAGCCCACGATGGTGCCTACGCCAATGTCACCTTCGGTGATAAACGTGCCGATCACGTTGACGAACAGCTCGGGAGCGGAGGTGGCCGCTGCCATGAATGTGGCCCCCGCTACATCGTTGGACATGTTTAGCGCTGTTCGGCCAGGGAAGAGAATGAAACGAACCGGTTGAATGTTTGGATCACACCTTTGCGCATGGAACACTTGTTTCGATTTAATTAAACTCGCCCTACCGACCCAAAACGCTATAAAGAAGACGACAGGGACTTACCTTGACAAATCTTTTCAACGGCAGGTACAAAATACTTATCACAAACTACGGCCAAAGCTACAAATAAATATAAACTAGCGATTGCATGTAACACTACTGCCCCATTCTGGCGCTGCTCCTCGGTGAACAGGTCCCGGGGAAAATCGTCGATGGCGGGTTGTGTGCAGTTCATCCCTGTTGAATATGGCAAAGAAATGCAATGTTAAGTAGGAACTGTGGTACTCATATAGTATCTCGAATAAAACCACGTCCACTTCTTATAACATAGCTGTACCTTGATGATATAATTAATTGTATTTTTCCTAATTATCTGTCCCAATTTCATCATCAAGATCTTTAAGCATTAATTTACTCTACTGAGACCAAACTAAAGACAGTAATTCGTGAAGTTTATTTAGCTCATGCTTCCTGTACGATTAATGACATAACACGTACTACATCCAGGTGACAGTCATATTCTTACATAATAAAGCCCAAGACAAATAAGTAATTTGATTTGATAACAACATGGTTAATAACTCCCGTGAGCCGCGAAGTTTGTTCATTCACTACAGAGACCACCAGAGATGAAATACAACACGCGTGTACGTCACTACAAACATTTAATGGTACCACAAGCATGATGTCTTTCGGTTTAATTGAAACAAATAGTAATCGTTTCGTAGCTTCTCTGCACCCCTTAATAACCCTTTGCTTCGACTTTCGTGCGTAATCGAGCACGGCAAGAACTGGGGCGTTAGCAGTTGATCGTCTTAATTTTCCTTTCCGTTCACAGCATAGCGCCATTTGACGCAAATCTTTCTATCGCGTGATGTGTGTAGGACCAAGATGGGGTCGGTAAAGGAAGGGTCTTTTTCATACGATTAATTAACTTCATCGCGAATGTACTAGAGATCTTCTGATGACGACTTATTATTGGCCGTTCTTGATGACGAATACATAATAGCTGCCGGACGTCACACTCTCGTCACACTACTGTTAATACGTTGATCAATCAACAGAGCACAACACAACATATCATCTTACTTCTTTCCTCTTTTAAACAATTAACAGATCAATGGCAGCGCTTTTTTTCTCTGTGATCATTCCACGATCCAACAGCTAACCTCCAACAGAAAATGTATCAAGAAGTAAACAAATCTTGGTTCAGATGAGCTTCGAACCTAGGTTGGTCATGTTGGCTACCAAATCACTTACCGTTTGTTCTACGGGATCGAATCAGATACCGTCGGCTAAATATCGTTTATAAGCAGCCATTAAGCGAGTAGGCGAAATCCCCAAACACTGGTAAACTTCCCAATTCTTAAAACTATGCATGAACTATGCATCAACTATACCAACACCAAAAGCCAATAAGCGAAAACTAACTCTTCAGACACGAAATATTCCCACGTATACCTGACCGCAGCCAAAGCGCTAATACGATCTGTGTATGTTCACGTACCTTAACGGCGCTGTCTTGCATACTGGCAACCGTGGCAAGTGATTCGTGCGAACATATTTAATTGGTTCAACTGCAGCGCACTGGTTGCCGCACACGTCCATCATCTTTTAATTGTTATGATGTTGCAAACGCCAGATGCAAATGCGAATTGCGTTTAGTACTGTGAATGAAATTATTCACAGTGTAAATTATGGATCTCGGGGAAGTCGTTTGCGTTGATGCCTGAATTGCATTTCGACATTATTCATTTAAGGAATTAGTAGAACGCAGAGATTAAAATAATTTAATTTTCCATCTTTATGAAGAGCGACGTTTGTAACATGGATGTAGTATGTGCATTATATAAATGGGGTAAATTGTTTGTTAATTTGCAGATTAACCGAATAAACTTTCAATTTTATATTACTCTTTTAGTTTTATTAATCATATGAAATGCTTTATGTTCTTTTCCTTTTTATTCATTATGCTACTTGTCTTAGTTTTTCATGGTAATTGTTTTTTTTTTGCATATGCATGCCGAAATAAAAAGTAAAATCTGTAAACTTTAGAGATTTTGATATTTTATGTATGATTTATGAATGCAATTAAAACACGTACAATTAGTAATAAATCATTTCAGAATGGTTCTCTCAACGCAACCTTATTAATAAATCAAACAAAGCCCATCATTAGATTGCAAAAACTATCCCTGAACCGTCAAACTCCGTGATCGGTTTCTTCCGGAATCGTATTTGTTTTTCGATAATCTTTGCAAGCTATTAACACAGCTTGATCTTTTGATAGGAAGCTTACACCACTAGCTTTGATTTCCTGACAGTTGCATAAGGCAAACCATATAAATCATTCGCAGTATTGCCGCTAGATTACTAGCAATCACATACAATCTTTATTCAGCGGCTGTCAGAACGTTGACTTAAGAACGCTATCTTTATTTCACGGTTAATAACTGCCCTTAGTACCGGATGCAGCGTATAAAAGCAACCCATTAAACTGTGCTGCTGTCACATTGTCCCCGAGAAACTGTTGTCGTATCGTAAGCGACGAGATATTTGCATAACATTCAGAAGGATCCTTTCATTAACTTGAAAATGAAGATAAATTTTAATAATATAAACTTGAACAACATTTAAAAAATTTACGGAAAATGCTAATTATTCATTATTACAAACTGAAATTCTAAAAAATCGTCATTTGTGTTGTCTAATTATTCAACTCCATCATATTAATATTTTTAAGTTGATGTTATTCCTTTAAAACAGTCTTTCGTTTTGGTAAATTAAATATGAAAATAAAACAAAACATGCAGTAAAATGGATTAGTCAATAATATAAGAAAAAATACCAATATCTAGGAAGGGCCATCACAAACTGCTTTAATTCTACTGATAGATAGCCAGGCCTTAAACATGAAACGTAGAAAAAGTAAAATCACCTCACACAGGTGTTTGAATCCTGGCTACATTGAGTATAATTCCAAACCAGTTTCTAGCTTCCAGTGTGGTGTTTGTTTACCAATCTAAAAACCAAACAATTCGCATATGTTGATCGAGACAAACTGTGCCAACGACCTCTCTGTTTGTAAGTGTATCACTTGCTTTTTTGTCGAACCTCACCCTAATGTTTTGGAGTATCATGTTGACTTCAAGTCGCCACTTCATCATCCCAGCTCATACACCTAATGTTGCACCAATTCAATCAAACCCCGCACCATATCAAATGGTGACGCCAGCTATTTATGACCTTAAAAAGGGGTGCGTTTTGTTGACAAAAGCCGAATGATGCCGCGATCGCAGTTGTTATTGTTGACAATGAGAAGGTTTTACAGACAAACAGCCCCCCGGTTTGGCGAACACATTTCGTCCACATCTTGTCCACGTGTAGTATTTCGTAGTGAAATGGTTCTAGTAATTATGGAGGATATTATATTGGCCAAACAAAAGGATGTGTAATATGTAAACTTGTCGTGTATTTTAAAGGGGTAACATGCACTCTAAGTTTCTGAAAGACGTGTTTGTTTTGTTTAATGAATCCTTTGAAATGTCTTCTTTATCGTAAACATTATCCAAAGATTCATGAGACAGTACATTCCAACGTTATAGGCCAAAATGCGTCTCAAAACTTTACTATGCTCTCCAAGTTGGGAAACATTATAACACAACAACAATTGGTTCCTTCAAAATGTAATTTCAATTTTCGCATTTTGCGAGTATTTTTCCGTCGTAAGTGACCATCACCGAAAAAACCTCTTCAATGTATTTTTTTAAATCCATTTTTGGGTCCTAAACCTAATATTTTTCCCAGACTAATTAATTTTTCCAATTTTCCATTTGATTTGTCATATTTTTTCTTTGCAAAACATTGATTAATTAAAACATTGATTTTTTCACGTACTAACCCGGAACAAGTACAAATGTTAAATATGTTTATACCATTTTCATCTCACATTTATAATTACGTTTGAAAATCCCCTTCCTGACTTTACTGCCTCCTTAAGCTAACAAAAAGGCTAGTGGTACATCGATTTAAAATATAGAAATATAAAAAAAGCGTTACACAATTGCTTGGTAGATGCTTAACGTATTATACAGCGAGGTTGTTTAATTGTCATTCATCTTTGTCGTCCGCTAAGATACGATCTCACCCGGGGAATACTTGCACACTCGAAGCCATGCGTTAGAAAAAAAACTGCCAATGCGTAAAGCATAAAACATTGAGCAACATTGTTGCGAACTTCCCGCGCTGCAACATTGTAGCGACATATGGTAAGAGGAAGGCAACAAAAAAACAACAACAAACACTAGCAGATAATTTACAAATGGCTTCCTACGGAATAGAAGGCACGGAGGAACTCGTCATTGTCAAGCACCGGCACAAATAGACACATACACACAAGGCAAGACAACGATCGTACACACCCCGTTCGGATCGGTGTTGTTTAATCAAATGATTGATCTGGCACATACTACCGCTTCAAACGCTCGACACAATGGGGGAAGTGTAGTGTTGTTAAAACCGGTAGAGGAGTTCGATTCGTGGAAAACAGGAAGGAGGAGTTGGTGTAAAAATTACAAATGCACTCACTATCTGGCCCTACGGTGGCACGTGCTACGAACAGAGCCACCGCGCATAAGCTCTTCCATTGCTTCATTATCTATGTGGTTAGCATATAGATTTCACAAATGTGCTATATTAACGTTTACAGCAAACATTGAGCTCATTCGTGTACTCGCTCGTTCAAAACACCATGCTTCTCCATCATTTCGCATAGACCGGAAACGATAATTATTCGAGCAAATGCGATCCTTGGACGATATCAAACATGTGTCAAATTCAACACACAACTACACTCATAGGATGAAAACGTCATCAATATTCTTTCTGTCAGGTTTTAGACCGCTCTCTAGCTCGAGTCGTTGGTGATCTACGTAAAACAAGTAACAAAAAATACCCTTAATTCATCTACTCTCTCTATCTCTCTCTCTCTCTCGCTCTCTTTCTCTTTTTTATCTCTCTATCTCTTTTCTCTCTTTCTCTCTCTTTCTCTCTCTCTCTCTCGTTTAAGCTACCTTTTCCTCTACGCAACGAAGTGCAATTGGTTTAGCTCATTGATTTTGATCGTGGGATCTTCTCAATACCGCTGGACAAGGTCGAACAACAACAACACAACGATGTACGGAGCACGCCGATGACGGCGACAAACCGTCACCCGGGCGACCGAACGTTTTGCTATCGATCTGAAATGATCGCCTGGGAATCGGTCGGAACTAAATAGAAGATGATGGGTTTGCGGGTTTCGGGAAGGCTACATCACAGGACGGCATTAATTATACGGTGTGCGCTTGTGAAGCTACCAGCCACACTCATTCTCCCTCCATTTGTTTTTTTTTTTTCGTCAGTCCATCTCTTTCCATCACCCTCCGTTTCGATTTCCATTTCCACCGCCTGACAGCCTCCCTGTTTGCTAGCACTTCTAATCGGATCGGGTCAATCAGCAGATTATTGAATGCTAATTGTTAGCGGTGGAAGCGAGTGGTTGTTGTCTTTCTTTTTGTTAACTACGGTAGTTATTTTTTGTTAAAGCTGCTGATGCCCCGACCGGCATTGAAACGGAAGTAAGATCGTAGCAAATAACGTGTAGCATCCATTCAGTCGGGCAGTGGATCGATAACGCTGCACAACGCACCGTACTCGTCGGTACAAAACTGTTAACAGCTAGCTTGTGGCAGCTGCTGCATTCACGGAACGGTTGCGATGGTACGATAGGGGTCAAACAAATTTGTCGGTCATACAGACCGCACGGTTATTTTCGGTTGTGACATTCCGCTTTCGACTCGAATGGAGGTCAATTGTTTTCTGCAAAACCTGCCGAATTTAGATTACACTACGCGCAAAACAAAAGCATTAAATGATTTGTTTGTTTTGTTGTATACGGTCGGACCGAATATCTTGCTAAATTGACTTTCTTTGTAAATTTAAACTTACAATCAATTTTGTAAAAACATATAGTGTTCCAAAATTTAATCAAAACCATAACAATTCGTTTGGCCCATGTTTGATGGGGGCTGGTGTAATATTACAATATAATAGTAATATTACAAATTACCAAGCTATAAATAGACGATTGACGTGTGATCAAATTTCAATTTAACATTGTTAAGCAACAGATTGACTACTTGGTTTCTAGAGTCAACCCTCTCATAACGTGTGCTTCTTGTAGCGAATTTTTCGCCTAATGTGTAAATCTAAATACTACAAACATACCCCTTTCAAAGAGCAAAATTTCGTAGTTTTTCGAAGTGGATTCATGAATGCACTCCGACTCCGAAAAGTAAAAACCGGATTCAATCCCGGAAATATTCCGGAGTTGATTTCAGATTTAACTTCGCCTAGCTCCTGAATCAACTCCGGATGTGAGTCCGGAATACTCCGAAGTCAATACTGGAGTTAGTCAAATCTTCAGCAGTGTTCCATGTACTTTAAAATTCTTTTAGGATCTTGTAGGAGCCAAGAGACGGAAATAATAAATAGTTATGTCAAACCACATGGTGAGTGTTGTAGCGGCACTGATTATCACGTCAACATAGAGCAATTTCTAAAGAATGTTTTCTATAACGAAGAGTTTTGCAGGCTTTCCCATCGAATTCCACAAAGAACTTGTTGGAGTCTTAACACCATCCATGAAGAACGTCTTTACAGCGAAACGAAGAACCAATGCTCAATTTTGAATAAATAAGTGACGTATATGAGATAAATACTGTTTCCTTCTTTTGGTCACGCAACGAATGCAAGGATTAAGGATAAATTTAGCTAATGTATGTTCATACTTTCGTCGAACTGATAAAAACAAATACAAATTTGTTGCACTTCGATACTGACCATTAATTCGGTGAGGAATGGTAAAGAAAATCTACAGTGCTTTGTTTTGTATACCAAAAATTTAACTATAATGATATTAGTTTATTTGTTTAACTAAAACACTGGAACGGATTAAATTCGTTATAAGATGGTTGATTGAGTTTAAAAAAAGCTTATAGTTGTCCAGTAAATATTTTATGCAATTTACCAGCCACCAGGCGTCTCCATGACACTCCTGATTGCTTAAAACATGAACCTTGGTTCTTACAAATTGATTCCCGAAATCGATCGCGGAAAACAACTATTTTTATCACTTTCATTAGATTGTGATTGTGTAGGTAATGGTGTACCTACTGCTGGTATCGTTGCAGGGAGCACATCAAATGGTAAAAGCATTTGTAAGATCATAAAATTTAAATTTACCAACCCTGCCCATCCCTAACCAACGCGCGTTACCCGTTCCCATCTATCACAGAAAGGTGCAAAACGGCCCCCGAACATACCGCAAGCCTGCTCACAGCCAATGCCAGGCCGAAGACAGTGAAAACCTCGAACTAGCGGTAGCAACATCTAGCAACATCACAAAATGGTACACACTAGCATACCCCAAACTCTCTTCACGTGACCCAACAACCTGAACCTGGGCGGTGAATGTTTAACGAAATTAATTGAATCTTATTGTGAAGAAATTGTGGCAGCATTATTTATCAAATAAAACTGCCGCTCCAGCCACCACCGGACCAACGACGGGGGGTTGCGTGGTTGTGTGAATTCGTCCGTACGCTGCTTCAAGCGAACGAACCCGTTCGATGATCGGGTGCCCTAGCAGCGCTAGCAGAGATACGCGCAAAGGTGCCGTTTGATCGTTTTCCGGCCTGGCGAGCATCGAGCTCTTGATAGCACTTGTAAGCCGTCAGTACTGCTCACTAGCAAAATGGTAGACGAATTCGTCTTCGATGCGAAGATGTTTGTGTGAACTACAAATTTGTATACATTCTGCCATTCTCTTTGTTTTGTTATGATAGAAAATTATTTATACAGCTCAGCAGTACGTAAGTATTCTAAATGTAATTTCACATCATTTAAAACATTCTCATTAATGTAGGGTGTTTACAGTTCAGGTGTGAATTCGTTCACTTGTTATAAATATTTAAATCACTTCCTTATAACTAAACATCACTCACTAATACACCATCTACGCATACTTTTGCCACTGTTCTTTCCTGTATTTTGCTCTTACTTCTTTGTTTGTGTTCTCACTGAAGTTGTGTTTGTGTTACTTTGTTTTCAGTATATCTTGTGCTGTAAACACACATACCGAACCGGACCACACCAACGTTGCACAACGGTCAATTTGGGACAAGTTTTCTGATTTATGCTATTTCACATACTCGGGACATGTACTAGTTCACAGCAGAGCGTGTGACAGATCACTAGCTGTCACTTTGCTTGTTTTGACATCCGGTGTCAACAATTGAATCGTTTTTCAAACTGACCTACTAAACGCACACTTATAATGTTACTTCTTTCGAAGATGTTACTCTACAAAGGATTGTTATAATTTGCCATTTGAAGTTTTTTTGGTTGGTATAAATAAATACAACGCTCACTATTGTGATGGACATGTGAATTGTTTTTAAAGCATTATCTTTAAACTGAGCATTCCTGCATCGTTCATTTCGTCCAATCTTACAACTCCTTCCACAATCGAACGGATATGCAACGTTGTGCAAACGGGATCACAAACACACACAAACACACGCGGAAACTCGCGATGGAGCTACGTGGGGGACGCGGAAAGGGGGCAACGTTGAAAAACGGCAACCAGCCGAATCACATTCATAGCCGATTTGTGGTCCCCGGTGTTGTGTGCGTTAGATTCGGAACACGGCAACGTTAGTGATGGGGCCGGGTTAGGCTGGTTTGTGACCACTTTATTCTTCAATCTTCCCATTTTCTTAAATTAAGTGCCATATTCTTCTCTATGATTATCCATAATGCCTCTTATCCGTCCACGGTTTTTGGTCCGATATCGTCCGCAAGGCGAGCAACGATCGCGCACTGGACGGCCGGTGCTCAACCGGTGCAAACTTGCTAGCACATAAATTCAAACCCTGTGGACACACGGGTTGCTGTGGTCTTGATTCAAATTTCGTTACGCCGGCGGTGTGAAACACGAGTGGTGTCGTTGCAAAACACCCATCTTCCTCTTACTGGCGGTATTTAATCTTAACACACAGAGGTAATATTTGATCGCAAACTGGTACCGCATTGGCTGGCCGATTTGTGCTTTTGATCATCACAAGATTATCACAAACACACGAGAGTCAATGAGTGTAGATTTTTACTAGTGTTTGACTAATGACTATGCTGATCACTCTTTCCACCAACAACACACTACAAAATGGTTCAGTATAACTTTCTTACACAACACATAAGCAAAATGGAACACAAATTCAAGAAAACAAATAGTAATATAACGCAACCATATAGTGTGTAAACCAACAACTTATCCTACAACCGAAGTAAAAGGGTTTCGTTCGCTAACCATTGCTACGCGCGAGTCCCCAGTAGTCCGATTCGTCCATGTTGATTAAATCACAGTCAAATTCCAACTGAACTACTGATTCCGATTTGCGCTTATGTATAGCCTGGCTGGCGAATCGTGTGGCCTCTGGCCAGGCGCAGAAAAGACACAATAACAGCAACAGCAGCGCAACACTTTATGTATATCCGTATACATACCCACCCCGGTTCGCGTCGCTTCGGTGACACAAAGTCAATGGCGTAATGACAAACCTGGCAGCGACGATGCTGCCCACTTCGGCAAACTTTCATTGGTAAATGCGGTGCAATGTTACGGGGTGGAAAGGAGTACTATAGCTGCAAACACTCACCTCGCAGCATCACATGGGCGATAGGCCAAACACTTCAAGCCCACTGTGCGTCGATTAGCCGCTTGTGTGCGTACGTGTGCGACCTGTGTACCATGCATCGGACACACTCTCACACCGAACGGGAGCCGATCGGCATATTGGAGATTGTTGTCAATTGTATTGTGCTCCCAGCATTCATCATCTACATCTGCGGCTAGTTTGGTTCCCCTCACCGTAGCACCGGCCGCGGTGCGCCATTTCTATTGTGTCTCGAGTGTGTCGAGAGTTTTGTACGGGCAGGAACGAGATATCTCGCGTACGAGCTCTGATCGGCTGGCAAATTGAAGTGTGCCAGAGTACGACAAAGAACGCGATCGAATCGCAAACATGCATATGTACGTAGCGCATGGTTTTGAATCAATCAATGTGTTAAATACACGCAGTTTAAACTGCTAACGGGTCGAAGATGATCAAAAGTAAGCCCACAGGGGAGGCGAAAAGATGATCACACGCTGTAATTTGATCAAGTTCACCTGAAGGAGACGCATGATCTTTTACGAAGACCGAATCAGAATATCTCTTTCTCTAACGGCACAACAACCTCAGGAGGTCTACTAAACCCTGTCGGTTCTGGTTTTCTTTGATTTTATTTCTACGCGTTGCTGGATAGTAAATCATGCGTACTGGTCGTACGAAATGAGATTTTGGATTGGTCCTGTCGTGTGGAACTCGGCGCCGCTACCAACGCACCACCGGACTACCCTGTGTCAGAGTATAATGGTACGAGTTATATATAAAATACAGCATAATTCCAGTGTGGCCTTGATCAGTATGATTCACTTCTTCGCAGGGATATATTCACTTTGATAATTATGACGATTTTCCGTGCTTGCATATTTGGAAATGTGTAGTTATAATACGAATTTGAAATAAAATTTATATATTTTTTGTTATATCATAGTAAACTTTAAACGAATCTTGTAAATTGAAAACCCACAGGTATTTCAAATAGGACCACGTGCAGGTAGAAATGTTTAAAAATTTCTTTTGAATTTCAACCGCTGTGAATTCGTAGACCCATACAAACCTTAACCGTTTCGAGCAGTTTGCTGTTCTCGAGCAGTTTGCTCGATAAACAAACTTGACGTCTCTGCATTGCCGCGCGTGCATTCCGTATTTTTACCGGGAGCGTAATATAAACTGTGTAATTTCTTTGTTACAAACGATTCAAATTTTGCGATGAACTTCTCCTTCGGAACACCAACAACTACAACCGCCTCGACGGGTGGGTTTTCGCTCGGTGCTCCAGCGACCAGCACCGCTACGGGCGGCTTTTCCTTCGGTACGGCGCCAACTTTCGGAGCGACCAGCGCAACCGTACCAGCACCGACCTTGTCGCTTAATCCCACGGCGTCCGCTACAACAACAGCAACAGTTGGTGGACTAGGAACACTTTCGTTTGGAGCATCACTTGGCAGCACGGCTGTTGGTGCTGCAGCTTCATCTCCTGCAGCAGGTATACAGCCATCGGGCACAACGGCAGCATTGCCAACCTTTGGTGCGCTGGGCGGATCGGCACAGTTGGGCGTGGGTTTATCAGCACCAACGCCCTCCCTTGCACCGGCCAACGCTAATCAACCGTCCGGTAATGCAGCTACTGGTATTAATCCACTCGGTGGTTCTCTTGCCACACCAGCCCCGACAACAACCGCTGCAGCTCCATTAACGCTGGGTGGTTTCGGGCTATCCAAACCAGCGGAACAAAACACGTTGTCTTTGGGAGTTACAACCACGACCACAACCACACCGGCTGCCACGACGAACACAGCAGCAGTTACTACTGGTGCGAGTGCTGGACTGGCCGCTAGTTTGACAACCAACACGCAAACCACACAGTCCGCTACCGTTGCCGGTAATCAGCAGCTTAAGTTCTTCCAGCTGGAAGAGTTTATCAACAAGTGGACGCTCGAGCTCGAGGAGCAGGAAAAGCTGTTCACCAATCAGGCCACGCAGGTGAACGCGTGGGATAACATGCTGCTTGCGAACGGTGAAAAGATTGTCGCCCTCAACGAAGCGGTCATGAAGGTTAAGGCGGAACAGAACGCGATGGAGCAAGAGCTAGAATTTATCACCGCGCAGCACACCGAGCTGGAGGAGTGTATCGTTCCCCTCGAACAGGAGCTATCGCGCATCGGCCAAATTGATCTCGAGCGTGGTCAAACGTACTCGATGGCGGAAACACTTGACTCACAGCTGAAGCAGATGTACGAGGATCTGAAGGAGGTGATTGAGCACCTGAACGATGCAAATAAGTACACGGATCCGAACGACCCACTCGTGCAGATCGGCAAAATTCTTAACGCACACATGAACTCGCTGCAGTGGATTGAATCGTCCACCACAGGCATAACGAATCGGCTGGAAGAGATTAACAAGATGCACGAAACATTGCGAAAAGATAACGAACGTTCCTTTCGTTTAACATACTACGATCAGTGAGGGTGGCCAGGGATAAGCCCTTCCACCGGTGGTATTATCTAGGTTTTTATTACAAATTTTGAATATTGAAACATAAAATAAATTGAATCGCAACGAATAACTACGTTCATTCTGTTCCTGGTGCTATATGACTATGTTGCCTCTGTTGTGTTGCAATATACAATTTCTCCGTTACTGTCGCCATGACATATGGTCGTTCGCACGTTCTTTGCGTAGCGCATAACGCGGACACTCGCGAGCACACGTTCCGGGTGTGTTAGGTCAAGTACGTTACCGTTATCATTCGTTTAGCTTCGATGGTGGAACATGATCGTCCAGGCACTCGATCGACACTAGATCGATAACCGTCCGATCAAATTATCGTTCTGATCTCTCTCTGACTGCGACTGTTAATCTGTCGGCTACATCGCTTTATTTATACCATTTCTGATCGGTACTTTTTGTATAATTGCTTAACCTACTAACAAAAGTTCTTTCGCTCATTGTGCCATAGTCAAGATGTTTACAATTTGTTTTCCGGTGTTTTGTTTATAGGTATCGTCCGATTTACAGGATTGCTGTGTAGCACAACAAATTGCTGTGTAGCTAGCTTTCTTGCGCAATTATTCCATTGCATGCGCTGCATTGCTAAACTGTGTCACCTGTGGTGCACTGACCGATCGAGGTGTGATGGATTATTTTGTTGGCTTAAAACTGTTGTCTCCATTTAATTATTGTTATGATTTACTGATTGAATGCTACATTTGCCTAATCTACAGTGTGATCTCATTGTTCCACAGAGGTACACTCATTCCCCGACTTTCCTTCCCGCTCGTGCACTTTCAAGTGTATCCGTAAGTCCGCTACCTCGTCAAAGTAAGCATCGCAATGACCACAAGGATATGGTTGCCCGTGCGTTTTCATGTGCTTCAGCATATCGTTTTTCTGCGCAAAGCCTCGTTCACAGCAGCCGCATTTGTAGGGTTTTTCGCCTGTATGCCTGCGCATATGGATTTTAACGTGGTGCGCCGAAGCGAATCTACAACAAAAGAGAATTGTAATGATTATCATCTCGAATGAAACAACTTTGCCACCACTGGTTCGTACCTCGTTTTGCAAACCTCGCATTCATAATGCCGCACACCTGAAAGCGAAACAGGCAGCATGTACCATGAAATAGGCAGAAACAGAGTTCACAAGTAGTACCAATCTCATACCTGTATGAATAACCTGATGCTTCACGAGAGAGTAATGTCTATTAAACTGGGAACCGCACGTATCGCAGCTGTATGCTTTATGTTTCGAATGTGTTAGCAGGTGCACCGTTAGATAACCTATAAAAAAACATATAAGAAAATCAGAACGATTAAAGACAATTATTCTACTGGTAAATGTTGTTTTCATGCAAGTTTGTACCTTTCGTACTGAATCGACTCGGACACAAATTGCATTGCCATGGTTTGTGGCCAGTGTGACGATACTCGTGTTGCCGAAGATTGCTTCGGTCCCTAAACTCTTTACCGCACTGCGAACACAAAAAACCTGTACCGTCCGTATGCGTTTTCAGATGGTTTCTAAGCAACTGTTCCGTTTGGAACCCTTTGTCGCAAAACACACAAAAATGCGATCGTCCAGTAGCGTGACAATACTGATGATGTTCAAAGGCCGTCTTAGTTATGAACACCTTCGGACATTGCTCGCAACATTGTATCTGGTCCGTGTGCGTCGTTTTCAAGTGATCCGTTAGTTCATTCGGTAAAGCATATGTTGATTCGTTACATAGCAAACAACGAAATTGGTTTACTCTAATGTCCGGTTCGCCAGATTCTTCGGAAGAAACATTAAATGTGGTCTGTTCTGCCTGTTGCACATTGCTTTTGTTTGCTTTCGTTTGCCTTTTTGTAGCCACACATTTTCTCGGATGTTTTATCTCGTAGGTTTCGTCATTTATCAAAGCCGAAGAGAATATTGCCTCATTTTCCTCACCAGAGTACGGTGGTTGATCAACGAATTCACTTCGGCTTTCTCGTTTTATTTGCCTTTTTGCTACTATACGTTTTGTCGAGTGTTTTGTTGCATTACTTTCATCTTTTGCCTTAGAAGACGATATTCTGCCATTTTCCTGACCAGAGTACGATGCTTGATCAACGAGTTCGGTTCGTTTTTCTGCTTTCGTTTGTCTTTTTCTAGCCACACGTTTTCTCGGTTGTTTCATTTCATTAGTTTCGTCGTTCACTTTGGAAGAGGATATTGTATCGTTTTCCTCACAAGAGTACGATGGTTGATCTTCGATTTCCGAAGGAGTTGCGTGATCGTCGACGAGAATCGGACATGTGTCTCCTTTAATGTGTTCCTTACAGTAAGCATCTTTTGGTACAATTTGTTCCGATGTAACATCAACGATAGTTTCCTGTGATTTTCTCCAAATCCTGGCCGGAGCTTGCTTAATTTTTTGTGGACAACATGTCTGCGCATCCGCTGTTTCCATAGAACCACCTGTTATATTGACGATGAATGTTGTTTTTTTCTTGCCCGATAAACATTTCCTCAGTAGGTCACCGCTCTTCATGCTCATCTCATACAAGGCATACGCCTCTAGCACTTTGCCTTTACATCCTCCGCAAATTTTTCTTGGAAACCCCATTAATTCATCCACCTTCACTTGTTCCGCGTTGAATACCGAGGGAACTAACTTTTCCAGCATCATATGCATGTTTGATGTCCCGTCCTTGTAATCGATTTCATAGATGCCATACTCGTCGGTACTTAGCACAGCACAAATGCGACAGAATGTTAGTTGAATGGTCAAGTTCTGATCTTCAGAATCGTTATTTCCATCCATCGTTATTTTACAATGTTTACGATGTTGGGAACCAACAATTTTCGTTGTTTACGCTGCACAAATGTCAAGCATTGTTTTCCCGTTTTCGCATCTAGCCCAAGGTTCATATATGGCAGAGATGTCAAACTCAACAAGAATCATTTTCTGCGGACAAGTTTGAATATCTTCCTGTAATGCGGCCTATTACAACCGTTTATGAGCTGAATTCTGCTTAATTCAATTATCAAACGAAGTGTTCGATACTTCTTGCATGTCGAAATGAAAGACCTTGCCAGCCACGAGTCTGCGAGCCGCATGTTTAACATGTCTGTAATGCAATCTAGGAGGTCCGATTAAAACTAGGCGGCGTTTAATGTCGATAGTAGCAGCCAGTTATTTTGCACATTGATTGATTGTAGAACCACGATTAAAGGCTCCAAGTGCAGTCACTTAACAAACGAAGAATATTGACCTTTTTGTTTTATTTTTTAACTTATATTTAAACTGTTGCTTGAACTGAATGAAGCATAACGTATCGCACATTTACATTGTTTGTAATTTACCATAACACAAATTATCATGAATTACTTCCTGAACGAATTATCACTCCTATTATGAATTCCCAATAACTGATTATGATGTCTCGGTACTCGGTACTATTTAGATTTATTAATTCTTCTCAATTACCCACTGCACTAATGCTCTTTGCTGTTTAGTCCATCATAATACCTCCAGGATAAGGTGGTACGATTAAAAGGGTCTTAAGGTCTTTTTACAATTAGTATCTTCTCCAGGATATCATATATTTCTAGTATCTTAGATTAAGTGATGATTAATAATAACTAAAAATAAAAGTAAAATTAGTACCATATACCCATACCCATGCAGGCTCTGCTTCAGTATTCCCGTGCCAAAATTGTCTGGTTCTCTTCTCTCTTCTCGATCAGCTGGTTCATTTCCTTTTCGAATCGAATTTTCAAAATATTCGTGCTAGTAAAGCTGATGTTTTTGTCCTCCTCGCCGGAAAATGCATCTTTACTGCTCGACTGACAATGGTCCTTGTAGTGATTCCGCAGGTCCGTGAGCAGTCGAAAGGATGCATCGCAACGATCGCACTGGTACGGATTGTTACCAACGTGCGTTTTCATGTGCTTTACCATGTCGTTGCTTTGCGTAAAGCTACGCTCACAGTATGTACATTTGAATGGTTTTTCTCCCGTGTGCGTTAGCATATGTCGTTTTACATGATGGCTTGAGGTGAATCTAAAACACAAAGATCAGAAAGACAATCCTCGATAACGCGGTGAATCAATCAATTGTGTGACAAACGCATCAAACGTACCTCATATTGCAAACTTCGCAGGTAAAGTAACGATCGCCTGAAATTGTAAAGCAAATTTGTTACAGACAGCAGAAGCATACAATACACTTTCCATAGGAATATTACCCGTATGAATTAGCTGATGTTTTACCAATGAGTAATGTCGGCTGAATTGCGATCCACACGTGTCACAACTAAAGTATTTAGCCTTCGTGTGAGTATGCTGATGCCTGTCCAAATAACCTTTTGAACGGTGGAGAATGAAGATTAAATAAAACAGTGAAAAAACAAATCACCTATCTATTGGTACAGTATAATAAAATTGTTTGGATGTTAAAAGCTACAAGTTCGATGTGTAAAACTATTTCGATAAGAGTGAGATACATACTTTTCATGCTGAAACGGCTCGGACACAAGGTACATTGCCATGGTTTATCGCCGGTATGACGTATGAGATGCTGACGAAGATTGCTTCTGTTGCTAAACTCCTGGCCGCAATGGGAACACAGAAATCCTGTGCCGTGTGTGTGAGTCCTTACGTGATTCTTGAGCAGCTGCTCTGTTTGAAATCCTTTGTCGCAAAGCATGCAGAAGTACGATCGACCAGTAGCATGACAGTACTGATGATGCTCAAAGGCCGCCTTAGTCATTAACACCTTCGGGCATTGTGCACAACAGTGAATCTGGTCGGGATGTTCCGCTTTCAAGTGCTCCGTAAGTTCCTTCGGCGAGGAGTATGTCGATGCATTGCACAGCAGACACCGGTATATATCTACCTTCGTTTCCGGTTCCTTCGTTTCATCCAAAGTTTCGTCGTTTGACTCTTGTACCTTACGCGTAGTTCGTTTTTTACCCTTTGGTGTTTTTTCGAAGCCAGCAGCTGAACTTGCAGAACGCTTGGTTGATGCTGGTTTCTGTCGTGTGGAAGTTTTGCGTGATCCCTTTTTGCAAGCACTTGTAGAATGTTTCTTACTACCATCTAAGTGATGCACGTCGTGATCAGTTGATATGGGAATACGTTCTTCTTTCATGTCTGATTCTATTTTATCCTCTGAAATATCCTCCTGTGCACTTGCTACAAAGCGCAACTTACGACCAACTCTTTTAATTGGTGCCCTCTGAACTAATGGCGTTTGTTCTTTCGTTTCATCATCTGAACTGATTAGTGTGTGTTCCGGAGAAGTATCAATAATAAAGTTTTGCTTCGCATCATCGTACATATCTTCGATTATGAAAGTTTCCGTTTTTCGAGACAAACATTCTCGCAGTAGATCACCACTCTTCATACACTGTTCATATAAATCATACGCGTCTAGCACCTTACTTGTACATTCTGCACAAATTTTCCTTGGCCAGCACATGAACTCATCCACCTTCACTTGTTCCGCATTGAACACGGAGGGAACTAACTTTTCCATCATCATATGCATGCTTAGTGTATCATCCTTGTAAACAGTTTCGTAAATACAGTATTGTTCAGCGCAAACTTCAACACAAATGCGACAAAATGTCGGTTTCATAGCAATAGTAAGAAATTCTTCCTCCATTGTAACTAAAATTGCAATCAGTACGATGTAGAAATAATATAAACATCACCCCAAGCGATTTGTTTGCGTTGCTTTGTTGACATTTTACTGTCAAAGTTTTACCAAGGTGTATTGCGATATTGCGGCGGCGAGTTTTTTTCTATTCATCTTGTTCATAATTATTCAAAAATAGGCGTTCAGAATATTTGCACTTTCAATCATTACTTTTCAATATTCTACATAATTTTAACCGGTGTGATGTAATTACAGATCTCCCAGTAATTGTATTGGGCAGCCAAGAATTCACTTTCTGAAGCACGTATTCCCGGACGGAGAATACACTATTCTAAATCACAGGTACGTACAATCGATGCTATCGATGGTAAATGATGAATTATGAACGGAAATTAGAATCGGTAATAAGGCCCACGAATTGTATCAACAATTGGTTCTGCTGTGGTTTCTCTAAATTCAGTTTCTGATAACAGTTCATCTATTCATAAATATATATTTATTACATTAACACTATTTGTTTATAAAAAAAACTTCCTGAGTCGAAAACTACGATCCGCGTACAATCGATACCCGAGAAACGCGCACAATGCGTTCCAGAGATATCCGCATAACTCGAATTTCCCCTAAAACATCGTTATATGTCGTATTAAAGGATCGAATAATTTCCACGTTAAGACGCTCACTCGAAATTGATATTTCTACGGTTATTTCATGATTTACCATGAACATTATTTTTTTGAATAAAAATTGTAACGTATGTCTTGGGATTATTGAAAATTTGCAAATTAAAAATTGCATTTTGCTACAGAACATCGCAAATGTCAAATTCTTAAAATCCGCGTAACTCGGGTATTGACTGTACATAATCATGCCAAAGAGTACATACATGCTATTTCCACCCGTATACCAAACAATCGTTCCCACAAGCCTCATTAACTGTCCCTTTGACCCATTTCTTTTTGGTATCGTAGTTTCAGTATTTCTGTACTAGTAAATCGAATATCCTTATCGTCCACCACCGGCGAAGGTCCAATTCCTTTCTCGCTTTCGACATAGTGTTCTTTGAAGTGGTTGCGAAGATCCTTCAGCAACCGGAAGGATGCGTCGCAACGATCACACTGGTACGGATTGTCACCGATGTGTGTACGCATATGTTTTACCAACACGTTGCTTTGCGCGAAGCTACGATCGCAGTAGGTGCATTTATAAGGCTTTTCTCCCGTATGCGTGAGCATGTGGCGCTTTACATGGTACTGTGAAACGAACCTGTGGATGAGAAGGTGCCAATTAATGTTTCGTTCACGGTGGTGCTATATGTTAATTTCTATCAATTTTCCTATTTTTTCACCGAAATGAAAATTTACCTCATGGGACATAGATCACACACAAAAGGGCGCTCTCCTAAAATAACAACGAAATACAATGGATACAATCAATCAAAATCCCCCAGAGCATGGTTCGTTCTTGGCTTACCGGTGTGAATGATCTGATGCTTGACCATCGAATAATGTTTGTTAAACTGTGAACCGCAAGTCGCGCAAGTGTAAATCTTGTTATTCGTGTGTGTTCGCATATGCACATTTAAGCAGGCTGAAAATAACTCCAATAAATTAAACGGCAAAGGACCAGATTATCACGCGTATATTACCTTTTGTATTGAAACGACATGGGCATAAGCTGCAAGGCCAAGATTTACTATCCGTGTGGAATATGATGTGTTTCTGCAGACCGCTTTTATTTGTAAAGCCCTTTCCACAAATAGAACATAGGAATTTGGGGTCTCGCGTATGTGATTTAAGGTGATTTTGCAGAAGTAGCTCCGTCTGGAAACCTTTATTACAAAAGGCACAGAAGAACGAACGTCCCGTAGCGTGACAGTATTGGTGATGCTGGAAAGTTTGCTCGCTAACGAAAACCTTTGGACACTTGTCACAGGATCGTATCTGACCCGAATGTTCCGCCTTCAGATGATCGGACAGATCGATTGGTGACGCAAAAGTTAGACCATCGCATAGTTGGCACGGATGTACTTCTATCTTTGATTCCAGTAACACTTCCTCTGCACTTTCATTCTGGTTCACCACTACTTTATGCTCTCTTTTTTTCCGTCCCCGAGTTACAACCACAAACGTTTTAACTTTAGCAGAGGTGACATTTCTTCGCTTACGCTTTGGTGGTTCCCAATCAGGTTCGGTATTCTTTTCCTCTAAATATTCGGCTTCATTTCCGTAGGTCAGCTTTTCTTTTATTGGAGTATTCTTCTTGCTGTTTGCATGTTTAATACTGGTGGTAGATACTTGCTTGGTTGAAGTTCCCACAAGTTCTTTCTCCTCGGTTTTTATGGATCTTCGAGGAATGGTAAGTGATTCTTGAGGTCCCTTTGCGTTTCCGGGAATAAGATTACATTCAACAAACTCGTCCGTCGGTACACCGACATCGCAAACCACCGGATGCAGGATTGTATCCTCTTCGTCAATCCTCTCTTTGCCATAGCCATTCTTCAGAAGCTTATTACAGCTATCAAGGCAGCTCTCGTACAGTTCGTATGCGTCTTGCACTTTCTGCTTACACTCTCGACAGACTACCGTCGGCCAGTTCATACTGTAGTCGTGTTGCACTTGTGCTTCATTGAACACAGCTGGAAATAACTTCTCCAGAACGATCTGCAAACTTGTCGTAGCGCTTTCATCGACCGCTTCGTGCATGGAATAATATTCATCCATTTGCTCCACGCATATGCGACAACAGCTTAATAGATCTGTTGCATGCCAAACCTCTTCCACATCCATCGTTGAATGATCGAGTAATCTGCGCACTCCGAGAAACAATCAGCTATTGAAACAACCCGATCCAGTTTGTTTACTCCACAAATTATTGGAAACCCCACAGTCAAGCAGGCGTCTTTTGTTGATTTTGGAATTTTTGGGCCATCAAATTTGACAGCACCCGTCGGGGGAACTTCGTTAAAGGTGCGTACATGCAGGGTATGCCTTGAAAAACAAATTTGAAATAGTCATGATTTTATTTCAATTGCTGCAAAACATCTTGTTGCAATTTTTATTGAAATAAATAGTGTTGATTGTCACATGTCTGATATTTCTGTATAACGACATTTCATAATATATTTCAAGATAAGTTAAAAATCCTCCTTTGATATTTCACAACTATCCCGCGTTTGCAAAGGAACCGTTCCGTATTGAAGAATTGAGGAACATATCTTTTAGATGCCGTCCAATAGTGTCATGTCCTTTCAATTGTAGCACTCTATCTTAGTTCTAGTTTCTTGTGCATGGCATAGATGAAGCCAAGGCTTCGTTTATTTGGCATTTATTCGACATTGCGTACCTAACACACAATTTGAAGAATTTCATACGTTTTAGGCGAGACTTTTCTTTTTCCTATCAGTTCCGTCATTTAGTTTCAGCTGCCTCATACTTTTAAGTTTGTATGTTGTACTGCAAAAGTATTCCTACATCCGGAACTCAAACTAATCTAAACCATTCGCTTATTGTGATCATAAATCAAACTTTGTCACTTCTTTCAATTCGGCTCCTGCAGATTCTCGATGCTCGATGCCTAATGTTCCTTTTTCTTTTTTATATCTTAATTGCAGAATGTCTATACTGGTGAAGCGTATACCTCCACCTTGTTCAGGCGATGAACTAGGGCCAGGCTCGCCCGTCTGATAATGTTCTTTGTAGTGATTGCGTAGATCCGTAAGCAGCCTGAACGATACGTCGCAACGATCACACTGATACGGGTTATTGCCAACGTGTATTTTCATATGCTTCACCATATCGTTGCTCTGTGCAAAGCTGCGCTCACAGTAAGTGCATTTAAATGGTTTCTCACCCGTATGAGTACGCATGTGCCGCTTAACCATGTAGCTCGTGGCGAACCTGAAATTACATTCATAAGATAATGCTTGCAGCCAGTGCCCCACAATGATACATACCGCATGCCACAGACTTCGCAACCAAACGGCCGTTCGCCTGCAAAAAGAATGATAACGATCGTAAGTATATAGTTCGACAATTGCTTAGGCAGACTCCTCACCAGTATGAATCAGTTTGTGCTTAATGAGAGAGTAATGTTTGTTAAACTGTGATCCACAGACATCACAGCTAAACGCTTTTACTTTCGTGTGTGTATTTTGATGTATCGTTAATCCACCTGCAACAAAAAGTGTAAGCTCGATCAATTTCACCAGTGTGCAGAAAAATGAACCAATTACCTTTTGTGCTGAAGCGACAAGGACACAGATTGCATGCCCACGGTTTGTCACCCGAATGCCCAATTACGTGTTGGCGCAGATTACTCTTGTTGTTGAACTCTTTGCCGCAGTGGGAACACAAAAAGTCCAATCGGTGGGTGTGAGTTCGGACGTGACTCTTACGCAGCTTCTCGGTTTGAAATCCTTTGTCACAAAATGTGCAGAAGTAGGATCGTCCAGTTGCATGGCAGTATTGATGCTGTTCAAAGGACGTTTGCGTCACGAACACCTTCGGACACTGTTCACAATGACGAATCTGATCGGGATGCATTTCTTTCAAATGTTCGGTAAGTTTCATTGGTGAAGTGTATGTCGGTGCATCGCAAAACAAACAATGGTACAGATCAATTTTAGTCTCCAGTTCTTCCCCATCCGCGTGTGCTGTTTTTGGTGAATCGATTTTTGTTTCCAAACCTGTTGCTTCCTTCAGCTTGTTGCTTTTAACTTTTGATGAACGTCTACGAGATGCTTTGTGACTGCCGAATTGCAAATTAAAGTTTTCTTTGCTTTTCTCACCCAAATGATGGCCATCGTCGGTTTGGGGCTTTGGCAGTTTTTCAACATTTGTATCCTTTACCTCCTTATGTTCTTCGGAACAGTTTGCTTCCTCAGCTATGACTTGTTTTCGTTTCCTTCTCGTTACAATGCCTGTAACACTTTGATGCTTTCTGGACGTTATTCTTTTGGATGCTCGTGTTGTTTCCGGAACTTTATCAGCCTCAATTTGTTCCACGGGTGACTGTACTTCAGCAGGATTTGGATAAGTTAAGGGCGGTACTTCCTCTAACGGTACGTATGCAAAATTTTCTTCCTTCGTTGCATTTGCTACCCCATTGCCGCTCGTATCGAGCTGTTGCTGGTCCGACAAATCGACGTCCGTCGCATATGTCCCATGCACCACGCATGTATTACAATTATTGTCTCCAGATATTGTTGATGGGCGAATCCTGTCGTGGTCGTGCTTCACGAGTTTTACGTTAAATACTTCTTCTGTTATCAGTGGTACATCCTCCGACGGTTTGTTTTGGAAATATTCCTCGTTTGCAACCCCGTCACTGATCACTGTGAGCGGTTGCTGGCTCAACAAATAATTACTGCTTTCACATTGTGCATACAAGTCGTACGCATTAATCACTTTACATTTACACTCTTTGCAGATAGAAGTCGGCCAATTCATGCTGCGGTCATGCTGTATCTGTTCCAGGCTAAATATAGCTGGAAACAGCTTTGCCAACATGCAATGTAAGCTGAGGGAACTTTCATGGTCGGACCCTTCGTGAATGCAGTTTCGTGCATCACAGATTGAAACACAAATACGGCAACAGTCTAGTAGTATTTTTGAATCGGTGCTGTTTCCTAAATCCATTCTATAAGGCAATATCACTCTAAATGGCTATTTGAAAACGGCAATTGAATTTGTTTGTAAGATTTTATCGTAGCGAAATACCACGGACATCAATTCACTGTCTATTTGTCAACAAAATGAAGGCAAAACACAAGACCAAGGTTTGTAGTATGCTGGTGTGACACACGATACAACCCTGGATTGCACAATCAAAGTTCAAAAGTTCCGTTACGTTTCTTCTCCTGCAAGCCATCATTAATTTATTATAATTGAACGATATTTTAAACTGTTGACCGGCTTTTCTCGTGCACCAATCAGCTGCGAAGAATTCTCTCTTTTGCAGCGACAGTCTTCCAGCTAGTTGGCCCCAATTTTGTGGGGGACGATGAAGGTGGAAGACCAACCCTGCCAATGTCGAACATTGCAGATCAAAATGCTCGGAACGAGCCCCTCTGTTGCGAAGAAAAGGAGAGTGACCACTACTTTAGCGCTTCTTGATGTCCATCCAAAACCAACCCAGACAAGGGGTTTCTCATAGATAACTAGTCTTGCAAGGAATGTAAAGTTTCGGGATTAATTCATTAATTGCACTGAGGTTCTCCTTTTATTACTGTTTTGTGTTCCATTTTTTTTGTATAAACAGTAGTAATGAACATGATGTTGTAGCGATTCTGATCACCAAGTAAATATATTTTCGGTTTTTTCGTACTTATTTAGAAGACCAACATATTTTTGACCACATATCCTACGAAAGTTTTGGAATTGAACTTCTTCTTAGCCGCTACTAATCACGCTTTCGCCCCCCGTTCTCTATTATCATAAAGTTTGAGTCACATAGACCAAAAATCGGAAAGTAAAAAAATACCCTCGCATAAATGTACGTCTATCAACATTATACTAATGTCTAAGAAGTGGAACGAATTACATACCGTTCCTTCTTTATACATCCTCACATTGTCTCCACTAACTTAATTGAACTTGCTGCATCCTCTAGGAGTAAATACCCATTAGAACAAGCTTACCGGTATTTGGTACATTGTCTATTGTAAACACTGAACCAGCTCGGTTCTTCCTTTGCGACAAAATCCGGATGGAATTTTGACGACTGCTCTTGTCATATGGAGACCGGTTACGCTACCACTAAACCACAGAACTACTCGTGTCTTCGCCTACCTCACCCTTTAGAGTAAGTTGACTCATCTCTTTCCGGTATCGTAACTTCAGAATATCTGTACTAGTAAATCGAATATCCTTATCGTCCACCACCGGCGAAGGACCAATTCCTTTCTCGCTTTCGACATAGTGTTCTTTGAAGTGGTTGCGAAGATCCTTCAGCAACCGGAAGGATGCGTCGCAACGATCACACTGGTACGGATTGTCACCAATGTGTGTACGCATATGTTTCACCAACACGTTACTTTGCGCGAAGCTACGATCGCAATAACTGCATTTGTAAGGCTTTTCTCCCGTATGCGTGAGCATGTGGCGCTTTACATGGTACGGTGAAACGAACCTGTAAATGAGAAGGTGCCATTTAATGTTTCGTCAACGGCGGTACTAAATTTCCATTTAATTAAACGTTTACCTCCTGGGACATAGATCACACAAAAACGGACGCTCTCCTACAACAATAAGAAAACGTATAAAATTAACAAAAAAAAAAATCATCGTTTAATTCCGTCTTCCATTACCAGTGTGTATTATTTGATGCTTCACCATCGAATAGTGTTTGTTGAACTGTGAACCGCAAGTCGCACAAGTGTATATCTTGTTTTTTGTGTGTGTTCGCATATGAACACTTAAGCAAGCTGCAAAATACAAATAAAAATATAAAATTTAATACCATCATCGCTACGCACGATATCTAGCCCACATAATACGTTACTTTTCGTATTGAAACGACAAGGACATAAACTGCAAGGATATGACTTGTTATCGTCATGCAGTAGCATATGCATTTGAAGGCTGCCACTATTTGCCAAGCGTTTACCACATATAGCACATAGAAACTTCGTGTCTCGTGTATGAAACCGAATGTGACTCTTTAGCAGAAGCTCCGTCTGGAAACCCTTGTCACAAAAGGTACAGAAGAACGAACGTCCCGTAGCGTGACAGTACTGATGATGCTGGAAGGTTTGCTCGCTAACGAAAACCTTTGGACACTTGTCACAGGATCGTATCTGACTCGAATGTTCCGCCTTTAAGTGGTCGGTCAACTCGTTTGGTGATGCATATGTAGGTCCGTTGCAAAGTTGACAATGAAATATTTCCGTACTGGATTCCAGTGGTTCTTCCCGTTCCGTATCATTTTGTTTAGCCAATGATTTTTTCTCTCTCTTTTTCCGTTCTCGTGGAGTCTTTTCTTCTTTCTGTTTGGTGGCTCTGGGTTTTCGCCTCTTACGTGTTGGTGGTTCCCAACAAGGTTCGGTGATATTGTCGTCAAGCAATTCTGTATCATTTTCGTCAACTATTTCTTCCATTTCTTGCTTGATGTCTGAGTGTTCAATGATTGTAGAAGTTTGTTTAGTTCTCGCTATTTCCTTTGATTTGTTTTTACTCGTTCTCTCCGTTCTTTTGGAAACGTTGCTAAGTTCTTTTGGTTCCTCTGCACATTCGGAAACAAGTTCACATTCAACAAACTCGTCCGTCGGTACACCGACATCGCAAACCACCGGATGCAGGATTGTATCCTCTTCGTCAATCCTCTCTTTGCCATAACCATTCTTCAGAAGCTTATTACAGCTATCAAGGCAGCTCTCGTACAGTTCGTATGCGTCTTGCACTTTCTGCTTACACTCTCGACAGACTACCGTCGGCCAGTTCATACTGTAGTCGTGTTGCACTTGTGCTTCATTGAACACAGCTGGAAATAACTTCTCCAGAACGATCTGCAAACTTGTCGTAGCGCTTTCATCGACCGCTTCGTGCATGGAATAATATTCATCCATTTGCTCCACGCATATGCGACAACAGCTTAATAAATCTGTTGCATGCCAAACCTCTTCCACATCCATCGTTGAATAATCGAGTAATCTGCGCACTCCGAGAAACAATCAGCTATTGAAACAACCCGATCCAGTTTGTTTACTCCACAAATTTTTGGAAACCCCACAGTCAAGCAGGCGTCTTTTGTTGGTTTTGGAATTTTTGGGCAATCAAATTTGACAGCATCCGTCGGGGGAACTTCGTTAAAGATGCGTATATGCAAGGTATGCCTTGGAAAATAAATTTGAAATTGTCATGATTGTTATTTTTAAAGACTGAGCTTGGCAAAATGAGGAATTCATTTCATTTGCTGCAACAAATCATGATGCAATTTGAATAGAAATTAATAATACAGATTGTCACATATATGATCTTTGAATTTCAGGACATTTTACATTGTATTTCAGGATAGGATAAGAAGCTAAAATCACAACTATCCCGCAGATGAAATTGATCAGAATATTGTTATGTGGTTTTTATTCCCTGCAGGACAGCTTAGCAGAATTAGTTTTATTAGATGATTGGATCAAATAGATTGTTTAGGGTATGAGATCCATCATTGTGCTGTGGTCGTCCTTCACAGGTTATAAATTAAATGCTTCCAAACAGTGAAAGGCCACCTTATCCCGGATGTACTTGGCCGGTAGGAGTGGTACTTGCTGCGAAAAATTATGTGTAGAACATATCACGTTGCTAGCAATTGGCGTCCGGATCTTCGCCTTCCTCACCTTTTACACTCAGTTTTTTACTCATCTCTTTCCGGTATCGTAATTTCAGTATATCCGTGCTTCTGAAACGAATATCCTTATCGTTCACAACTGGTGAAGGACCAATACCTTTCTCGCTTTCGTTATAATGCTCTTTATAATGATTCCGAAGGTCTTTTAGTAACCGGAAGGATGCGTCGCAACGATCACACTGGTATGGATTGGTGCCGTAGTGTGTTCGCATATGCATCACTAAAACGTTACTTTGTGCGAAGCTACGATCGCAATAACTGCATTTGTAAGGCTTTTCTCCCGTATGCGTGAGCATGTGGCGCTTTACATGGTACGGTGAAACGAACCTGTAAACGAGAAGGTGCCAGTTAATATTTCGTCAACGTTGGAAATATATTTTCATTCAATTAAACACTTGCCTCATGGGACATAGATCACACACAAAGGGGCGCTCTCCTAAAATAGCAACGAAATACAATGGATACAATCAATCAAAATCCCCCAGAGCATGGTTCGTTCTTGGCTTACCGGTGTGAATGATCTGATGCTTCACCATCGAATAGTGTTTGTTAAACTGTGAACCGCAAGTCGCGCAAGTGTAAATCTTGTTATTCGTGTGGGTTCGCATATGAACACTTAAGTTAGCTGCAAAGTACAAACAACATTAATTTTAATACCATCATCGTATAATATCTACGCCAACAAAATGCTTTACTTTTTGTCTTAAAACGGCTCGGACATAAACTGCAAGGGTGGGATTTTTTATCGTCATGCAGCTGCATATGCATTTGAAGAGTCCCTTTATTTGCAAAACGTTTACCACATATAGCACATAGAAACTTCGTGTCTTGCGTATGAAACAGAACGTGACTCTTTAGCAGAATCTCCGTCTGGAAACCCTTGTCACAAAAGGTACAGAAGAACGAACGTCCCGTAGCGTGACAGTACTGATGATGCTGGAAGGTTTGCTCGCTAACGAAAACCTTTGGACACTTGTCACAGGATCGTATCTGACTCGAATGTTCCGCTTTTAAGTGGTCGGTCAACTCGTTTGGTGATGCATATGTAGGCCCATTGCACAACTGGCAACAAAATATTTCCGTACTGGATTCCAGTGATTCTTCCGGTTCGTGGTCCTTCTGCTTGGCCGTTGCTTTTCTCTCTCTCTTTTTCCGTTCCCGTGGAACTGTTTCTACTTTTTGTTTAGTGACTCTGGACTTTCTGTTCTTACGTGTAGGTGGTTTCCAATCGGGTTCGGTATTGTTTTCTTCAAGATATTCTGCATCATTTTCGTCCATCAGCTCTTCAGTTGTTACCTCATTCATTTCTTGCTTGATGTTCGCGTGTTCAATGATGGTAGAAGTTTGTTTAGTTCTCGCTGTATCCTTCACCTCAGTTTTGCGCGTTTTTACGGATCGTCGTGATATGGTAGGTAGCTCTTGTGCATCCTCTGCACTTTCTGGAACTATTTCACATTTAACGAACACTTCCGTAGGTACATCGACATCACAAACTACAGTATTAAGGATTGTAACCTCTTCGATAAAATTCTCTTTGCCAAAACCATTCTTCTGAAGCTTATTACAGCTATCAAGGCAGATCTCGTACAGTTCGTAAGCATCTTGGACTTTCTGCTTACACTCTCGACAGACTACCGTCGGCCAGTTCATGCTGTAATCGTGCTGCACTTGAGCTTCGTTGAACACAGCTGGAAATAACTTCTCCAGCGCAATTTGCAAGCTTGTCGTAACGTTTTCTTCCAGTGCTTCATGCAAGGGATAGTACTCATCCATGGAACAATATTCATTCACTTCTATCACGCATATACGACAATAGTTCTTTGGATCCGTTGAATTACAATCTTTTCTCGCATCCATCGTGGAAAAATTTAGCAAACCACGATCGCCAAAAAACTATCAGCAACTGGGTTGTTTACTATATGAAGATCCTTGACAAATGTCACAGTCAAAGAAGGCGTCTTTTGTTGATTTTTCGTACCACTCTGTACGTCATGCAAAAGAAATGCTTTTGAGTTATGTACATGTAAGGTATGCCGCCAGAAGAGGGTCGATTTCGTTGAACGTGATTCTAATTTACCGTATGACTCGCAATACGTATTAATTATAATTTTGATGATACAATCAGCCGGAGTAGCTGATATGGATAATTCTATATTCAAAGCATCTACAAGCGAGAGATCGTCAATGAATTGGACGCAAATGAGAAGTAACGAACCCTGCACCTGTATTAGTATCGCGACACTACGCATTTCTTTCACCTGATGGAATTAACACGTGGTATTAACACAAAAAGTACGTTATTTTATAATGTGACACCGGATAGTTCGACATTAGCATCTCGATACTCCATTTTGCGAATGTACTTTGTTTCTTTTTTAAACGAGTGAGCTCGTTAGTTTTATTCATCTCAAAGTTGTAGGTTAATAAACCCTAACTCATTTCGAACATACAAGTCATTTGAGGTTTCATACGAAAAAAAAGTAAGCAAAACCGCTCATACAGTATCATATTTCACGTGAGTCACTACGTATATTTTGAGATACTTTCAATGTGACGGTGTTATAATCGTTTCTTGATATCCATGACTGAATCGTTTTCGCGCTGATCCATAACTGTGATCCAAACAAAACCAGAAACGATCGACCATGATTCCAAGATCAAGATTTCTTTAAATTACATTGCCACAAGAGAGAAAGCAGTATCACTAGCAGTCCATTTTTTCTTGTACAGGATCTGCTACAGAAACAAGAGTATGCTATTGCATACAATGGACATACATTGCCGATGATTTCTAGAATTACGATTTATTTTAGACATCTTCTGCTTCTCAAGTTTTAATTTTCAAAAATATGAAAAAAAAAACATAAATGATTAGCCCCAATTTATAGCAGTATTCCCGATAAAAAAACATATAGTGGCCTACGTACACTCGAACAGATACTACGTTAATCCTAACAAAGCTACTTTTATATTCTACATGCGCACTCACAAATCATGTTAAAATCCCAGTACGCTGTTTTGGGTGATTATTACGCTGAGGTAACTTCTTTTCCAAATCGACCTACCACTAATCTTTACGTTCTAACGTAATCTTAACATTGAACAAAATATTACATGGGTTTTTGTAACGATTTCGAGCCTTCACTGAACTGCGGGGAATTCGGTTGCTTCTGCCATAACTTTGCGACTTTCACAATCCCCTTCGTACCTTTCACTGCACTGTGCCATTTCCTTTTCATACCGCATCTTTAAAATGTTTGTGCTGGTAAACCGAATCCCATTTTCCACTTCGGGACAGGAAATGTTCCCCTTATCAACCGGTTGACACGTTTCCTTGTAGTGATTTCGTAGTTCCGTAAGTAGCCGAAAGGATGCTTCACAGCGGTCACACTGGTACGGATTCTCGCCTAAGTGCGTTTTCATGTGCTTCACCATATCGTTACTTTGAGCAAAGCCACGATCGCAGTAGGTGCATTTGAAAGGTTTTTCGCCAGTGTGCGTAAGCATGTGACGTTTTACATGATAGGTAGAGACAAACCTAAAACAGATGAACAATAAATACACATTATCAAAAATGCATCCCGGTGGAGCGAGTAGTGGAACGAAATCTACATACCGCATTGGACACAGATCGCAACCATAAGGACGCTCGCCTGAAAAACAAATGCACAGTGAGTGTAATAAATATACAATGTTTAAATTTTGCTCGTTCTAACCTGTATGAATCAATTGATGCTTAATCAGAGAGTATCTCGTGTGGAATTGAGAACCGCAAGTATCGCAACTAAATGGCCTTAGTTTCGAATGAGTTCGCTGGTGTAAGTTTAATGCACCTGTGAAAAATAATTGCAACATTTGATCAGCATACGTTTAAATATAGGATTCTCCTTTTTTGTCGTACCTTTGGTACAGAACCTACTCGGGCATTGGGTGCATGCCCATGCTTTAACACCCGTGTGCCGCACCAGATGTTGACGAAGATTGCTCTTACTGTTAAACTTTTTGCCACACAGCGAACACAAAAACTCGGCAACGTGCGTGTGTGATCGGGTGTGGCTCTTGAGGAGATTTTCCGTCTGAAACCCCTTGTCACAGAACATGCAGAAGAAAGAGCGCAAGGTGGCGTGGCAATACTGGTGATGCTGGAAGGCCGGTTCGCTCATAAACACCTTTGGACACTTGTCACAAGTCCGAATCAGATCCGGATGCTCCGCCTTCAGGTGGTCGGTTAGTTCCATCGGCGAACCATACGTATGCCCATCGCACAGCTGACACTTGTACAGATCTACCTTGGATTGTAACTCTTCCACCTGATCCGACGAGTCTTCTTCAGCTTTAATATTCGTTTCTTTTTTTTCTTCCTGCTCGTCCTCTTTACTCCGGCTAGCAGTTTTTTCAAGCTTGATTTTAGGTTTTCGACTTCTTTTTCTACCCTTTGGTTGCCTTTCGAAATCCGTGCTTGCTTCATCATTTGATTGTGCTATTGAATCGTTAGCAATAGCTGCAGAACTTTTCTCCTCAACCGGACCCGATTCCTCTTCCACAGGTTCTTGTTTAATATTATTTCTCGTCCGTTTCTTCACGGGCACAGCCCGTTGCGATCGGTTGCGTCTTCTTGTCGACACGGGGGTTAAACTTTCACTGTTCGCGGATTGTTCTTCAACGGTAAGCGTTTCCGAAAGTACATCCTGGGCTGTTTCATTGATCAAATGCTCTACTTCTGTTGAGTAGGTGTTTCCATCTTCAAATGTATACTCAATCAAAACATCGTACTGTGCTGCGCTCGAACCACCGTCCTGTTCTGACTTCGCGGTGTCAACATCATTGCGGGACCGTTCTTCTATGCATCGCTGCAGCCATTCTTCACTCTCAACCAGCAGCGTATACAGCTCGTATGCAACCAGCACCTTATCCTTGCAGGAAAGGCATGCTTTCGTTGGCCAGTTCATACCTTCCACCGATTTTGCTACCGGGTCGAAAGTTGAGGGAAACAATGTCTTCAACATCATGTTAAGGCTCAAACATCGTTCCGAGTCTACCACTTCGTCCATGGGAAATTGCTCTACAGGTTCCGTTACACAGATACGGCATACTTCCAATTCCACCATTGAAACTAGCTCCGTTTTCACATCCATCCCGGCGCTGCGTTCTGGAGCTTTCCTTAAAATTATATTAAATTATAAATATTTCTCGCCTATTGTTTACGGATCCGAAAGGTCTTGTATTTTTGTTTGATGAGCGCAGCTAGAAACGTCATAGCAGCGAAGCAAAGCCCAAGCTAGATACAGCAAATATTAAAGGTGTGACAACCAATCACGGTAAATAAAGAAAATGGCTGCAGCATTCAAATTAATGTCTCCCAATTCTTTTTAATTTTATAAGTATTTATAACATCCACACCCTGAAGATAAAAATAGGAAATGGTTTACATTTACTAGCCTGTAGAAATTGTCCTCTTAACATCTCACGGAAACCGAGTGCCGTCCTCTGCGAATCCAATATCATGGCCTCCATCTCCATTTCAATATGAACCTGCTCTGTACATCTGGACACCCTAAAAGGGCTGAGTGGTCTGGTGTAATTGTTAAGACGTGACCATCTAACAACGCTGTACAATGGTTAGTTCATCATATAGCTCGTATGGCTCGTCATTGTAACGGCTCTTCCATCAGAACAGTGGCTTACCACGTTTCGGGATAGCCGTTCGTACTACCGGACAGGTCCACCCAGATTAGGTTTCGTTTCAAAACTTATGATGGTTTTGATCGCAATGTTTGGTATGGAAATTATGACAACCAATACTATGAAAGTATACTACTGACTTACTTTTCAGATTCTACAATCGCTTCATGGTGCAGGAGTCCTCTAAACCGCTTACGGTAAAGCGACGTCGTCAGCCAATCCATACAGACAGACCTTTCTGGCGGACGCATGAACACCATCACTACGTCCCAATGTGGGCCTCCTCCGTCCATGTGAAGGTCCTCACAGGACTTTACGAGCTTGGTCGTCCTGTGTCATTTTCATAACGTGAACAGCAAATCGGAGCCTGGCTGTAGTCTAATCCGCTGCAGTATAGTAACTTCGCCGTTCAACTCATAGAGCGCATCATTGAAGCGCCTCCTCCATTGTCGTTCAATAGGAAAGTATACCATAATATAGTGTATGGTAGGCTATATGGTACATAGTAGTATATGGTATACTAATGCATCCTGCAAAGATGAGGGTGAAATCAAAAGCCAAAAATACAAAACCGTTAATCTCTAAATCTTATGTTTATTTTACTTTAAATTCCCATTTCAACGTCTTCCTTCTATCATATTTCCTTTACATTCCTATTTTGTTCTAAACCGTTTGGATCATAATTTGTTCACTGCTGTTGTTGTTTTTTTTATTTGTTGTTGCTTTTTTACGACTTCTTTTGCGAATCCTTCCTCATATTATATCGACTAACCGCTCTTGGCCATTTCCAAACTACACTCTTCATTTAGCGTATTTTTGCAATATGGGGTGGGGTATTGGTTAAATATCTTATTACAAATACAATAATAAATATAATAATAAATTAATGATGCTCATGAAATTTGTTTTAATTTTGTTGTTTTTTTTGCGTTTTGTTTCAGCTTGAATTACTGATTGTAGTCATGTGTTTTAGACTTTTGCTAATTCGACTGTTACATTCTGTTGCGTGTTTATGATTTTATTTGTTTGATTGTTGCTTGTGTATGCTAGTTTTTAAGGATGAACCAAGTTTCGTTTGGGGCATATTACGTGGGCAAAACGAATCGCACATGGAGCGGGCTAGAATGTGTCATCATCATTACATTGCTCTCTATTCTATATGCTAGTAGATTGTTGTTTTTTGTTTCGCATCATTAGTTTGCTTTTTTTTTACAAATTGATTCTGGACAAAGTACATGATTAAAATCAATAAACGTTAGCTAATTGCACCTGCATACGTCTCCGGCTGGCCACCAATTACAAAAAGCGGGTTCAAAACGTGCTTCAGAAGGTTCCACACGCTGCATCGAACGTAGTTAATGTTTAAACATGGTACAAAAATGAGATAAAATAAAAGAAGAAAAAATACTTTCCATTACCACTATGTCCAACAGCACACCAGCAAGCAGAGGGACTGGGTGTAGTAATAATACTACCATTACTACTACTACTTCTACCTACCATAGTACTATGATATCTTCTGCAGATACTAAAGATAAAACGAGCTGTTTTTTTGTTTGTTTTAAAATTAAACAAAGATAAAAAAATGTTGAAGCCAACTAGTATTATGTTGTTTAAGTTAGCGTAAAATGAGTAATAAAATAAGCATTCAAATACAATGCAACTCACATCGACCTTAAGCGGCTCGACGGATATAATTATATCGCCACACCAAAGTCATTTTTCGTGCGAACTCTTGCTGAAGGAAAATTACGTAAAAGTAATACTCTAATTAAAACAACCTATTGCTCTCGACAGTTTATCGCAATTTTAAACACTTCAAAAACCATAAACGGATTGCCATAAAAAGGCGAAAAGATTTCTCTATCAGTCCAACTATCATTATGCTTTGCAATTTGGGGAAAAACTTAAAAACGCCACGCTTTTGGCAATTTTTCTGCAAACATGCGCAACCATTTCCTTCTACGCGCTTTGTTTCCTTATTTTTTTCCCACTTTTAACGCACTATTCCGCACTAAAACTGAATCCAACGAACTAGTGACACCGTGCGGAAACAAATGCATTCTGTTTAACACCCCCGAAAGGTGCAGCCTAGTTGCAGGATGTGCCTTTGCATGCAGATGCGGTTTAGGTGTATGTGTTGGACTATATGCGCATGCTACATTTGCACTTACGTACTAATTACTCTTTCATGTTAAGATTTAAATCTATCGGTGATGTGTTGCTGCTCCATCCGATCCGTTTAAGAACACGAGCTAGATATAGAATGCACTTGTTCGATCGATTCTCCCTACAGTATCGTGCATAACATTACAATTATAAGTAGGAATAGGTTTAAACAATTTGAACTACTACCTTGCATGGATGTTTTACTGTTCTTCACTTTCAAGATATTCTTTTTTTCTAAATCGTTTGTATCAATTACTGGGTTCATTATGATTCCTACCAACTGCACTAGTTTGTTGTTTTCGTTCCTTTCTACATCTGAGTTTTGTGGGTGTTTGTTGTTATGTTTGTTATATGTGTTGTTTTGATTCGTTCCCTTACAAGCTACATGTTGTTGTTCTCTACACATTTCCTTCCCCTATGACGGCTTATAGGCGATTTATATTCCTGCAAATGTTATTACTGTATGTTTTGTTTGTTTGCTTTGCTACTATATTTATATAATATATATATATACTTTCTATCCTGATTTTACTTACACAATACTTTTTTTCTTTTCTTACTACAAGCTAAACATACACTCCTTCTGCGCATATGTGTTGAGTATGTGTGTAAAAAGATACGTTATAGCTGCTATATTTTGTATGTGTTAGCCCCCCTTGCCCTATACGCTCCCCCATTTTCCACATTTACTGCCTACATCATCTGGCGATTTTAAGCGTAAATCGTCAGCATTGCTTCATTATGTTATTACTTTGTATAGTGGTGTTCTATTTTCCGGTGTCACTATTGAATGCAAACATGGTTGTCTACTTTTTGTGCGCTGTTGAAACTGTGGGAGAATAGAAAGCCAAAAGAAAAGAAATCAAACATTATGCACACAGCGATAACAATGTGTTGATTATAAATACTTACGTTTTCTTGCAGAAACTACACTTGAAGGCTCCATTACTGGCTTCTAAAGATTTAAAAATAAAAAATAAATTTAGAATCACGTTTCAAAATAGTCCTTATTTAAACTTTTAATTTTTTAATTCGTGGCATTTTACAACATATTATTTAAGAACCTTAAGGAAGTAAATCGTTTTTGCAGGTGGTGTTATTTTATTTGTACCTCTTAGTAATGTCCAGGCAATATACTTAAAGCAAGAATTGGTTCAAAACAAAGCAGGGAGGCTCTAAGGGTAGGTACTTAGCCTTGGTTAGACATATGGAGACACCAGGTTTCTATACACCACCAGGACTATAGCTACAATTCGACTAATGCTGTAATTCGCCACGACTTAAATTAAAGACTAAATTTAAACAAACTACAAAAGCGCTTCAACTTTACTTACTTAAGTAATGTTCTTCTCGGTGAGTTTCGTATGATTTCTTATAACTAAACGTTGCCGGACACTTGTCACACTGGAACGGCTTCTCACCTCTGTGCATTGTGTGAACGTGAGCGGTTAACATAGCTGAAAATAAATTAACACATTAGATCATACAATCTACGCGATTTCTGTCAACTACACGGGAAGGTTATTGAAGAAAAGAACAATAAACAGAATAATGATCATTTGTTAAATTACTCACGCTTTGCATCAAACGATTCGCCACAGAAGGTACAATCGAACGTTTGCGGTTCCGCCGGTGTCAATAGTTCTTCCGCCATCTTTTCGTGCTGTTGCCGGATGTGCCGTTGCAGATGTCCGACGTATTCGAACCGATAGTGGCAAACACGACACTCGTGCGGTTTATCCTTCGAATGATGTAGCTGCTTGTGCTGGTTGAGATTGCATGGGTACAGGAACTCCTTCTTGCACAGCTCGCACACAATTTTGCCCTTGTTCGATGACGACGATTGCGAGGAAGATGCGGACGGTGTTGCTTGCAGGCGTGCTGATAATGCGGCCGACGCAGCAAGACGTGAACGGTGCGTCGCCATCAGATTCATGTTACGTTGAAAGCTGGCCATGGTCGATGCGGACGACTGTTCGCCTTCGTCCTCTTCGTCGTCATCCTCGCCGACCCCACCATCCCCGTCGTTCGTGTCCGTGATATCGTCCTCGTTCTCATCATCATCATCGTCATCTTCCGCTTCATCCTCTCCCCCTTCACCGTTGTTGTGGCCTGTCTTCGTCGCTCTGCGCTTTTGCTGCTGATATCGCATGTTGAAGTCCTTATCGAGAATATTATCATCTAGGACGAGCTCTAGATTCGAACTGTCGAACAACGGATCGCCTCCGCTACCATCTTCACCATCATCCTGATGATAATCACCATCGGTACTTCCGCCCTCCGTCCGGTTGTTATTACCTCCTTCGCCACCCATACTGCTTTGATCCTCTGGGCCGCCTCCCATCCCTCCGGCCGATCCACCCGCTCCTCCACCTCCCATCGAATCGTTAAACATATTCTCGTGCAGCATGTTGAACGCACTGATGCCGAACGGAACCTCAAGATCCATTGCTTCGCTTCCAATATGCGTCATCATGTGCGTCTTCAGCTCGTGTGCCGTTGGGAAAGTTCCTGCACAGATACGACACACCAGCTTATCGGATCCGATTGCGTCCGCCGGTGGTGACGGCTCCGCCGTTGATGCCGGTATGACGCGGCGCAATTTACGCCCACCGAGATGTATCCGCATATGCATGGCCAGCGAGCGCGCCTTGATGAACTTCAGCGAACACATCGGACACTGGTGAGTAGGTACACCAGCCGACCCGCTTTCCGAGCGTGGGGATGAGGTGGTCGGGGCAATAATTACATCGTCCGTTACCAAACCGCCATACTTTGGCACATTTTGGCTACTACCTTCCCCATAGTTTCCCCCACGACCGGACGATCCACGGAGAGGAGTGGACGTTAAGAAAGAGCTCGACATGTCCATACTGTGATCCTCCTTGGCCTCGTTCGGATGATGGTTGGCCCGATGTCGCACCAGATGACCTTTGAACTCGAACCGATAGTGGCAGGTGCGGCATTCGAACGGTTTTTCGCGCGCATGATGCAACAGATGGTGTTGCTTCAACTGGCAGCTGAACTTGAACACCTTGTGACACAACTTGCATTGTCGATCGGTGGGAGCGATTCCTATATCCACCGATGCTGATGACGTCGATAAGTTTGCTGCCGCAGTGCCTCGACTCTTTGCCTCGTTAATGCGCTCGATATGTGTCTGCAGGTGCACGACGAGTTCTTCCTGTTTCGTAAACACCAGCGAGCAAACAACACACTTGAACTTTTTCCATGTGCGTCCACTTGCGCCAACCGATCCGGACAGTTGGTCACCGTTACCATCCGCCTGATCGGTTTGCCGACCGCCTCCGTTTGTGTCATCATCCGGCCCATCCATCAGTACCAGCGGTTGTAACAGGTGCGAATTATCCAGCTGATCGTCCTGATCCTGCTCCTGATCGAGCATTTGTGGCCGAGGCGGTTCTCGAAGATGGGTTAGCTCGTGGCGCTTCAGGTTCAATTTGTGGACGAAACTATAGTGACACACTTTGCACTCATATGGTTTGCCCGGCTGATGATGGAGCATGGTATGCTGATGTAACTGGCTACGATACATGAAAGTTTTCTTGCACAGTTCGCACTGGATGATGCTTCGTCCTCCCGTTCGTCTGCGCCTTTGAGTCGGAGGCGATTGTGAAACATATCCCATATGCATCGGGCGCTGACCTCTCTGGTGCGTGCGCATGTGCTCGAGGAAAAGGATCTCGTTGTCGAATATCTGGAAAGGCATAAGACCCATCACATAAGTACGAAAGTGTTAAAATCCCCAAAAAAAAAATCTCCTAAGGATTCTTAAGGACTTTGGGTCAGATATGTCCGACCATTAGCTTACCTGTCCACAAATTGTACACTTGCTCATCTTCGGAGGGTCAGCGATCGCGTCTGGGCCAATGTCTGGAAGGATAGCCACGCCGTCACCCTGTTTCGCAATCGACCGATGTGTTTGCAAGTGCCAGTCGAGTGATTTCTTCTTCAGGAATCGTCCCGAGCACAGTTTGCACTTGAAGATGAGGGTAAATCCACCGTTCTGGGAGCTGTTTTTGTGATCCTCGTCCTCCTCCTCCTCTTCACCCTGCCCTGTTATCTCATCATCTGCACCAACCTCGCCCTTGATGGTGCGTTCTTTATTCTTCAATGACCCGTCCGTACCATCCTGACCCGATCCGGCAGCATTCATTAGCGCATCCGCACCCTCCGCCGGTTCGTCCGAAGCAACACCCGACTCAATAAGTTCCATTTTCATACCGGGATGAGCTTCGGTTGCATGCGCTTCGTAAAGTTCGCGAGATTCAAACTCTTTACTACAGACGCGGCACAGGTAACAGACTTCCGAGTGTAACATCTGAGCCGCCTCTAGGTTGTGTGTCTTCATGTGACCATTCAGCACGCTCTCCCGGGTGAATGATTCTGAACAGATCGGGCAGGTGTGAGTGCCTCTGCCACTGCCGCCACTAGTCATTCCTGACGTACCACCCATATGCGACAAAGATGCGCGGGCCGAAACATTCGCACCATGGTTCGACATGCCTGCATTAATGCCGGCGCTATACATCGAGCTACCCGACGCTGCCGACCATCGTCCATGCATTGCCGCGATGTGCTGGCTAAGCAATTTTCGGCGAGTGAAAGTCTCCGAGCACTTCGAGCAACGGTAGGTTGTGGGCTGGGTGGGATTGCAACCGAGTTCGTGCCGCAACATATGTGCCGTGTAGCTGTACTTCATTGCGAATCGATAGAAACAAATGTGACACTCGAAGGGGCGACCCTTCGGCGAGTGAACACGCTTATGACGCCGGAACTGGGACACCGTGTTAATCACCTTGCCGCACACCTGACACGTAAATATCTGCTCGCCCGTGTCTGGATTGAACGAAATCTCGTCCGGATCGATCGGCATATCTTCCGTCGTATCATCATCGTCGTCTTGTGTTTTGGAACGCTTGGGGCGCTTTTCTGCACCCTCAGTCGCATCCTCATCATCCTCGTCGTCCTCCTCGCCGCTATAATCTTCATCGTCGGCCACACTATCGCCCATGTCCGCTCCATCATTTTCCATCGCTTCGCCGTACGGTCGCTTACCGCTAGTGCGTTTCATCGCTGCCACATGCGTTTCCAGATGCGAAAGCAGTGAACTTTTCGTTACGAAGCGCGCCTGGCACAGCTTGCACTTATATACGACCGAACATCCTTCCGGTGCCTTATCGACTGTCTTGGCTTCGTCGTCCGAAACTTGCTTCTTAGCCTCGACACCTTCGTCGGGTTCGTCCGTATTACTATCTTCTTCCTTTTTGATGTTATCCACCAATGTTCCTTCCTTACCTTCCGCTTCCGGTGTATCTGCTTCTGGCTTTTCCTTACTGGCGGCTTCCGCCAGCTCTGCCGCAGTGTGCGTAGTGGTCGTGTGGTTTTCCAGCGCGGCACGATCAGTAAACTCCGTCAAACAAACGCCACACATGAAAGCCTGTTCCATATTCAGAGCTAAAAATTCGTCCTGATGTTGCTCCTGCATATGCTCGTACAGCAACGCTTCGCGCCCAAAGGACATGGTGCAAACGGCACAAATATGTTCCCGCTTAATTTGCACACCAGCTGCATCGTCACCCTTCGTCTGCGGATCATTACCACTACCCTCCTGTTTCTCGTTGCTGCGCATTCGCTTTTGATCCTTGTGCTCCTGCAGGTGCAACAGGAAGCTAGACTGATTTGCAAAACGGCACTGACAAATCGGACACTCCAGTCCACGATGTTTATCCGCATGCACCGCCAGCATGTGTCGCTTTTGCAGCGTAATTGCTGGGAACGACATGTCACAGTAATAACATTCAAAGCCGCGTACACCTTTGCGCCGTTCCATGCTGCCGTCCATGGACGAATCAAACGAATCCATCGTGCCGGAATCCGTACCCATCGCGCCACCGCCGCTATTGATCGTCATCATATCACCCGACGCAATGTGTGTCCGCATGTGTACGATCAACCACCGCTCGGTAAGGAAGGTGTAGTGGCATTTGCGGCACTTGAACGGTTTGCTAGGATCGTGCTGGCTGATGTAGTGGTTCTTGTAGTAGCTGTGGTATTTGAACTCGCGGAAGCACTTCGTGCACTGGTGGCTCCCATTTGGCAGTACTCTGTGGAATGAGTTGTAATCGTAGATTGCCGGTGAACGGACGGCCGATTGCTTCCTTCGGCCGTCGTGCATTTGACGCAATGCTGACGGTCCGTTGGCGACCTGCTGTATGCGCAGATGGCTCGGGGCACTGGAAAGTTGCGATTGCCGATGATATTTGCCCCATTTGCCGGGAGTTTGTTGCTGCTGCTGGAAACGAGATTGCAAGGCTGCGATGGTAGAGTTCCTGCGCGCGGTACTGGCCGCATGCAGCGGATATTGGCGATCGTACAGATAAGAATCGTCATGTTCGTTCATTTGCACAGAACCACGTTTGGAGATACCTGAAATAAACATTACAAACATTAGAGCTGTGAAAATATGTGCGTGAATTTTGTATTATGCTTCACAAATCCTGCACGGCTTATAATTACTTACAAACGCGATTTACTGGGATTATAATAAGATACGACCCTTTTTCCAATGTTTATGTTCATATTGTTAATAATGTATCTTTCCTATCGCTTGTTCACTTAAAGGACAAGAACAAAATGTAATGTGTTTTCCCATTTTCTTCTACCATTTCATTTGTATAAGCTGACTTTAAAGAAATTACATAAAAGTTCCACCATTCAACTATAGAACCCCAAAATTATATCGTTTGCAATCAGATCGAATATTCAAGAACAAAGGAAAGGAAACATATACACACAACAAATGACGCGTCGAATGTGACCTCAATCCATTAAAACGAGCAATTTGGAAGTACGGATTCGATTACCAACGCCGATCGATAATTGCTACTCAATTATCTAATTAACATACTGCAACAGATTACTTTTCCTACACATGTGTCCGCGATGCAATGCATACTTGCTCAATACCCCACTCACCTCCACGATAATAGTCCTCCTCATCCCCGTCATCCCCGATCGCATCAACGCCATTATTGTCCAGCTTTTCCTTCTTGATACGGCGCATTTCGCCACCACCGCCAGCAGCACTGGATGCGAGCAGCAACTTTTCCTGGTACTTTCGGCGAAGCATCTCGTCGTTGCGCAGGCACATATCGTACAGCTCGTACGCGGCCAGCAGTTTGGTTTTGCACGGTACACATATCCGGTCCGGCATACCGGCATTGCTGCCGAGATGCAACGGATGACAGACGGCAATCAGGATCGAGTAGAGGCTGCGCGATTGATACTCCGGCACGACCGTACAGTAGAGCGATTCCATTGGCCGCTGTTGCTCACCATCGGCACCCTCCGCCTTTTCGTCGCAGAGACACACCCGACAGACGTGCGCTACCGGTGCAATCCGGTTGTCGTCGCCCTTTTCATCGCCGGTACCGCCACCTTCACCCATCTCAATTTCCGGCAGTAGTGGTTCCAGCTCGAGCTCGATCGATTCACTGTGCTTCGAGCGAGAACGGTGTGTGGCTAGTTTTCCCAGCGTGCGTCCCGACATGCGACGACGTCCACCGTTATCGTCATCATCTTCCATTTCCACCTCCTCGTCATCGTTGTCTTCATCATCCAGCGGTTCGTCCATTTCCACCAACAGGCTCTCAACCGGTGGCAGGTTCTGCATCAACGACAGTCCGTCCATATCGTCTTCTTCTTCCTCTTCCTCACCCTCGTCATCATCACGGTGACCAAGTCCGAGTGGATGTGGTGAAACCACATTGGCCCGTGATTGTGATTGCATTCCATCGAACGAGTTCTCTTCGGTCGGTTCCATGAAGCGCACATGCTTCACGGAACGTTTCCGTGGCTGGTCGGACGATTGTGCAAGCACCGTCGCCGGAGTCAGCTGTCCCTCGTTAATACCACCCGATTGTGACAGCATACTGCTGGTAGACTTGGCCGAACTGTTTCCTTGTAGCATTTTTCCGTCCAGCACCGAATTCAGATCGTTGGTAGCAAGCGGATCTGCTGGAACCACCTCTTCAAGGGCTTCCGAATCTTCGGAAGCTTCCTCCGCCAGACGGGCTGCGGCGCGGCTGTTCGCTGTTGCTGAGCGGGTGATGCGTTCGTTTGGAGGATCCGTTCGGGTTACCGGTGCAGGACCATTACCACCGAGGCCTAACGAAAGAGATTGTTGCTGCTGCTGCTGCTGCTGCTGCTGTACGCTATCTACTGTGCTTTGATCAACCCCAGGGAAGGTGAACTCCGACTCCAACGAAACCTCCATCGGACCAGCACCCTGTAGACCGTACATTTGTGATGCTCTCGTTTGCTGCTGGGTGATAACAGGCATCTGATTAGCCACCTTCAGCGGATCATTGTTCATGACCATATCGGAAGGTTTCGAACAGGCGGCAATTTGTGCACCTGCTCCGGTCGCATCCACCATGCAGGGGCTCGAGGACGGGAGTGACACTGCCGCCTGGAAAGGTGATCGAGACGCACTGGACCCGAAGTCTGCATGCATCGGCAACTGCGCCCGGCGATGTTCCGGTACCATCTGTTGCTGTTGTTGCTGGGCAACAATCGAACCGGCCGAACCGACGGATGTTTGCATCGTGCCCATGTCGTTCATCCGTTGCATACCACTGGGGGAACCTTGCTGCATGTAAGCAGCTACATGTGTCGGTGTGCCTGCTGTATGACCGTAGGCATTACCACCACCCATTCCAGGAACTCCCGGCGGTGAGGCAGCATTCGGGCTAGCCACCATTGGGCCCACTGTACGACCTCCACCCTGTACGATACCACCCGATACTACACCTCCGGTTCCGTAGCCGCCTGCGTTTGTTGTGTCCACACCGACAAAGTGTCCCATCGCTGTACCAACCACGGACTGGGCATGCGTACCGAGCTGATCGTGAAAGTAGGAAGCCCCGGAAGTGCTCGCACCGGATGCATCCACACCACGGTTGCCGGCGTACTGATTCACACCGACCGACGGCATCATCCGGCGCTGGTGGCCCTGCGTCGCCGTCTCATTCCCGTACCCGTGCGAAACAAACGCGTTCGGTCCGACAACAACGTCCGCCGTGCTCTGCAGCGGATTCTGGGCCCCGTGGTGATGATGCCCAAGGCCAGGTGTCATCGATGTGCCGGCAGTGACACCACCACCGCCGGCAATAACGCGATCTGTTGCCAGACCGTCACCCCATTCCATCGGGAGCTGTCCACGTAGTGCGTTGCCACCGCTGTACTTGTCCTGCATGCAGGAAGTCGCTGTCTGTCGGGTGAAATGTTGCTGCTGCTGTTGATACTGTTGTTGCTGTTGTTGTTGATGATGGTAATGCTGCTGCTGCTGCTGCTGCTGCTGTTGGTGATACTGCGGTAATAGATGCTGTTGTTCCTGAAAGACCTGCTGCTGCTGCTGCTGCTGCTGGAACAGTTGTTGCTGCTGGTGGTTGAGATATGGCACCTGTCCCGTTCCGACAAAACCACTGTCCTGCTGCACCTGAGGTTCCAGTACGAATGCTTTCGATTTCAGCTCCTCGGGATGCATTATGCCATCGTTTTCTGCTTTTTTGGTTGTGTTTTTATTGTGGAACGGTGCGCAACGACAGCGTGTTATGCACAATCAATAGGGATTGATGGCTGCCATATGCCGCCGATTCCAACCGCAACTGCTGCTGCTACTACTTCGCGACACAATTACACACTACGTATGAGGGTGGACAATGATGGCGCTGTGCGAGAAGGTACTTTTCTCAACCTTTTTTCTCTTCTTTGCTGCCTCTACGCCGTTTACACCGTCTCTCTTTTATGATGTCGAACGCTGTACAGCGCAACCACGGGCGACGGCAGGAGAGGCGAGGACTGCGTGGCTTCCCACACCGTTGTCGCTCCAAGCCTGGTCCTCATCCAACCACTACAGGGGATAGGAGGGCGCGCTCTGCCTGCTGCGTTTTCAACGAAGATGCTGCTGCGATTTTTCGATGCACTTTTTTTTCGTTCGATGTCAAACGCACCGCAACACACGCATACATACGCACATACGTCTCATACACACACACACACACCGTCATACACACATCGGCTGCTGGTGGTGCTTCAATTGCACAAACAATCTTCCATCTTGATCCGCACCCGTGTATTATTGCAACGCATCGCACTCTTTCCAACTCTCTTTGCTTGACTGCTTCGCACTATTCCTTTTTCGCTCTCTCCCACTCGCTTCTCGTTGTGTCTACCTTCCCCGTAGTGGGATAGCCGTCGGCAGAAGTTGGTCCTACAGAATACGCATTTTTTTAGAACTTTCACAAAACACACACACACACATACACCTCCACCAACATACGCACACTGGCAGGACTCAGGGAGCAAGGAATTCACACAATGGGGGGGGAGGGAGGTGTTTCAAATCAACCACACTTTTAATGGGACGAAACAATTACTGGCAAAGGGCAACACACGACACAGGGAGTGCAGCGAAAAAAAAACGAAAGAGAAGAGGCTTGACCGATTTCGCTACATGGAATTCGCGGTTTGCCTGCTGCCGAGTTTGGTTGCTATTGCCACTCGTCGCTGCTCCACACGCGCGTGCCGCTTCACCGAAAACAGCTCCCAACACTTAGAACACTACGTGATGGTGTGTGCGGATGGCACCTTCTTTACCTCAGCTCAGTGCTCTCTTCCCTCTTTTCCTCGTACACCAGCAGCGCTGTCCTCTTTTTTTCCTTCCGCTAATGAAAAACGCGACACTACACACACACACACAGGCGCGCGCGCTCATTCGTACGCACTATGTCGTCCATACGGTGAGGGCACACCGCTAATACACAAAATCCCCCATCTTGGCTGTGGCGTTTAGCCGATTCCACACCTTGCACGTCGTAACCTTCTATTGCTTCGGCGAAAAGCACACTTTACAGCATCCGTCAACAGTTGCGCGGTATGAAAAAAGGAACGACTGTGTCGTCGAATTAAAGCGAATCTTCTCCACCGTCGCCGTCGAGATCACACCGTTTTTTCCCCGTGCGTGCGTATGTGTGCGCTAAAGATGCACTTTTCGCCACTTCCTGCTCTTATTTGTCTTCGTCCTCGTTCTTCTGTCCTGCTTGCACGCGCAGCGAATGTGGGCCGCCCCAATGTAGGCTGGACAATGGGAAGTGTCACAAAATCGTTTGACATTAGCCGACCAGTTATTTTCACCCAGGCTGCAAAGAACCCGCGAAAAGACCGATTCTTTGTGTTTATACTACTAGCTAGCGAGTTCATTTGTTTCAAAATCGTTTGTACGGCATATTAAGTGAAAATTCAACGTACACGGCATATTAAGGGAAAATTCCGCTTTTTTCCTTCGGTCAAGCAAGCTTTTATTTGAAAGAAAGGAGTGCACTGCCCTATTACACAAGCAGGTATAATCATGATGCTGTATCTCTTCCACCGGGTTTGCAGGATTGCAAACATTCTTTTATAATATTATTCCATATGTCCCTATTGGTCTTATTCTTGACGAAATGACTATTTGTGTAATATATTCATATGGCATGACAGCCAAAACAACGCACAAGTTACCAACATCAGCTATATCAATGCACTCAGTTGTTGGCTTAAAATAGAAATGAAATGAAATAGAATGAATGAAAAATACATGTACGTTTTACAGGTAGCGTGTTTTAGCACTGCGGTTGCACGAGGCAAGCTTTTATTTAAAAGAAAGGAGTGCAATGTCCTATTACACAGGCAGGTATAATCATGATGCAGTACCTCTTCCACCGGGTCTGCAGGATTGCAAACATTCTTTTATAATATTATTCCATATGTCCCTATTGGTCTTATTCTTGACGAAATGACTATTTGTGTAATATATTCATATGGCATGACAGCCAAAACAACGCACAAGTTACCAACATCAGCTATATCAATGCACACAGTTGTTGGCTTAAAATAGAAATGAAATGAAATAGAATGAATGAAAAATACATGTACGTTTTACAGGTAGCGTGTTTTAGCACTGCGGTTGCACGAGGCAAGCTTTTATTTAAAAGAAAGGAGTGCAATGTCCTATTACACAGGCAGATATAATCATGATGCAGTACCTCTTCCACCGGGTCTGCAGGATTGCAAACATTCTTTTATAATATTATTCCATATGTCCCTATTGGTCTTATTCTTGACGAAATGACTATTTGTGTAATATATTCATATGGCATGACAGCCAAAACAACGCACAAGTTACCAACATCAGCTATATCAATGCACACAGTTGTTGGCTTAAAATAGAAATGAAATGAAATAGAATGAATGAAAAATACATGTACGTTTTACAGGTAGCGTGTTTTAGCACTGCGGTTGCACGAGGCAAGCTTTTATTTAAAAGAAAGGAGTGCAATGTCCTATTACACAGGCAGGTATAATCATGATGTTGTACCTCTTCCACCGGGTCTGCAGGATTGCAAACATTCTTTTATAATATTATTCCATTTGTCCCTATTGGTCTTATTCTTGACGAAATGACTATTTGTATAATACTGGAACGATGACACACCTGTGTTATTTCGGATTGCAAAACATTAAACATTTTCTAATCCTCGGTTAGTTGATAACACATCATGGATAAGTTTCTAAGCTATTGCCGATTCGATGCAGTTTTTCGAAGGAGAAAGTTTTTCCAGAAAGGCTCGAAGGAGAAAGTCAGATGGTAAAATGGCATCATCGGAAGCGTTTACCGTATCTGAAATGATTCACAAATATCGCACTGTGTTTATCTCAAACCATATAAACCAAAGAAAACACTTTTTCCGTGGCCGAGGTCAAAGGCGATAAATACAGGCACTCCCCGAGATACGCTATTATAGCGGACCGCTATAACCCGGGAAAACCCGCGTCCCCGAAAAGACCGCGGAAGGACGTCTTTTCATGTGCCGTTTTGGAGCTTGGGCAGCGGCATCCATATGCCATTCTCCGACAAAACGTCCGACGCACAGTGGTACTGCGTGCGACACTACCGTGGCCATAATGCACCGTGCAATTTCTTTCTGCCTAGCATGTCACAAGTGCTTGAAGTGTCAAATGCATTTGTTGTACTTGTCGAAAAACAAGCTGTGAAGCTAGCAAAATACAATTCTTTCTCCCGTGCATTGGTTTCCTGTTCTACCTTTCTGCACTCGAACACGTCGTTCTGCTTCTGGTCGACATCGCTTGCTTATCAAGCCATATACGCAGACGAGCGAGAGTGTTTGTTTGGGTGGTGTTGTTTTCGTTGTGTGCTAGGTTGCGCGGAACACCAAGCATGGAGGAACCGCGGGAAGCGCAGAGTGGACCGACGAAACACTCATCCGACACAGTGCAGACCGAGGACGAATCAACACAACGGCCAACCGTTGGTAGGATGGTAGTAATTTGTCGCATTTGTCTCTCCACCCGTCCTCGGATGATATCCATTCACAGTCCGGTTCCGGAGTACGATCAGAAGACACTGTACGCCATGCTACTGTCCGTCTGTCTACCACTGAACCATCGCGAAACGGTACAGGGCTTTCCGGAGCAAATTTGCCGTAACTGCCAATGGAAGCTACTAACGGCATACGATCTGTACGAAACAACCCTGGCCAGTGACGAGGAGCTGCGAGCTCAGAAGAATCCGGGAACAGTCACCAAGGTACCAAAGATACCGCAAACGAGCGAGGTGATAAAACCGGAGAGTGTACCGATGACACCGATCGTGGGTAACGATGGTGTTATCCGCGTAAAGGAAGAAACTCCCGACGATGGGTACGAGGAACAATACGGACCGGGTAGTAGAACCGAAGACGATAGTAGCATGACTTACGATCCATGCGGTGAGATCAAGAACATTAGTGTACATCCGGATGTTTCAATGCTAATTCAGCGCACCGAACAGGGAGAGGGGGAAGAGGAAGACCCCGGGTTGTTGGAGGAAACGAAACCCCCGATTCCGGACCCGATGGAGAGCTTTATCGCGGAGCATTACCAGGTTGACAAGGCCAGTGGTAATCATGTGTGCGGGTTGTGCAAACAAGACTTCCCGTACAAGAGTCAGTGCCGGATGCATATTGCGCAAAAGCACAATCCGGCCAAACCGTTCAAGTGTGACATCTGTTTCTGCACGCTCACCAGCCATCTGCGGTTGGTGAGGCATAAGATAGTCGCCCACGGTGCTGGCCAGATCAAGCGCGAAGACGTTATAGAAGCGCATAACGATAGTACTGGCGAGATGACGTTCTCCTGTCCGATCTGCCGGAAGGTGTTTAATTCGTCCGTACGGTTCAAGCGCCACAAAAATGTACACGTCGTGCACAATCGGCCATTCAAGTGCGAGGTGTGTTTGTACCGGTTCGCCACCAAACCGCAGCTGACGCAGCACGCCAAGGTACACGAAACGAAACCACAGTCCGGTCTGTCGCCTGGCAGTTCCGAGGTAGGTGAGTTCCCTTGCGACCGTTGTGAGGAAATATTCGCGGGCAAGCGTGCACTCACGATGCACCTGAAGAAGGCACACCAGGTGTACCGTGTCGCAGGTGGCGCACGACCGGATGAGCGCGAACGCAGCGAGTACGTATGTATCATCTGCAAGGCAACGTTCGCGCGCGAAACAGTGCTGAATACGCACATGAAGATGCACGAACTGTTGGCGGCCGAAAAGGAAAAGGAACGGCGACTAGATCTTGAGCGCATGGTAAAGCAGGAACTGCAGCAGCAGATGCAGCTAAATATGCCGCCCTTACCGCCACTATCGCCAGAAGTGGTTGACCGATCGGCTTGTGTGTTAGAACCGTTCGCGCTGGGGTTGGTGCCGGTAGCGAAGACGGGTACAGCTACGGGCACAAACAATAACAACAATACCAGTATCAACAATAACAGCCCACCGACTGTTAGTGGATCCGGTGGACCAAGTGGTTTAGTGCCGGGCGGTAAACGGAAGATACCGATACCGCCACCAACGTCAAGTGATATGGCGTACGTGTGTCCAGTCTGTGACATGGAGTTTGACGAACGCGATGCGCTGAAGAAACATCAGATAGAGAAGCACGCAAGGCTACAGGTTGGCATCGTGTCATCGAAGCTTGGCGAACCTAACAGCCCAAGCACTGGTTGTAATCCGCAGGCGAAAAAGATGCCACGATTTTCCGATATGCCGGAATTGAAAATGAGGCTAATGGATAGTTCTGTACGGCCGAGCAAAAAGCGACTGCTAGCCGATACGACCGCAATGAACTGTGAGTATTGCTTATGGTGCTCTTTTTACATTTTGTTGTTTTCTGAATCCTTCAATCGATTGACCATGCTAAATCATTTTGCTCTTTTTTCTTTTATTTCATATTCCCTGTGGAACTGTATTGTTTCCTTCATTGCATGCACTTGATTAAAAATAGTTTTAGCTTGAGTTGGTTCAAGATTTATGTTCGATAACTGTTATACAAACACATTCCAGTTTGGTCAGCTAAAACCCCTCAAAATTGAACATGAAATTGATGGAGAAACCTTATTAAGGTTCATGTATGCGGTTGGCCTTACCACCAAACACAAGCGATAAAGCTGACTTTACGAAAAAAGAACCACATCGATATACAGATTTCACCATCATCGTAGTTGGCATGTTTCATAGTGTGTTTGCTTCTCTGTGTATTTGTTCTGGAAAAAGGGTATTAGCTACGAAATGGGTTGCTTCCCATACCCGTATCGTGTTTTTCGCTTCAGTCAAATCGATTGATTTTAGTTACTTTGAAGCAAATGTTAAAACATTTCTACGAACATGGAGAAACTTTTACCGAACCTTTGCCACATTGCTGTATCCTTTGTGTGTGTGTGTGTTCACGTTCGGGTGAGTTGGTTCTGCAAGGGAAAAGCATCTCACCCTCCCGGATTGATAAGAAGCGAGCCAATATAAGTTCGTGTCGCATGATAAAATGTATTCCCTTTTTTATTTTCATTTGTTTCGTGGTTTCGTTTCGATTGCAATAAAGGCAATTGTGTATTCTGTTCACTGCACTTTGCTCTACAACTTCCAATAAGTGTGCAAGTGCATATTATGTCTCAAATTGCAAAAGTCATCATTTTTCGTTTGGTATTGTATTGTTGTGTGCGGTTGGTTTAGTTTCTTCTGACGTGTTCTCGCTATCTTTACGACGTACTAAACTACCACCAACAGCACGGCGCATAGCCCTTTGCATGCGGTAAAAAATTCGTAGATAATAATTGAAGTTTGTCCATTTTTATGTAATTTTTTTGCTCTTGTTTCTTCACTGTATTGCGTGGTGCAGGGTCATTGTCTATTTGCTATGTATGTGTAAGGCTTTTTTTTATTTTACTTTTGTATTTTTGTTTATTTTCCACTTAATGCAAACGATTGCTCTTTGGTTAGTGTTGTTTTTTTTTCTTTATTCATCAACATTGCGTTACAATACAGCTTTAATTTACATTTTACAGGGGTTTTCAATGATCATTTGTTTCTTAAGAAAAGTTTGCAGAAAAATAAGTACATTGTTTTTACGTGAAATTCATAACATTTTGTAACATGCTCACGATTGTTTAATTTGGGTCGAACATGAGTAATTTTGTTAAATGATTTGTCGCTTTTCTTTGTGCCTAAGGATGACAAATTCAAGTAATTTTTTTAATTTCTTTCTTTATTCCAACTACAATCGCCCAAAGAGGTATTTTGTATTATCACAAAATTGCGATAACCATTTGATATTAATTCTGAATGTATGGAATAATATGAAACAACTCATAATGAATGATTCCTTCCCACTCCAGCAAATACACAGATGTACCTTTTTCCTTATCCAAATATTAAAATGATAAATTAACCACATTTCACAGAGCTAACAGCTGGTAAGAGTCAGTTGAAGTACAGAGTACATGCAACAAATCCATATTTGCACTGTAAATGCGTAACATTCTCATTCAAACAGACAAATATATTATAATCATTATTCAAGTTCAATAGCTGAACTGTATTGTTCAAATATTGTTCTAGAAGATTTCCGTAAGTTGTAAGAATAGTCAAAAGTCAGAATGAATATTTCGAGCGCAGAAGGTGAAACTTAAGTTTTTAGTTGTAACATATGGACGTAAAACTGTAACCTGAAAACCCTGTGATATAACTTTGCTACTCATCCAACAATCGTACACTTTGTGTAGTTAATAATCAATAGCTTTTTACATTGGTGTTGGTGCTTTATGCTGTTTGTGTCCAATGTTGCTAAACCTCGAAAGGCTTTAATTTTTTCCCATATCCATTTTGTTAGTTTATCTTTAGGACAATCGCCTAACGCCCACCACCCTTCTTCTGCACCCGGGTGTTTACTCTGCCTATTCGTTATAAACCCTATAAAACACACAAAAATATACATTCCTACGAAACTTAAAACCTGTTTTATGCACTCACATTTTACACCCTTCCCAAACCCAAACCCTGTTTCCCGGGGAGTTTTCCCATCCCTCTCCCATTCGGTCACATGCCCTTTTATGTGTGAACATAAGAACGCCTGGTCTGGTGCTTTGTTTTACGTTTCTTCACAACCGGCCAATTTCGTCGACCGTTCATCGGGTTCTTTTGGGGTTTCAGTGAATTCGTTAAAGGGGCTGGACTGGGGAAATGGGTGGATCGTGGTTAAGTTGATGTTTGCATGAATGCAAGAAGTTGGAAAATTGTAAATAAATGCGTGTACCTTTTGATGTCCGTATTGCATTGCTAAACTAATCAAGTGGTTGTGCCGCACTGTATTACGGGGCCATTCATTTGTTAGTTGTTTATTCTTATATTGATTTTTGTTCGTACATTTGCACCGTCGCACTTGTGCACAACTAATGTACAATGTGCGCATTGTTCTGTTTTTGTTTCAGATTCATTTTTCTAGTCATGATTTATGCTGGCTGCATTGCTCTTGGTTCTGTTATAATTTTAACATTTTGTTTTGCTTTGTATGCAGCCTTTGAGATTATGTTTTATTTTAAAAACGATAAATCATTTTATGGACATATAAAGATAAATATTACAATACCGTTCTTCTTGAGGTAAAAAGAGAATGTTCACGGTTCACTGTTTCATTCTAGTTTATTAATTCTAATTAAAAAAAAATGTATGAAATATATGAATATTTTCATTTTTACATTTTACCTTACGATTATTTAGATGATTTCATCAGTTCGTTTCAGTGCATTTATTACATCACACTCTTTTGTACAGTTGCAATTGTACATTATATATAATAAATCACTGTAAGTTTATCTTTTTAAAACTTTTGTTTTAATGTTGTTTCTCATTTTAGATATTGACGATGGTGAACCATTGGATCATGATGAGTCGCTGGACAACGATGGGCATATCACTGCCGGCCTGTTACCCATCGATGACATTCCCTCCAGTACTGATCGGCGGTCCGCATCTGGCGCCGCAGCGACAACCCCTTGCGAAGAACCATCTCAGTTCCAGTGCGAACTGTGCCATAAAAAGTTCCCATACAACTGTTACTTAACCATGCACATGCGAAAGAACCACGACAAATCGAAACCGTTCGGCTGTAAAGTGTGCCATTATCGTTTCGGGTATCGAGGAACGTTGCTGCGCCACCAGCTTATCCACTCTTCGCAGCGTGTCCAACCCGGTAGTCATGGCTCGATCATCTTCAAGTGTCGAATCTGTTCAGCCAAATTTTTGGAGCTGAAGCAATTAAACGTACATTTGAAAACGCATCGAAAAGTGGTCAATAATGTGTCCGATACAAACCGGCAGGTGCAATTGATACAGTGCGACGAATGTCCGCAAATTTTTAGCGAACCGGCTCAGCTGGCCAAACACATGCTGAAGGAGCACCAGAAACACGACAGCAGTGATGATGATTTATACGATACGGTACAGCATGCAGGGCTGCTGGTTAATCCATCTTCATCGTCTTTTCGAGCCGATAGCAGTTATACCAGTGCGTCCACCCTAAACGATCTCAAACTAAACTCCGAACAGTCAAAGGACGATGGGACAACCCATGAAGAAGAATTCTTGGACGATGATATATCGATGATCAAGATAGAGCCAGTTTACGATTGAACGCGTATGTGTAGATTTGTTTTATCTTTCTTGTTTTAGTCAATTTATAACCATTATTTCCCCGTTCGCCTGTGCAAAACAAGGGGAGAAAACAATAAAATAAATAGCTAGAAAGGGCTTTAGTCATATAAGTGGGTATAGTATCTAGTTGTGTGTGTGAAGGAATAGATGCAAATGGTGTCTTGTCAAGGCCGTAACAAGTAAACGAAACGGAGCAAAACCGTCTGTACAATCTAAACCAAATAAACTGAAATCCAATCATCGAAGTAAATTGATTCTAAGCTGCCGCAACAAAAAACACAGGTTCCACTATGTTTTGGTTAGCCAAAGAGTATTTTATCAAACCTGCCAACTGTTTTTTGATGGTAACAGAGAGGAAAAAGCAAGAGGAGAAACGTATCTAAATAAACGAGCTAGATTTATCACAATTTGTATTATTGATTTTGTTTAACAAAAACAAATCATCAAATAATTGATGGCATTGTATCGTCTTCTTGCTGACCGATACGAATTTTAAAGTATAAAATATGTTTTCGAGAGAGATCCGGAATACGATATACGTAAAATACTACTGCTAGTTACCAGAACCATGTGTTTCGAACGATCGAGTTTAATAAGTCAATGCAAACTCCGAATCGCTATACAAATTTTATTAACATTATTTCCCACATCCATGGATCATTTTTGATTTCACATTTCTTTTTTCAACGCCTTCTAAGATTCTCTCGCCAACAATATGTTTTTCCATGTATACTATTGATTTACCAAATGGAAGTTTGTTACACGTATTGACGTCCACAGACGCGCTATTTAAGAATGTTTTTAATTGTTTAATTGTCAAAAAGATTTAAATTTTGGCAGGTGATACAGGGTGAATGGTTTCTTAAACAACAAAACTGGTACAAAACCCTATTCGAGCCGTACCCCCGCACGCAGCACTCACTACTCTTTCTTCTATCGGCACAACAATCTTAAGAGGTCTGGGCCTGCCATTTCTGGCTTTCTGCGTCTTTGTTTACCCGTAGCTGAATATTCAGTTCAAAGTATGGGGGATTGGTCCTGGATGGGAATTTTGGTCCCGGTCCGTTCCTGTGAAGACCGGCGTCGCTACCAACAAGCCACCGGGCCGTCCCAACGCTTCCAAATCACGGAAGACCAGAAATGGTCATTGAATACACGAAAATAGCAGCATTGAAAATAATACCATGTTTTACAGCAACTTATAAAGCTGTTAAAGAAGCTGTTTTACTGTTTGATTCGATGTTTTCTACTAACAGAAAAGCGAGAGTGTTTCAGGAGCTGTTGTTGAGTCTGAAGACGCAGAAGTCCCAATGGCTAAAACGCCATCAAATGCAAATAGAAAAGTTCTTTTGAATGAAAATCTCGGTAAAATCATAGGCAACAATCGTTAGTTCAAACCACATCAGCCAATAGAACTGCCTTCCATCATCATCATGATCATTGAACTTTAACGGATAATTTGGGTTTGCGATTACTGAATTGTTGCCGTCCATGTTTGGAGTTTTTACGAGACAAGAAGAATTTTGTAGGATAATATTTTTTTTTGCAGATCGCCTGTGCTTCAATAATCCATTACACATACTGAGCGGAAAATCAAGAAATCCAGGCCTGCTAATTCTGGGCTTTTTTAACTTGATTTACCCGTAACCTGGATAGTTGTTCCTGGATTGGCCCGTATGTAATTTTGTACCGGTCCTGTCGAATTGCGCCGCTACCAAATACACTACCGGGCACATCCGATTAAATGGCACCATATGAAATGTGGTGCCTGTTACTGGAAAGGCATGACTCAAATATACTGTGTGTGAGGAAAAAGTCAGAAAAAACTTGGGTAATCAGTGGTACATGAATGTGAATGCCTACTAGACTTAAGGCATATAGAATCAGTTGCAGTTTTATAATTGTGAAAGACATCGACTATCGACGAAATTATGTGCGGTGCCCTCGAGAAGCAGGAATGCATAGTAAGCAACAAGTATTATGGAGTATAATCTGACGCAAGATTGTAAAGAATTGATTAAGTGTAATTTGGAGTACTCATTTTAAAATGATATGATGCATATGGGCATCACAGTCTAGGTGGGAGCTGAACGCAAACAGGACGGGTCATATATTTTTACGTACATTTCATTCGTGATAACTGACCCAGGTTCGGGTCTTATCAACTACAATGATCAAATATATAAAACACGACGCTAGATGTCCAGATCATACGAATGGCTATAACAGACTAGGAGACGAATGTAGGCACTAAGGGTCAAGGTCCGTTAAATCCTAATACGACAACAAAAGCACTATGTGACTTGGAATATGCTTTGCCAAATAGTTTTTTTTATGAACGCCATAGTGGCTCGAGGTGAGAAATTTGAGTTATTAAACTAAATAAAATAAAATTAACAACTTCCACCAATTGGGAAGAAAACCTCTTTTTAAACATCTTTGAGTTTGCGTACATCACGGAATTCTGTTGCATAGCCCTGTAACCGGGCCGATTAGCTAGTAATGAAATAAATTCATCATTTGTTGTTTTTAACGGTTCGTTTGTATTATTACTCGGGCGAAAACATTGTTTTCGTTAAAAAAAACTCGTTAAAATGGTTGTTTGACACTTGCCTTCGTTAAGTGGCTGATTTTTGGCGAAATCGTTCAAGATTTGGTTTAAATTTCTTTAAACTGCTTATTTCAATGTTTTCTTCACAATTTGGTTCAGAATTTCTTGGTCAATTTTTAACTTATACTTTGATTATGCGCTAAATTACGTGCTCACAGCATAATTTGGCGTAATTTAATACGTGCTAAAGTCGAGCGTCGCCTGTACGGTTTCATTCGAGCACGAATTACTGCACGACGCACGGCGAAACGCGTTCTTTATCAACACGCCATCTTGTGCGATGGTGTGCGTGCCAACAAAACCGTTCGAAAGCTCACACACATACAAACAACCTGTTGCTTTCTTCCGCTAGCGAGCCAGCGTTTTGTGTTCTTTTCGTTTCTCAGTCACTGAGCAACACAGAAAAAAGGTCTGACGCCGCGCTTTCGCAGTAGTGGTGCGTCGCCTGTGTGCTTCATTTCGCGTGAACGCGTTTCCCATTTTTCGTTGGTTTTTTCTTCAGTTGCAGTTCAGTTTTCTCCCCCACAGCTACCTGTTTTAGTTGTACTTTAGTTTGCCGTTAGTATGTTGTTAGTTTTGTGCCGTGCAAAGCGTACAGATGGACGCAAACGATTTGCCCAACGAAATGGTAGTGTGACACCACACGGCACGACGTAGCGTTAAAGTGTTGCCTCTGCATACATTCCACTTTTTGGGGTTCGGTTTTTTTTTGTCACGCCCGTGTGTGGGGCGTAATGCGCACTTTGTGGATAGTGAAATAGACGGTAATGGCCACAAGGAAAAGTGGGTGATAGTTTGCCAGCGTGGTGGAAAAATCTGGTTCTTTAAATTTCGAGTAGTGCGTATGTTCCATTGCGTATGTGCCATTGTTCCGACATGTTTGATACTTTCATTGTGCTGAGTTATCCTCATACGTGATCTGCCTGCGTGTGTGTATGTGTGTGAGAGTTGTTTGCCCCCCTTGTTCGGGCTCGTTGTGCTCCGCCGAGGGCCAAGCAAAAGAAGGCAATTTTTACGACACACACAGTGTGAGTCAGAAGAAGTGAAAAAAGGTGATGATGAAGATGAAGAAACATTCCACCGAACAGTGTGGACAGCATCTGGTGCGGTGGTGATGGCGTTAACAGGAAAGGTTTTACAAAAGTAACAAAACCATAGTACCCATCGGAATTGCGAGATTGGGTGTGTGTGTAGGTGAGTGTAGAGTGAAGGGTGCGAGGATGAGGGTGTAGTGCATTGTGGCGACGAAGTTTTACAACGGAACGAAAGACACGAACCGAAGAAAGCAAAAAGAACCACACAGTGCAAAGGAAACAACAGAACCAGAGAAGCAAGAAAGAGAAGCGATGCAACGGTGCGATCGGAACGTATACGAGAGACAGAGACGCCACATCCTGCTGGAGCTGGAGCTAAATGGAATGGGATAGAGGAAGTGTGCAAAAAACATAAAAACGACAGCATAAAAAACAAAACGGGAACATAAACACACATACAAACGTACGGCGAGCTAAGCCCATCGACTCGATCTCTCGATCACACTGGCAAATAGTAGAGTCAACAGTGTGCAACAGCAGCAGCCACAGACAACAACCTCCAGTGCCCTGCGCTCATCGGTTGATGTCGCCATCATTCCATCTCTGCTTCCTTTACCCCATCTGCCAATATAACGCGGAGAGATAAACAAAACCCTATAAACGAGCCTGGTGTATGTGTGTGTGTGTACAGCCCTACATGACCATACGCATTTCATTTCAGTCGTCCCGTGTTTCGCGTGTGTGTAGTTGACAGTCACGGCTAATGGCGGCAACGTTGACATAGGCGCGGAGGACGCCAGTGTATACATTAGCGTTTTTTTTATTTTTCTAACAATTTATATGCTTCATACGGGTTTTCTGTTTAACGAAAGTGTAACTCAAAGACAATATCGAATACCGTCCATTCCGTTCAGCGCACTCCAGGTGCAGCAGTGTAGTTTAGGTTGGTGTTAGTATTTATATCAATCGATGCCAACGCACCCGGTACGTCAGCCACGGTATGGCGACCTTAAACTACAGAACACCATCGGCCGCCAAGGCTCCAACGAACGGCGGTGGTCAAGCTCATCATCATCGCCGCCACAGCCATCATTCCTCCGGTATGCCCAAAACAGTGTACGGAATGTACGCACCCACCACGAACATAGGGCATAGTCCAGGTGGTTACCTTCAGCAGCAGCACCAGCACCAACAATACCAACATCCACATCAACCATCACACCGCATGCAACAGTCCGCACTGTATGCGTCTCCATCGGGCGGGCAACCGGTTATCAACCCTCCGGTAGCGGCCGCACCGTCAGTGATGGAGGATGATGATGATTTTCTCAGCGAAATTACCGTACAGTTCGATGACGGTGTGCAGACGCTGTACGTCGGTCCGGTGGAAATCATCGACACCAAAGGAGGCATCGTCGATGAGCCGCCTGCTAAGCCGGATCCACCATCATCCGTATTGTCGATGGTTCGATCACGAGAACGCTTGCAAGAAGAACGAGCGATCGTAACCCTGGAACCAGTGGGCGGCAAGACCAAAAGCCAGCCGTTACCGATGTACCTCCAGCAACAGCACGAGCAGCAAAAACAACAACATCAACAGCATGTACGGCAACAAGCGCAACATCAACAACAGCAAAAGAAACAGAACGAGGTTCATCCGAAAGCTAGACTGAAGCAAACCAAGCAAAAGCAGCAGCAGCAGCAGCAGCAGCAACAGCAGCAGCAGCAAAAGCAGCAAGAGCAGCAAGAGCAACAACGCCAACGACTTCAGCAACAAGAAATACAGCGCCAGCAACATCAGCAAAAAGAGCTACAGCGCCAGCAACTTCAGCAGAAAGAACTACAACGCCAGCAACATCAGCAGAAAGAACTACAACGCCAGCAAATTCAGCAGCAAGAACTACAACGCCAGCAATTTCAGCAGCAAGAACTACAACGACAGCAACAGCAGCAGCAAGAACTACAACGACAGCAACAAGAACTACAACGTCAGCAACAGCAGCAGCAAGAATTACAACGCCAGCAACATCAGCAGCAAGAACTACAACGCCAGCAACATCAACAGCAGCAGCAGCAACTGCATGAACCACAAAGGCTTCAGCAGATGAGGCTTAAACAGCAGGCACTGCTACAGCAGATGAATCTCATGAAGGAATTATCACCTGAGCAGTTGGTGTTATTGCAGCAGCAATCTAGCTTAAAATCGATGACTGATTTTCAACTAACGCTTAACGCGCAACTACAACATAATCAACAGCAGCAGATATCCCGCAGTATTGATTGGTATCAGACCCAGCACGAGTTGCTCCGGCAGCATCAATTCATGCGATACCAGCAGCAGTTGCAGTGTAACCAGCAGCTGAAGGCACAGAAGCAAGCGGAAAAACCAACGACACCGGCAGCACCGCGGCCCAAGATGTGCATTAAGCAAGCACCGATGCTAAACTTTGCGCTGCACAACGTTCCATCCAGCAGCAGCAGCAGTAACATGAACAAACAGCCAAAAATTGTCTCCGATGGCGGTATGAAACGGTCACTCTCGTTGGTCGATGGACGAACCACCAGCGAAAAGCACGCGGATCGGGTTACACCGCCGGCACCGAAACGTCCCGCACATGTTTCCGAAGCTGGACGGCTGGGTGAGTTTGTACCGGCGACGGTTCTACGATCTCCACCAACACCGACACAGCCGGTCGCCATTAGGGTAGCGGCTGAAGCTCAACCGCAACAGCAACAGCAACCGCCCGTCCTGCTGACACAGCTCAAACAAGAACCCATCACCGAGGAACGGGAGGAGGAGAACGCGGAACCGGATGCAGTGGTACCATCACCACCACCACCGCCATCTCCTGCACTAGCAACAACGCCCCTCATCGAAATCAAGCCCTCCATAGCTGCCGTAGTGGAAGAACCCATCGAGAAATCGGCAACCATCATGGCTTCCACGGAGAGGACGGTATCGCTGCAGCCGGCAATGGCGTCCACCGAACGATCGGGCGATATTGTAACTGCGATGGTTGAAGAGCAAGCGGCAACTGTTTCATCTGTTGCTGTTGTTCCGAAAGGCACGCTTGAGAACGGCATCGAAAACGCTGGCGAAAGGCAACATGGCAAGGATGATGAAATTCAGCGCCCCATGACGAATGGTACGCAACAGCTGCGGGATGGGACAATGAAGGAAATGGCGTCTCCATCACTGGCTGTTAATGTAGCCGTAACTGCCGGTAGGTATTGGTAACGCGTCAAGGTTACTCTCTTATTCCTTATTTGTTCAACAGAATGCAGTTTTGTTTATAGAAAAATGATAAAATTATTTAAATATGGCACAGTATTTTATTACATTTTTGAGTATCATAAATTTTGTACTCTTTTATTTATTTATACTTCTGTGAGTATATTTAATAATGTGCCTTAAGTAATATTTGTGAATTGAATTTTATCAATGTTATTTAAAAAAAGTTACTTTCAACTGCAATTAATTTAGCACATACATAATTAATCCAATACATGAATTGCTGTTCTTTCCGCTAACACTTGCGTGTGTGAGTATGCGCCTTTCCGCACCAATACATTTAACCAAACCGGCCGGTTATGATATGTAGAACGTGTGTGACGTTCATATTATAGAAACGCCGCAAGGCAGCGTACGTATGTATAGGCACCCTGTACTCTCCGCACAACAGTGTGCGGTGTGTTGCTGCGGTTGCTCTTTTTTCTTATTGGTAAATGTTCTGTGCCGACGTCAGCACCTGGTTCGATCAAGTGTGCGTGAAAAAAAACAAAATGGAGCTGCCTGGTGGTTCGTACAAATACGAAAATGCTTCTCGGGCAACCTCTTGTCATCTGCGACATAAATGTGCTTTTATGTCAGTGCGTTTGTTTGTTTGTCGTTAAATGAGATTTCGCCGATGTACGGTCAATAAAGAATACATTTGTAAAGGTTAGTGTTGATTTATGAAATAGTGAAATTGGTGCAGGGTCAATGTGAGTGAAGCACCATGCTGCTCCATTTCCTATTTGCTGTTGGTAAAGAAAAATGATTTTCATAGTTTTCATAAATATTTTTCTGAACAGTTTCATAAAGTTTGATAATTTATTTATTTCCGTTTTTCGCTTTATTTTTAGCTGTCGAGCAAAAAGCAGTGATTGTAAAACGAGGACGAGGTCGTCCACCAAAAGCATCATATCAGAAACCCGTTGCCTCGGCTACAGTACCGACGGAATTAGCATCAGCACAAGAACCAGAAACAATCAGCAGTAGCTCTTCAATGATTGCAACACCTGGGGCAACCGATTTGGACGGCAGTATTAAGATCGGCGACCAATCGCAAGCTGAAGAAGTGAAAAAATCATCTAAAAAACGAGGGTACATATCAGTGGCGGCCCTGTTCGCCCCGGCAAAGGTTGCTCGCAAGCAACAAAAAGATCGTAACGTTGGTGAGCCTGAGAGCTGTGAAGCGATTGTATCCGCCACACAACCAGAGGGAACTGTAACGGCCGACGAAATTGTTTCAAGTACTGTTGAAGTAAATGTAGCAAACGATATAACTGAAAATAAGACTGAGCAAATGGTACCTGCACCAGTCGCCAGTGTTCCAAACGGAGTTTCAAACGATACGGTAGTAAACGGGCTCAGCAACTTACAGGATGAGATCACCGTACAACCTCGACCGCCTGTGGGAAAGACAAGAGAAGGAAGCGTTGCTAGTGGTGATGGTGGTGAGTCGTCCGTTTCGTCGTTGGAAGAAGGTGCGAGTGTAGCGAAACAAACGACCGTCCTAGCGGATATGGACCCGGGTACGGAAAAAGAATCTTCACCGGCTAGTGATAGTGGGATCGAATCGGTAAATGAATCTGGCACGAAGAATGCAAGTAAAAAGCTAAAAGAACGTTCCAAATCTTGTTTGAGCATTCCAAGTACGCCTGCTGAGCAGGGCAAACTTCAGCAGGAAGAGCAATCACAATCACAGCTGGCGGTGAAGGAAGAAAAGGAACAAAGGAGTCGTGCTGTTAGTCGTAGAGTGACCATCGCAGGAGGCGATATCGTTGGCAACGAGCACGATGACGAAGAGGAGGAACATGATGTAAAGGTGGGCCGTAAGAGTAAGCGAACTGTACGTGCAACACGGAAACCATCCGCAAAAGCGAAGGAAGCGGCTGAAGCAGCCGAAGCTGCACAACACGTGGCCCTTTCGAGCGGAGAAGAATTTCAGTGTCCCAAATGTGAAATGTGCTTCAAGACTGAGATGTGGTACAAAAAGCACTTGATAAAATATCACGGCATCGATCTGAAAAACCAGAGTGCGCAATTGCTTTCGTCGTCCGTTGATCGCGATGTTGAAAATGAAACGCTCCCTCTTGCAGATGTGCATGGAGCGGAACCGCACGTGCCGGTACTGCCGGTCGTAAATGGTGACATTGTAGCGAATGAATTCAGTACGGAACAGGATATATCTGCAGCCGCCGCAGCAATGGTTGAAGCAGTAGTTAGTGCAGAAATTACACAGGATGACACCGAGGTGGACGAAATTTCAAAAATTCAACCAGCTGTAGCTGTCGAAACGAAAGTTTCCAGTGGACGGAAAAGAAAATCTACTCCATTCAGTGCTGATGAGCATGCACCATTAACCGAAACAGGACCATCGTACACGGCACTGTCAAGCGACAGTCGAACAGGGGAGAATGATTTGGTTCTGCCCGTTGTCACAAACGTGAAAGTGGAATACCGAGCTTCCGAAGTAAACAATCGTAATCTGGTGGAAGCGGACGACGAGACCGTGCCAACCGATGATACAGATACACCACTATCGAGTACTAAGAAACGCAACAAAGCAAACCGTAAATCGATGATAACGTCGCCGGTCATGGAAACAACGAAGGTGGTAAAACCGGACCCGGATGAGTCGGACAAGCTGACACCATTCGAGACGGCCAAGGTGACTATGCTCGAGTCGGAAATGACGGGTGAAACGCACTACACCTGCACGATCTGCGGTGGTCAGTTTACGGGTAAATTGGCGATCAAGGATCACCTCGGCACGGTACACGCAGCCATTAAGCGACGCTCATGCGAATACTGTGGACGTACCTTCGTGCAAACCGGTGATCTGACGCGACACATTCGCATACACACCGGTCATCGACCGTTCAAGTGTCCGGTGCTAGAATGTAGCTTCGCGTTTATCTCATCGGGCGACCTGCACAAGCACGTGCGGCGTCACAACCAGCAGCCGTTACCGAAACCACACATATGCGATCAGTGCGGCAAGGACTTTGAGCGTTCGTACGATTTGAAGCGTCACAAGACAATGCACGCAAAAAGTGAGCCTGACTTTAAGGGCATTTCGTGCGGTGTGTGCGGTAAAATCTTTGCTCGCCAGGACCAGTTTCGGGCGCACACGTACCGACACATCGGCTACCGTCCGTACCAGTGTGAGATCTGTGGCAAGGCATTTACCGATCCGAGCAACTACTCCAAGCATGCACGCTTGCACGAAATGGATGGCGTCGAGGTAGTGTGTAACTTCTGTGGCCGTCCGTTTAAAAACAAGAGCGCCATCTCGAAGCACATCTTCCACTGTCAGCAGAAGACAGCCGGTGGGCGTAAAGCGCCGCTCAAACGAGGCGGCAAGAAAAACCGTGGCACTGGCACAGAGGAGAGCAAGAAAACCCGTCGCGTTGGATTGGCGGTCGGGTTTGGAAAGGATAGTTCGATACCGATTTTGGTAAATCCAAAGCAGGAAAAGGATACTTACGATGAACTGCGAGCCGGTATTGTTACTAAACGTGAACAGTTGGATTCGGAGCTAGAGAGCTTTGGTGCGGGTTCAGGAGGGCGCACAAAACAACAGCAGAAACAGCAAGCGTCTCGAAAGCGTAAGAAACGTCGCCAGCGAATGCCATCCTCGACCGAGGAGGATGATGAGGCGGAAAGCGATGACGACAGTGGGGATGATTTTATCGGTCCGAGTTCCTCCCGCGATCCGTACGGGGCCGAACGGGGATCGGCAGTAAAGCGGGATCGTCGCAGCAGGAAGAGTCAAAGTGCTACTTTGGCTGGACAGCTGTCATGCTCATCGCATGATGACCTCGATAAGTAAGTGCTCTTCCGGTAATATATTACGCCGTCTCGTGGTTTTTTTATGGAAGGTTTAAGAGCGAAAAGGTTTTAAGTAAAACAAAGGTCTTTGTACTTCCAATATAGGCGATAGACTCTTACGTTTCCATGCGATCCAATAAGCAATAATGACACGTACCGAACGATATGTGTAGTAGATATTATATTTAGCAGATGGCGACGCGCGTAAAAAGGGCGTCCCGCGCTCTTGTGTGCATTCGATTTAATTGAAGCATACATTTACAAAGCAAGAAAGGACATGAGAAAGTAGAGTTCCCCATCCACTGTTTATAGTGGAACTGTCCTATTACACTTATTCTTACTTAAGTGTTCTTAAGTGTAGGATCGAATTCAGGTAGCAAGCAGCATAAAAGTCTTTTGAATTTTTTTACAATATTTTTTTATTATCATTTGCAAACAGAAAAGGGTTCGTCGCTTACGATTTTGTTTATCGTGAACTTTGAAAATATCTGTTCTGTATCAAGATGCTTTTGTATCATTCTATTTTTTCTATTTTTGCCGGTTTTCTGATATGAAACATTCAAACAGTATACTGTCATGATAAAGCATAGCATGGGTTGACTATCATAGCCTACTATGCACACGTTATAAGTGGCGCGACTCTCTTGGTTACGTACATAGAGTGAGTTATGAGATACTATAAGGAATAAGTGAGTGAGCTCTTCTTGGCGCATATGAGCTAATAAATATATCTCCCCCGGGAAAAAGATCATATTATGGCAAGCAAGGTCAAGCGACTATCATAACAAAGACGCAAAGCAAAACTTAAGCTGATTGATTTGGAAAGAATAAAAAGCTCTAGTTAGATATGCTTTCGACATGCAGGACAAAAGGATCGTGCCCCCCGTCTCGATCAAGCCGATCTTAAACCAGATCCAGCCACAACGGTTGGGACTTTTATTTGTTTTTTTTTCTTAAATTATTAAACCACAAGCCGTCTTTCTTTTTTTCCATTATATGTCTTGTGCAATTAGTTTGTAAGCGCAGCTCTATCGTAGTTCTTTAACGGTACGTTAGAATACCATAAGTAAATGCAACATATTATACTTGCCCCCGGTACTTTCCACCAGTTCTTTCCAGCGTTTCATTCCACGCGACTAAGTATTTTTACGAAGAAGACACATACAATCGTTTTTACACTCCAACTCACAGCAAAGGCTTGTAAAACGTTCAAAAAGAAGGAGCAAGGAAAAATGTAACAGAGCGTTTCTGGGAAAAACAAACAAACCGTAAACAAAAGGCATTGAAAGTATATACATTAGTGATATGATGCGAAACAAACAAAAGACAAGCTGAATTGTATTTAAAAGTAACAATTGGTCAAACATTCCGGACTTTTCAGGCAAAGAAGTGCTGTTTTTCTGCATGTGCACTATTTTCCAACGATCGAATGCAACGTTTTTTAAAATCTTTTTTCCGTATATACATATATACAACTGGTACCGCTATTATTTTGTAAGAATGACGCGATATTTATATCTATAAGAATATTCCATTTTGCATTTCTCGTTTATTGGTTTATCAAGCTTAAATGGTTAGCTGTGCATCGTGTAAAAGACGGTTCATGCCTTTCGAAGACTTATTTTTTGATGGTGGTTAAATGCGAACGCGCGGATAATATGTGCGTGCAGAGATTTTGTTTGCCTTTCTTAAGCGCTAATACGATATATTAAAGACATTAGTATGTACTGCTATTCCTTTACTACGCGCGCAACAGGCAGATATTATTTGATTATACACCTGTACATTATTACAGTAATTTTCTTTTTTTTCGGTATCGCTTTCAAACACATTTGGACTCTGTAGCATTTCTGGGGAGAGTTGTTAAAAGATGGCCTAGAATTTGGAGTGAGAGAAAACAAACAAGAAAAGTAACACCAAGATATTTGGCACGAACGTAGCAAAAAGGATGATATATTAAAAAAAGAAAGAAGAAACAAATCAGATTTATGGATGATGAAGTATTTTGGGAGGAAGCAAACAACGAGATGTTCAATATTAACCACTGGTGTAAAACGAGAGAAACTTTTTTGTATTTATAAGACAAATAAAATGCAGCCTAAGCGGAAGAAGCATCCGCAAATTTCTTACCTGTTTATGTGTATACATTTTGTTTGACAAAGCAATGACTTCATTGTGCTCAAAAATAGTTTGAAAAACGTCCCGAAACTTCATCCCAATAACAGGAAATTAATTTATTTATTTATTCATTTTTACAGTTAGCTTCTCCTTCCCGTATTCACACTTTTCATCTAACGCTTCCGTATTCGATTGCATGTTGTTCTGTGTTCCCTTTTGGTGCCCCGTAAACTATGCCCGTTTTCGTGGAATTTTGATCTCACTGAAGAATTTTTGTCTCTTTGCTATGGAACTAATCATGTTTACCCATAAGGACACACTTGAAGGAATATGCTTAAAATATTAGTAACTAAACAAAAACAATACTTTTCTCTCTACGCCCCCTGTTTTGTTTCCAATGGTGTACCTACTTCTGTTGTTACACGCCCGCTCCCTGCGTGTACTCACACACTATCGAATTTCATTCAACACTGTTGTTCTAGTGACTAAAATCATATTGATTGTAAGCTGGTGGTAGCGTAGGCACGACCTAGTTAGGATTTCGTTTCTTTTCCAATATATGTATTTTACAATCTTACATTGATGATCATCCATAAAGTAAGCACATTGAATCTACCGCTAAATGCCTTTTCCGTAGGAGTCAAAGTAAGAAACCATCCGGCAGAGGCACACACAGATTCACACAGATTGCACATTATTATTTTACCGCTGTTCTCATCGGTCGCCAGTTGAGGAGATTTGTGTTATTTTTCGTCCTTTAGTTCGATTGTTTTTTTTTCTCATCGTTATTGGGTATTGGTAAATCCTCCAATTCCTTATTCAACACATTTAAACAACAATATAGGGTCAGGATTTGCTGGTGGTCTGTGGTATAGTAAGTATAGTATGTGGTACTAGACAGCAAACCGTGGAACCAGTCCAAGCAGTTTGTCGATCGTATGGAGGCGGAGGGATGGCTTCTTATGGAACAGGCACCTTCACAGGTTCTTCTTCGCCCGGACCAAACAGCAGTGCACTTAGGGCGAACAACAGGAACACAACACCACCGACGAGGGTTACTAAAACGAAAGACAAGATAAAGATAATTATTCACTACCATGGTTCAAACCAATTGGACCTACGATGGAGGATATTTCGACCAAATCTTTACACTACAGAAGAACCTCCAGAAATGCTGAGAGACCCATAAATTAGTCCTAGCTCACTGACATCGAAACGAATTGTGGAAGATCGTGCGAAATTGCTGATTCTCTAGGAAATAAGTATGTATGCGAGAGTATGTAACGTACAGTTTAACTCTTCTATTTGTGTTCATTATTTAGGCGACCCGATTTTCACCCGTTCTTCATCGATTCCTTGGTGATATAGACATCATCGGACGTAAGCGAAGACCTTCGGTCGCGAGAACTCTAAAATTTTAGTGCGCAACACAATGCGATGGAGATAAAGTACCTGGTTGCCGGAGACTATGAACGTGACAGGACACGATCCGGTTGAGATGGGTTGATGGGGATAGTAAAAGAGTGATCTCGTATCTACCGATAATAATCTAAACTATGAAGGACACACATATGCTACCGAGACATAGAATCTGTCTACGAGCTGTACGATCGTACAACGAGTTGAATTTGATACTCTGCGGCGGGCGGATCATTTTACCGGATAAGAATCATATCAGACGAACCATCCCAAAATGACGTCCACATGGACGGAGGCGATGCGTGTTAGAGCTTAAATGCGATGGAGTAGATGCCAGGATATAGGACTCTTGCAGCAGACAGCTCAGCTCAGTGCCTCCAAAAGGCTCGATCCGTCATCGGTTAAGTATGTTAGTATGAAGAACAATCGATGGGCGCTACATGCTTCTGCTTCTCTTTAAATTCATTTGCACTTTTTGGTTACGTCTGTTGTCGGGTGACTGACACAGGACTACTGTTTGAAACGTTGGTTTTTCTTCAGATTGCAGAGGATATTATAAATGTCTTATCTCTCTGTAAGGTTAGCAAACGAAGAGTCTCCCCATAATAAACTTCTTTGCTCAATTCCTAATTTCTCACAAGGAAACAGAGAGATCTTGAATGAAGAATCGCTCAAATATGTCATATTTTATACGCCTGTCACACAGGTCCGGGTTGTCCTCAACAGCTACGAGTCCTTCGGGACTATGGAGACAGAAGACGCCAATTGTCCAAACCTCATTTAGCACTGGGTTATTTTGGTCTTGTTATAGAGCTCCGACGATTTAGAGACGATAAATCAACCACGAGCTAACCTGTGTGGTAGCGGAGCAGATATCTTGAAGGTGGCAAAGGCCAGAAGGATACGAATTACTGGGGCAAGCGATGTGGATGTCGGACTCAAAACGAAACACGAGGCATAGAGGAGTACAGTGGAAATAGTTGGCATTAAGTAAAGCTTAACCTGCGCGAGATCTTGATCGTAATTGGAAGAGATGGCTGCAGCATTGAATCCAATTTCCTGCATCAAGCACCCCCTCGCAAGTCTCCGTGAAATATTATACCTCAATTCTGTCTAGCACACTCTCAACGCCAACGTACTAACGCATGAAAAACTTACCAGTTCGGACGGAAATTCGTTGGGCGATCATACGCCCACCGATCACAGCCAGTCCGGTGCAGATCGAGTGCCCAATAATACCGCCCGCAATCACACCGTAAATGTTTTCGCGCGCACTCAATATCACGGTGGTCAGCTGGGACCGGTCGCCCCATTCCGCCACGAACGTCATCGTAAACGCCTGCACGAAGATACGCAACAGCATCTTGAAGGCACTGTTGTTCCGTCCACGACCCGCCCCTCGCCGGCTGGTGCTGCCACCCGTTTCCGCATCCTGGCCCATCAGATTGCCACCGGCACTGACTTCACGTTCGTGCTGCGGCGTTGCGTGTTGCATGCGTGGTGGCGTTGGTGCATAAAAAGGAGGAGGAAAAAAAGGAAACCAAAATGTGGTTCGCATTAGTGAACGTTTGCTGTGGAGCTGTGGGGAGGTGGAGATCAATATAACGAGAAAACATTAAAATGGCAATAGAGAACGACTTCGTTTCCGGCTACTGGTACCCTGATTTGTGTAAGTTTGGTGCAACTTTTTCTACACAACGCATTTGAATAAAAAAAAACAATGTGTGAATGCATTTAGCATAAACTCCCGATTTAATGCATCGATTATAAGTGAGGCTAATGTTTAAACCCTTCCTTAATTGTGATGTGTAATTGCTTCGGGAAGGTTCATGCAGAATTGAACAGGGTTACACACAATGCGATGATTGAACAAATGAATTGCTAAATGAAAAAAAAACAGAGGAGAGAAGACATGCACAGAGAAGAGGACGTTTACATCGTGATACTACGGGGTTTCCCAATTGAAGTTGCAAACGCTGGCAGCTTTGAGATGTTTTGATTTCTAACATTTCAGCATTAAATTGTAAGCTAGTAAGTAAAATCTCAAAATTACAATAAGACCTGTAAAAAATAATGATGTATTAATTTTTTTTACCGACATAATTCTTAATGAAGGAGTGATTCAACATAGATAAACATCGTCACGATATCTATTTTAATTCAATGAACTTTATACACTCAAGTTTTGCTAATGGAAAGCGGTTGAGATAATGGATGTTTGTTATTGTGGTCGGGCAATATAGCATTAAACCACCAAAAAATGTAAAAGCAAGCCGCGTAACTGATGTTTTGCATTCAGTAAATTACAATCAAATTATGGCCACTTAAGATATGTTGTGCACATATTATTATGCAGCAAATACATATTACATTGGTCACACGTCAGCCAATCCCAGATTATAATAGAGTCAAAGCTTCTAATTTGAGAACAATTTTGTCACTATATTTGTCATATTACGTACGTTTTACGTACGATTTATTTTCCGGACAGCATCGAAACTTGGCCAATAAAGTTCGCAAATCGAGCGTTTTTTATGCTTAACGTACAACTTGACGCTAGTGTTCGGAAAGAAACTCTGCAGCGTATATCGAGTTTTCGCGTATGTCGAATTTCCTTAGAAATATCGTTTATACTTCATGTTGAAGAGTTGAAATATAAACATGTATATCGAATATGGCATACTGCGGGAGTTTGTTGTATCTTGTTTCAAACTTCTCCCCGTCCAAATAGACATAAAGTGACAAACCTGTCCACAATGATGATCACATAGCCTTGAAAATAATTCAATCTTGCAACAACAAAGCACAATCCCTCGCGGTGACAGTTCTACGCCTGCTGTTGTGATTTTCTTCTATGAATCTGTATGCAGTTCCAATTTACTTCGGTTGTTCCATGAAACAAGGTAAAATATAATTATTTCATGTAATATCTCAAGAATGGCAGCTAGGCCAGAATAAAGGGAATAAATGGTGAATTTACACTGGAGTAGGTTTGAAACAATACTCCTGGGCCTAACAGGCGTAAGTAACTTTATAAATTGATTCCGGTATATCATGGCAATCATGTTAAAAATTAATATTAATATAAATATTAAGCATCGTGGATATAGTTTGTGTATGAAAATATTCAACTAAGAATTAGCCGGTATGCAAAACATAGTTTGTCAGATGGTATAGTCAATTGTCAATTTTATAGTTATATCCTCGTTTAGACAATAGCATTGCATTCATTACAAAGTATTCAGTTGCGGGAGGAGCCTAAGGCAGTTTCGGCGAGCCAAGATTGCCCATAATGACTCCTTCTGATGAGCTTCGAGAATCAAATCCCACAAGTTCTTGATAACGTATAATAAGAACTTTGCTACATGTAAGTGGAACAAAATCTCAATCCAAGTACCATGCAACTTTACAGTCCTTCTAGATATGACCCAAATGGGAGGCCATCTTCAGATCTCGTGATATCGGAATTCAATACTGCCATACAAATTTAATACCTTATCTTGATTTGCTTGCAGTTTTGTTCCACAATATGTTCTAAAGCTTGCCTTTAATCATTTTATCTCAAATTTAATCCATTTATAATAAGTTAAATTACAAGTTTTTGAAAATTTAGAAGATCTTTTTAACGACTCAATTTTTCTCAAACTTTGGACACTTCCGAAGTGTTTCTGGAACGAAAGAGACACTCTTAAATTAACATATGATACCCCGAAAAGCAAGCTTGGGCCATTTAGTTAAATAAATACAGCATAAAGAGTAGTTTAGCAAAATTTCAAACGATGGGATATATTTGGTTTTTGAGATTTTGAGGTTGAGGATTTTGCCAAACACAGTAACGAATTTTAATCTTTAGCTTAACCGAATGATGAAACAATGTTCGAAGCCAATCGTAAACCCCTGTAAGCAACACCATAGGAACACATTTAAGCATGGTGAGTGTAAATAATTTGTTTTGAGATTTGTTGTAATTTGAGCAAAAGAATGACAAGAAACTGAAAAAACAAAAACTCTATAAAATCATCTACACCCAATAGAATATTCAAATGGAACAATAAAATAAATCATTATTTGCTACTTTTTTACATTAACAACTATTAGCAACAATGCGTTAGGATTGCAAACTTAAAACTCATAGCAGCACTAGAAATCACACGTACGAGAACACTAAACAACACTAAAATAAATAAACAACAGTCACACATGTCGAATCATGGAAACAGCAAACGGAACTAAAAAGAACAATCAACAAAAACGGAAAGGATGCGACGCAATCAGCACAACAAAGAAAAACGAACAACGTTAAAATCGGTATTTTGTGCGAAAGATAACCTTTCATCGCACAAGTGCATGGACAGAACAATAAATAAAGAACGGTGAGGTGGAGAACGGTGTGCTAAACATAATAATGATAAAAAGTATGTTCATACTACTAAACAAAAAGAAGAAAGAAAGAAGAAGAAAAAAACACAAAAATAAAAGTTAGAAACAATAAAGGAAAATATAAAAGTAACAACATATTAAAACAAAACACACACACACAACAGAATGAAGAAAGCAGGGAGAAACAAAACAAAAAGATATCTTGCAAGGAATGCTGGTGTGTGCATGAATAGTTCCCTAGTTTTTATCCACTTCAGAAAAGCGGTGTATTGCTTTGGTGTAGGTTGGTTGTTGTAGTATTGTTTTCCAATAAGTTTTTTTTGTATTGCGCGTGTGTGTGGGCGTGTGCGTAAGGGTGAAAAAGTGTGCCTTTTTCGTTTGTTTGTTGCATTGTTTTCCCCTTTTCTTCCTCACTGGGCCAATATGAATGTGCCGCCGGTGGAAAACGAACCGTATAATCGTTAAATAAAAAGGATAGGCTTTCTTCCGGAGGCCGTGCACCCGGCACTCGGCTCAGTTTTGCTAACCATTTTGTGCTGATTTGCTGCACCGTTGGTCATCGTCGTACCAGCCATCGCCGTGGTGATGCTGGTGGGATGAGCATCTTGTACACCGGCGCCGGCGGCCAGATGAACCGATCCGTTCGAGTGAATGCTGCCGGTCGCTGGTCGCAACCGTTGTCTCTGCTCGCCACGCTCACCGCCACCGTCCAGCAGTAACAGCTTGCTGCGGGAAGACTCCAGCACTGTTCCACCACCGGTGGGTGCGGTACTTTCACCTCCTCCTCCACCTCCACCTCCTTCATGGCCACTCTCTGCGGCGATGGCGACGGAAGACGTCCCATCGTTGGGACCGTGCTCCGTTGAGATTCCAGATTTACTGCGAGATACTACGGGTGTTTGCTGTTGGTGACCTTCCGCGGTCAGCTGGGTGGCGGACGCGGACAGGCGAAGCGTTGCACCGGAAGACGTTGTGTGGTTCTGCTGCTGTTCGGCCAGCGAATGGAACGAGCCATTGTTGGGACCGTGGCGGCGGGGCAAGATGCCAGAATGTTTCGTCCGTTGGTCCTCCGTATCACTTAGCGGGACGAGTTCGACCGTTTCCTTGCGACTTCCGCTCATGGAACGGGCGAGCTGCACCGGCACCGGGTTTTGAAGGGTAGCGCAACACAGGCAGGAACACACGCAGATTACGGGGGAATTTACGAAAGTAAGAAAGATGTGATCATGTTTTATAGAGCCAAACATTTGAGCAGCGATCATGGAAGTATGGGAAATTTTTGGTAAAGTGAACTTAAGCTTGTTTCTTGCAGACACACAACGTAAAGAAAAACTCGCTGTTGAAACGTTTGTTTTTTGTTTTTGCACGTGAGCGAAACAATACGAAAAGCGACCGAAATTGAATTAAATGAAATTGGATGGTGAAAAACCGGTGAATAACACTCATACGCATAATAAGGGAAGAGTGGAATAATGGAACAATTATTTGCAACAACAAAGCTACATCGGAGAGTTATTAATAATAGTGCAAAATAAACCAAGTAAATATTTCAATTAAATTTATAATCCCCTTCCACAAACCCCCTTTACAGTTGCATACGTTTTGCAACGTTCAAGTTCGAATACAACTTCAAAATACGATTTAAAAAATATATAAATTTGTTGTTTCTGATTTTTACTATTGGTAGCTATGTTTACATAGAACTTATACAATAAAAAAACCCGCACTTGGTATTACTTCATGAGATCCACACCATACTTGACCTAAAAGAAGCAAGCGACACGCACGACTTGCATGGAAATTTTATCCGAGATTTGAGAATTACCGTCTTGAACTGATCCACATCGAATTATTCGTGTACGTTGAGCATCGACTTCACAAAGAACCAAATAAAAAGTCGACAGGATTCAAAACCAGGGAGCTGGAAGTTCTCAAAGTTTTGTCCAAAAAGTCGCTTCAATCGTCAAGACAGCAGAATTGGAACAAATTCCCTTAAATGTTTGTGTACCGTTCTGCTGGAACATGTAGTGTTCTTCTCCGCAGAGGTTTCGAAAACTGGAGATAATAACCAGCACCTGAATTTGGCGTTGGTTTTTTAAGAATATCAAGGGAATTGGGAATACAAATTAAAATAAAAGAAGCTACGAATTCCGGGTAAAAATAAAAAAAAACATATTTCTCGTAAAATTTAGAATAAAAAATAGCAAAAACTTCCCTCCACCTCAGGCCTCGAAAACTACCTTCGACGGAGGAAATACTCAGATTGAAGGGATTTAACGATGAATTTACACTGGAGTTGGTTTGAAAGAAACCCACCGTAAAAGCCACCGATGATTAACTTGGGGCGCTGGTGCCAGATCTAAAATATGTATTTATTGCGAAATTACGGCTGTAACTTTATAAACCGATTCTAATATATCATGGCAGTTATGGAAATATTAACAGGCAGTGTGATAAAACGATAAAAATGCACGGAACTTCCCCAGCTGTCCTTAATATGAATCAGTACGGTATATTGGATACTTCCCAACCCAATTTCGTTTGAAGGTACAGGCAGTCCCCGAGATGCATTACAAAGTTTAGTGCGAGGACACGTGTAACTTATACAGAAATGCAATATAAATTATAATATAGACATTATAAAAAAGAAAAGAGTCAAACGCCACAAAAACTATTAAAGATAATTGAGAGTGCAGTCATTTCAGGTTTTTCGCGTAATTGCCTAACAAATCTCAAATCTGTGTTGGCCTAAAAGCTTCCAAATGCTTCCATTAAGGAGGTCGATCTTCGTTCGGCATTAAGTCTTCGTTAAAACGTTTTAATGAATCATTTTTGAATTAATGTTTGCAAGTCTCTCTTTCTGGGAAATTGTCCACTGATCGGATGCAATTGGTTTTGACAAACAATTTCACTGTTTGGACAATTGCTTCAACGTTCGGGGGATCGCTTTCCTGTAGGTACTGCAGCACTTTTACTACTCTACCTATCGTGGCGCACTGTGCTGTGACGGCTATAACAAAGCTACTACTTGACATTGTGGTCTCTTTTAAGATAGAAGAAGCCATAAAAGAAACCAGATCGTCCTTATCAGATTGATATGAAAAGATTTTAATTTGTTTGACTGGTTCGACTGGTCGATGTGACACATTCCGCTTTCTACAGGCATTAGCAACAATTGCTTTACTGTTTTGCTAATGGTCGTTACAAATTAAATGATAACGTTGTCGAATTTTAACTGTACATAGTGGGATAGCTACAAAAACACAAAACAATGCTGGGTTCTCCTTAATGTGTTAGGTACTCGTAGGAAAAATCGGTAAAGTTAATATTAGTTAATATTATTTAATGCACAATTAGTGGAAAGCTATAGAGCCGACTTTCTTCGCTCCTTGTTTAAGGAAATTGCTTTCAGGATTACAGGCGACTTAAAAAAGACTTAGCTTGAATGTTTTTTGTTATAAATTAATTGAGCCGTCTAAAAGATATGGCCGGATCGTTCTTATGATTAGGGGGAATTAAAAAAAATGATCTCTCAAACTTCAAAATTAAATCAGCTGTATTTAATACTTGAAAAAGAATTCGATTGAATTCTTTTTTTTAGTATTGTGCCTATAAGACAATTAAAAATCAATTAAAATCAAACAGTACAGTAGTTTTTGGAAAAGTTCTTTGTTGCTTCCAATTGTTATAAATCCAATAAAAATTATGATTTTTGTCGTACATGGTGATCGTATGTCTCACATTGGAACTCTTTGGACAATTTTGTATTAAAAGCTTGAGCTTTTAATACGACGCCACCCATTGTTGCCAAAAATTAATAATAACAATATACAATTCCAAAAAATGTGCTTCCTTTACTAAGTTTTACTAGACGGCATGCCGTGGACAGTGATTATTGTTATAGGTAATATCGTAGCATAACATTTCATAACAACAAATTGAACTTGCAAAAGACATAACTAAGTATAAATGGCCCATTCATATTTTAATCAATTAAAACGGAGATGTGGTTCCAACATCGTAAAGATGAGACAGCAGCACACATCTAAAAAACTGTTCTGCAAATGACTGATCTTCGCCCGTCACAATAGACGTTAGGCCTTGAAATCACGCTTTATTTATCGCTTTCTGAACGCACAGCTTTACACGGGGCTAATATTTGTCCTCTGATAGTCAGTGACTCATGTAAAGAGATAGTGAGAGTAATCAGTGCGCCACAGCATGCGCGGAAGCTCCACAATTAGTTGGCTTACGACACTTTAGCGGCACAGGAAATTATCCCATTGAGGTTTGCATTTAACGTGCTCAAGGGCGTACCAGCTTTGAACGGCGTCAGTTCGAAGGGGCCGTCCGCACAAAGCATCGAGGATAATTAACACAACAAACCGCTAGCCACTACTATTACTCTTGCAATTTGCCAAAGCACCTTATAGCTGCACTTGGAGAGCAAAATTTTTAAAAAAACTCAAGTACAAATAATACGTTAACAAAGCATAATATGAATGCAATAAAGTGCGTCTATGGATAACTTATAAATAATGTTAGTGTGTATAAGGTGCATGGAAGGTAAAGCATAATAAATGCATATTAACGAGCATGCTATAACAACGAACGACATATAGAACAATAGATAGATAGCATTATATCAACTGAAGCAAATAGAACCAAAAATGAAAAAAGTAATTAAGACTGTGCCAGATTCCCATTACAGACGCGTGCCATAAACCTAGGACTATAAAGTAATATACTGATGTATACAGGACACGAGAACCCGGTTTAGGTTGCAGCGCTCATCAAATGTTTTTGACTCGGTTTGTTATCAATCGAATGTATCTTCGAACGCAACCGTGAAAGACAACTACGTGAGCGATAAAGTTGCTGCAAGAGCACAACGATACGATAGTAACAAACATATCAAGAGACAAACGTGGTGCTGTCGTGCTCTATCGCACGGGCAACGTGCTTTATCGCACGGGCAAGGTGCTTCATCGGCAGTACATTTTCACGCAATAACACAATGCAGATCGATGAAGGCGATCGATAATCGTTCCCATAGCAACACGAACCAATGGAATGTTTTGTCTGGCTAACTTGCGCAACATATTTCCATAGTAAAGATGTCATTATACATTCGTTTGCACTGCTGGCATTAGGGTGGCGTATGCGTTTACTATCAGATACTTAATATAAATTCATTAAATCGCTAATTAAATGGGCATTACCACTGATTATTATCGAAATAAAAATTCAACACCTTCTCGGAAAACAAGCGCTTTTAACTGCACTAGGTGGATTTCGTTTCCCTGTAAGCTTTTATCTTGATTAATTCTGACACCGTACATACCGCATACCGTACTGCTACATATGTTTAACGAAAATGATTTACAGCAAGTAAGATTAACGTGTGTACAGTGATGATAGTTGACCATGCTCCGGTCCGGCATCTAACAACGCTGATGTTCCGAAATTATCACCTTGCGCGCGACACGAGGTTAATTAATTCGATGAACCGGAACGTATTTTCAAAACTAACAATCCTACAACAAGCGGAACCGGGCAGGTCTTTGCATTTGCGGTGCGAGCATGGCCAGTGCGATTCGTAAAAGAACGGTAGGTCAGGGCCGTTAAAGATTGGATTACAGGCCCAGGAAGCAACTGAAGAAGAATTAAAAACGTGTACTTAAATCATCAAACAACGCGCCAGACAGAAACACGCTGATAAGGAAGATGATGCCAATGTCGTACGCTCACCGGGGGGGGTTAATGACACTCTCTTTCTTGGAGCAAATCTGGGTGGGGATTGTTTGAATTTCAAAAATATATATAAAAAAAGCCTAACGTCTATAAACGATGCATAGGAAAAGTACGAATTTATAAACTCAACTAGCACTAACAACTATAGTTGATTAGGATCAACAGTACATAAACATAGAAAGAACGAAACGAAGGACAAAGACCAATGTTTATGAGACAAATAACATCACTTTTCAGCCTACGTGACACGTGAGATGCCTATTTAAGACGCATGTGAAGTTTTGTCACCGAAATCAAGACGAAACAACAAAACACAAAATCCCAATGAAACCCATAGGACGGAGGAATAAGCGTTTTTTTAGGCATAATGGAGCGCGATGGACATACCTCATCTTCGCGTTTTCTCAGATCTGACTGCACCTCCTCGAGTTCCTCGGCCGCATCGGTCGCTGACATGTGGTATCCATCGTACAGCATCTTAAACCCGAAAAGGGCAAATAGCGCGGTCGAGATGTAGAAGGTATAGACGCGCGGTATGATCGTGGCCAATATACCGAACATCACCGATAGCACGGTCATCAGGGCAAGTGCAGTGATCGCACCAGCAAACACGGTTAACCGTGGATGCCGCATGGCCATGATAGCCGCGATGAAGAACGTTTTATCGCCAAGCTCGGACACGATAATCACCATGAACGAGGCAGCAAAGGCGTGCACAAACCCAATGTCGGACGAAAGCAGTGTCTTTCCTTCGGTTGGTGCACTGCTGCTTCCATCCGGAGATAGCTAAAATGAGAAAATCAAGAATTAGTACGTCAATCGTAAAGCAACAACAAGAGCAACTTACCTCATCCACCTCGGTCACGACGGAAATGTCTTCCTGCGGCATCTTATCCGCCCCTATGCCGGCCGTATCCAGCATGCATAGCAGTATCAGATAGAAAACACATACGTACATACAATGCACGAGCCGTTGGGCGATATTTCTTATAACGAATTTGTTCATCACACTTTTCCCAGACATTTTCAGCTAACGCGAGGATGGTGGTGGGATTCAATGTCGAAGGCACCTTCCGCTACCTACAAGGTGCCAGCTAATCAATACGACGTAAGCGATAGTTGGAAGAAACTCAATTTTCCTTTACGAAACCGCGTTGCGTTGTAGCAGAATAGTGGTTGTTGATTATTTTCCTCCGTTCCACGATGGCGTAGACTACAAACGGTGGAGGACAGACAAACGGTCACTGAAATATTTTCACGGCACGTTAATGACACTCGTGTGTAACACTGATGTGAATTCGATTCCTGCCACTTTGCAGACTGAAAAACGGAGAACAACCGCGTCAGATAGACGCCGTTTGGAAACACGTAGCTTTACAACCCGGAGATAAAAATACGCGCTGATACACGCCGACCCGTCTATCGTTCTCCAATTGCCACTTCGAACACACGATAAAGGAGCGGGGGAGTAGCATGCACCTGGCGCAAGGGAAGTAACCGCGACGGCAACCGAAGTGACCACAAAAAGAAAACGTATACAAGGACCAACCCGCGGAAACGACGGGGAAACGCGTAGACAGAAATGTTTTTGCTCTTTTTCTTTTGAAGTCTGTTGCTGTCAAACTTCGGTAAACATCGGCTCATCACGGATGGTTTCGGCCAAGGCCGCTACATTTGACGGTTTACGAAATGTTTTACTGTAAATTTCACATGTTCGAAAAGAAATTAAACTAAACGTTTTGTTTGTTAAAAGACAAGAGTTTTAAAAGCTAATTAATATACAAAATTTCAAAACTCCTCGGACGTCATATGTATGTTTGACAGTTGGCTCGCAACAGTTCCCAGGCAACATTTGTTATTGAAAGGGCGATACTCCGTTAACAAGGCCATAACAAACTCGTTGCGAATAATAAATTGTATATTTACCGCAAAAATAGCACCCTTTGTACGAAGCATACAAGTTAACTTTCAAACAGGCCAAATCATTTGATTAAATTATCTTTACAAGAGCTTGCGGTCAAACGGTGTGTTGTCGCCTTTGACAAGTATGCCCAGTGGGTTATGGAAGTTATGCTTTCGGCGCGTAAATTTATGTTATGGTACCAGAGCATCTCAACAGAAGGCCGCGGCTCCATCCATCAAACAGTTGTACCAAACTGCATTACTAGCAAAAATGTGCTATTCCTTTTAAAATATAATAAGCGTTTGTGTAACTAATGTGTGTTTGCCTAGTAAGAACAAAATTGAAACATACTTTTAAAGCCAAATATCATCCTCTAACGACTTCTGTGACGGATGTGAGATCGGTGTGTTTTCCATTTACGGCCTCGGTGCGTTGCATTGTTTGCTGACCAAACATTCGATCGGAGCGCCGGAAGCGATGTTTATCGCCGACCTAAGGAAAGATTTCTACCAGCAGCTGATCGGCAAGCGGATTCTAGTGCTGGTCAACTATGATCTCGACGCTATCTGTGCGAGCAAGATTTTGCAGGCACTGTTCCGCTGTGACAATGTGATCTATTCGATCGTACCGATCATGGGGCTTACGGGCATGAGGCGAGCCTACAACGAACACAAGGGCGACGTGCGGTACGTGCTGCTGGTCAACTGTGGTGGTTGCATCGATATCGTGGACGTGCTGCAGCCGGAACAGGACGTCGTGTTTTTTATCTGCGATTCGCACCGTCCGTATGATGTGTGCAATGTGTATAGCGATGGTCAGGTGAGTATATGGGTGGGTTAGTTACGAACAACAAAAAAACACTGAAGACATCCTTTCTCTGGCTCGTAGGTTCGTATTCTGGGTGAGATGAACAGCAGCGAAAACATACCCGCCTTCGATGATATCTTTCAAGATTCGGACAATGAAAGTAACGATGAGGATGATGCCGGTTACGACGATGACAATGCTGGCAGCGATAGTGATGACGGAACAACACCCGACGGCAAAGGAAACAATCGTATCCAACGCATCGAGCAACGGTTGCTCCGTCGCCGGGAGCGTAAAGCGTGGCAAGAGCGTCGGATAACGCTAATGTTCGAATACTCCCAGTACGCCTACTACGGTTCAAGCTCAGCGCTCAGCATATTTGAGTTGGCGTGGCGCATGTCGAAGGATTCACTCGATCTGCTCTGGTGGGCGATCGTCGGCGTGACGGAGCAAAAGTTGCTCGGCAAGGTCGAAAGCTCCTCGTACACGCTGCTGATCGAAAAGCTTCAATCGCACGTATCACGCCTAACGAACAAAGCGAGCGATCAAGCCATCCAGACGTCGGTGAAGATCGTGTTTGAGAGTGATCTTCAGCTGGCCCTGTTTCGGCACTGGAGCGTGCTGGATTCGCTGCGCTACTCGTACTATCCCGCCTGCCGGCTAAAACTGTGGACGCACAAGGGTGACAAGCAGATGAACGAGCTGCTGGTGGATATGGGACTGCCGCTGGTACAGGCCAAGCAAACCTTCAACGCGATGGATCTGGTGTTGCGCAAAGAGTTTTACGAGAAGATAGAAAAGTTCTCCCCGAAGTACAACATGCCGGACGTGACGTACGCTTCGTTCGTGCTGCAGTATGGCTATCGTAACCGTTACTCTGCGGCCGATTACGTTTACTCGATGCTGGCCATACTGGAATCGGTACGGCAGGACCGGTTACCCGAAGCATGCTTCCTACAGTCGATGGATGCACTATCGCGAGCGAAAAAGTCCATTCTCGACGAGGGTATCGAAATGTGCAAAACACTTCTCACGACCATTTTTAAGCAGGTACAAACGTGTCTGGAAATGCATCAGATACGCTCGGCCGGTCCATTTCTGTATCTTGTGCTGCAGGAGGAGGTGTCTTTCTTTAGCTGCCCGTACGGGTTGATGTTGCTGGCAAGGTTTTTACTACGCGCTCACGTTGCTGTATCTCGCAACCGACGGGCCCAGGAATTGCCCCTGATTGCCGTCGCACCAATCGATCTGCAGAGTGGCATCTCGCTGCTGGCCGGTGTGCCACCTGCCTGTGAAGACAGTCGCCATTTTTTCGCGAAAGCGTTCGAAGAGGCAGGCAACCGTAGTGGAGCGATAATCTCGCAGGACTTTTTCGAAACGGCCGTCATACAGATCAAACAGTCCGACTGTACAAAATTTCTCGATGCGCTCACCGTTATGCTGAGCTGATGAGGCGAGGCAGGGCAGCTTGTTTTAGGAAATTTTAGCCTTAAATTGTCACACATCCAACTGAACATTTTGTCCCATCGGCCGGGTTTGTTGGTTTGATACGTGTAGTTATAGCAATTAGACTGTGCTTGTGTTTGTTTTTTGTTTAAGATCTATATCAATTAATATTAAATGTCTAGCGCGTAAGGTAGCTTTCCGGGATTTTTTTTGTGTCTTTTCAATTCATTGCGCGGCAAATAGAGTTGCTTCGTAACAGGACATTCATTTTAATGTACTTCGACATAGACTTTCCTACCCTGAATGACGATAGAAAAAAGCGATATGAGTTGCACAAAACAATCCGTTAACGAAACCTTCGATAAATTATTGCCCGGCCAGGGGGAGATTAAACGATACGTTAGCTTAAGGTACGGCATTTACCATTAAGGAAATAAATCATTTACCTGTAATAAGACAATTGCGTCATCTTGTTGGAAGTAACAGTGGAAATTGTTGTCAAAGACATTGATAGAAAGAAAGCAACTTTTAAAATGATTGAGCACATTTACCCACTTGCTTCTTTGGTTAGCAGCCATTCCTTGCTGTTATACGCTACCGATGGTCCTGGTTGCACTATTCGAGCACTGCCAAAACATTCCTCATTCCTATAAAACACAGCATACTGACCGGGTGTGATCGCACGGAGAGGTTTATCAAGCTTAACAAATAGTTCTTTCCGTCCATCACACTTCATGCTAGCGGTTTCGATTATGCTACAGCCGACCAATGGTTTAGTGTGCTGGAAGCGAAATTCACACCGTACCACCTGTCCCTGATCCAACCCGGGTGGACTATTTATCCAGACGGGTTGTTCCGCGTACACCATATCCGTATAGAGCAACGGATGATCGTGTCCGGAAGCGACCTCAATCACGTTCGTTTCACGATGCTTCCGTAGCACGTAGTATGGCTGTAGACAGCCGCCAATTTTACACTTCTGTCCTACCGTCCAGTGATGTAAACCGGCATGACGACCCACTTCCTTCCCACTGTCAACGTCTACAAATGGGCCGGGCTTCGATTCGATGTACTCGGCGATAAATTGCTGAAAGGAACGTTTGCCTACGAAACAGATGCCCATACTTTCCTTTTTTCGTGCAAACGACTCCAATCCGATCTCGTTCGCCAGCTGTTTGACTTGCGGCTTGGTACACGATCCGATCGGAAACATTGTGCGACGGAGCGCTGAGGCGGTTATCTGCGACAGGAAGAACGTTTGATCCTTTATCGGATCCGGTGCCATTAGGAGTCGCACTTCTGTGAACGAAAGATAGGATATTTGCTTCATACGAAGGACATATTGGGTTGTTTCGGGGTCTTACTTTCGTTCTCCTCGTATTGCTCCAGAAAAGGTCCAAAGTTGGTCCGTGCATAGTGGCCGGTAGCGATCGCGTCAGCACCAAGCCGTTCGCGTGCATGGTGAAAGAATCGATTGAACTTTATGTGTCTGTTGCACAGTATGTCCGGATTGGGCGTGATTCCTGTTTCGTAGTCTTTTAGGAAGTTTCTAAAACAAAAAAAGAGAAAGCTAAACCGTTCGTAATTCATTTAATTTTGCGAGTTAAAGCCATTTACCCAAACACTTCCAGCCAGTATTCTTTCACGAAATTGATCTCCTCCAGGTGGATGTCCAGCATCCGACACAATCGCTGAGCATCCTCCAGATCCTGCTCACCAGAACAGTAACCGGACTCATCGATCAAGTCCCAATTTTTCATAAATGCACCACATACCTCAAATCCTGTACCGTAACGGGTAGAGCGAAATTCAAACCTTTTCTTTAGAACTGGTGTTTTCACTTACCTCGCTTCTTTAGCAAATAGGCCGAAACGGCGCTATCAACACCGCCGGAAATACCGACCACAACTCTACGAAACATTCGATCTCAGTACGAAATTGGACAGTATTTCATCAAGTTACGTTGATTAACAATTCAATTAGGAAGAGAAGTGATCTTTTGTGCCGGTCGAGAGAAATCAAAATAAACCGAGCCGCAACAATCTGTCAAAATATCGCCATGGTAAACAAATAGCCCTCTTGACAAGCTTATTAAGGGATTGGTTACAGCTCTGCCGCATCCGCAACTGCCGGATGCGGCACATGTTAAACTTGTTTGATATTGCTAGGCGGCAACGTGAGAGGTGCTGTCATGAATGTAAAAATTCCATAGAAAGGCATGCGGCAGAGCTGTAACACTTCCTCCTAAAGAGAGCTAAATTCCGGCAGAACGTGGAAAATTATAAACGGATAATAAGGCAGCAGACCCGACAAGAAGCGCAGCTTCGAAGAGGACGAGCAACTGATGCATACGGCACGATATCTTGACGGACTAGCTAGAGGTGATCGACAGGTGGAAGTGCTACTTCGTCGGACACCTGAACGGAACAGATGCAGTAGATACCGCACCAAGTGCAGGACGCAGAGAAGAGCAGCACTACGATAGCCAGCATGACGGTGACGAAGTGCCCCCGAATGGCGAGGACGAAGTCATCGGCGCCGTTAATCAGCTGAAATGTAACAAGTCAGCTGGCAGCGATGGGTTGATGGCCGAATTGTTCAAGATGGGACCGGAGAGGCTTGCCGCTATAACGCATCAGCTGATTGTAAGAATTTGGGAACAGGAAGAACTAACGGATGAGTGGAAACTGGGTGTCATACACCCAGAGTATAAAACAGCGGACAGGTTGGACTTCCGAGCCATAACAGTCCTGAGTGATGCCTATAATATCTTGTCATGAATACTCTTCTGCAGACTTGTGCCCCTTGCTACAAATTTCGTCGAAAGACTGGGTTTTTTGGAGGCATATCGACCGCCGATCAAATCTGTACTCTACGGCAAACCCAGAAATGCCGAGAGCACCACATCCCTACGCACCAAGTCATTAACTTCAAGGCGGCCTACTACTTAGCTTGGAGCGAACTATGGAATACCATGTAGCAGTACGGATTCCCTGGTAAGCTGATACGGCTGTTGAGAGCCACCTATGGATGGGGTGCAGTGCAAAGTGAGGGTGTAACTTCGGCCAACAACATACGCAACTTACGCAACGAAATCTGGAAGTCCAATGTTATTGAGAATCTTCGAATCGACGACACAAAATGCAACATAAATCGCACTCACTTACAGCACGAGCACGGCGAGGAGTTCGATGTCTGAATTACATGGAACTAGACCTGTCGGAGATTGGATGCTGCCTGAATCAAAGGGAATCAGCTCTGGATTGACTTTCTTAGAAACAGGATGGGTGATTTGACCAAGTCAACACAAAGCGGCCCTAGAAGGAGAAGAACACACACCAACTGGGCGGGTGCCACTCAGCGGCGGATCAAACGGTAGGCGGAGTAGGCGGTCGCCTAGGGCCTCGCCGTGTTGGGGGCCCCAAACAATTTGTGCCGATTGTGCGATTTTTGGAAATTTAGCAGCAGAGTTAATTTATAGCACAAAATCTAATTAAAAAGGAAACAATTTGATCGAAAATATGCTTGGATTTTATATATCCTTGGTTATATAAAATATTTGTTTCTATTTGACTAGCTATATCGGTCCGGTTACGCAAGCGAATTATGCAGTGTACTCAAACTCCTTCTTCTTTATCGGCACGACATTCTCAGGATATTGAAGCCTACCATTTCTGGCTTTCTTTAGACGATTAAATGAGATACCAAACCAGCCAAACAACGTCACGCTGAACATGTCAACATAGTCCCCAAAAACCCTGCAATAATAGCCAACGTGTGAGAAACCCTTCTATCACGCGCAATGAAAACACGTGAGAGCGCATCAGCAATATGCATACTGGAGGGGAATTGATGTCAGCTCCTGTTTTGGATGCTCTCTTGGTGTTGGAAATCTGAAAACAGCCGGTTTTGTATGGAATTTCGTATCACGCAGCTGATTATCTTAGTTGTGCATACACACGCAACACAAAACCACACAAGACGATCATACCGAAGAGCAAACAGTTCCCTTCGCCTGAGTAAAATGTGGATACAGATCACACACACACACGCTACACATAGCCACACACGGCGATCGTATCGCTCGAATGGTGAGAGCGAGATCGGCTGCCGATGCTAAATGCGAGCACCGCGTGATAAGACTCTCGCGTGATAAGCCAGGTATGCGTATGAGGGAGGGGATTCTTCATCTTGAAGAGAGCGATGGTGTGCGTTGCAGGGTTGGCGTCGTATGTATTGACGAGTCCAGCTCGGTGTTGCTTTGTTCGGGAAAAGCTATATGCGTTGACAAGTTCGGTAGAGCTATCGAATGACCGTCAAATGTTGTTGCTGGCAACGATAACTTGCCAATAAATATATATCATTATTTTACATGAGATATATGAGACAATTGTATGAGATACCAAAACGAGCCAAACCACATCACGCTGAACATGTCAATATAGTCCCCAAAAACCCTGTAATAATAGCCAACGTGTGAGAAACTCTTCTATCACGGGCAATGTTAACACGCGAGAGCGGCTCAGCTATATGCACGCTGCAGGGACATGCATGTTACCTACTGTTTTGGATGCTCTCTTGGTGTCGAAAATCTGAAAACGGCCCGTTTTGTATGGATTTCGTACCGGCCGACGGCAAGTTTTTACGCATTTTTTTGCATCGACTGGTGGAGATTTAAACGCATGCGCAAGACACGAAAATTATGTGCGTGGAACGATCGACATGGTGCGGATAGAGTTCTTAAAACAGAATGTTCCTAAATAACCATAAACGTGGTAAATAATACACACCCATTATACTTACTTATTGTTTTATCAATAAAAATACTTTCGGATGGTACTTGTTGCGAAACGAAAATCGCGAATTTTAGAGTCGAAAGACAATAATTAATTTGCATTGCTGTTAGCATTTTCAGTTGTTTGTTTGTTCGTTTTTTTATTACACTCTTGCCTTTACAACAAAGTATGTATGGTTTTTTGTATGGAATTTCGTATCAGCCGGCGGAAAGTTTGAGTGAGATGAAGGATCCGGCCGCAATGATGGTCCAAGGACAATCCGTACGAAAGATGTTTTGCGGATCGATCGATCGACGCGCGACAGGAACCGACTCTTGCACCGGGACTATCATAGGAAAAGTGGACAAATGTAGTTGCAGATCATTTCAAGGGCCTCAATGCCCCCCCCCCCTCCTTCATCGTTTTTAAAATTAGAGGCCCCAACTATAATTCCGCCCTGGGCCTCCAAGGGGATTGATCCGCCACTGGTGCCACTAGAATATGACCAAATTGAATAGGATTTGCATCTTTTCCATGCAAATCACCTACTCTTTTTATTCTTCTTTTTTTGCCCCACACAATCAAAAGCTTACTGTTTCCTTTTTAGGTTTTCAACTGAGTCTTACGACTTCCATCACCTACTCATCAAACCATCATTGACGCGTGGTTTGTACGATGCTCGAATACAGCAGGCCGATCATAGTTTACAATGTGATATTTGACGCTTCCGGCTAAAAAAAATCTGTCGTTCTCTAAAACAATTCAGTGAATATAGAAATTAATTGTAGTTGCAGCTCGCGACATCCGTGTGTATTCCTGGGCTTTTTATAGACTTTTTTTTTCATTTTGAGTATATAAATAACTAACAAAAAAAGAGGAATCCAGGAGTCACAATTCTACGTTTTGTCGCAATGCATTCGGTTTCCGTGCCTGATACCGTGCAGGTAGCGGTTCGCATCAGGCCTCTGTCAACGCAGGAGCTAGCCGGGGGACACCATAACGTGATCGTGCAACCAAACCCGACCGAACCACGGCTGATTGCGCGAGGTGCTGAAGAGTTTAGCTTTACCGATGTTTACGGTCCGACCGTACCGCAGGCGGAAGTGTACGATCGATCGGTACGCGGTATCGTGCTAAAATTGCTCCAAGGCTTTAACGTGTCCATCCTGGCGTACGGACAAACGGGATCGGGCAAAACGTACACCATCGGAACATCGTTCGATGGGCGGCTAACGAATCAGAGCGGAATATTGCCCCGCGCGTTGCTGGATATCTTCGATGCGGTGAATGCACCTCCGGATGGTGACGGTTCCAGCGCAAGCTATCGTGTGTTTTGCTCCTTCATGGAGCTGTATCAAGAGCACGTGTATGATCTGCTATCGCATCGAAACCGATACGAACGGCTGCTGGGCATTAGGGAAGATGCCGAAGGTGTCATCGTACCGGGACTTACGGAGCTGGCCGTGTCGAGTGCGGAGGAAACGTTCCAATGGCTAATGCACGGAGCCAGCAGCCGAGCGACGGCACCTACTCGGATGAACAAGGAGTCGAACCGAAGTCACACCATATTTACGGTTATTATTCGCTCACGGCGAAAAACAAACGCCACGAACGCTGAACACGTGCGTATCTCGAAGCTACATTTTGTCGATCTGGCCGGTTCGGAACGGGCGAAAAAATCACGTGCCAGCGGTGACCGGTTGCGGGAAAGCATCCAAATCAACAAAGGTTTGCTCGCGCTCGGGAACGTCATATCCGCGTTGGCATCGTCCAGTGGAACGTCTCCGGCCAAGTCCGCCCGTACCACGTTCGTATCGTACCGTGATTCGAAGCTGACGCGTCTGCTGCAAAACTCGCTCGGCGGAAATTCGATCACACTAATGCTGGCCTGTGTGTCGCCGGCCGATTACAACATCGAGGAAACGATCAGCACTTTGCGGTACGCCGACAGAGCACTGTCCATACGGAACAAACCGGCCCGAACACCTCCAGCACCGATGAGCCATTCGGGCAGCATGGCCGAGGTAGAACGGTTGTCGAAAACGGTCTCCGAGCTGCGTACGGAAAACGACCAACTGAGGCGCCGCATTGCCGCCGAACTGAAGCCAGCGATCGATGCGGGTTTGGCTGGTGGCAAAAATGGCACCGGTCGGCATCTTGCCGTCCAGAACCGGTTACTGCACGGGCAGCTGCAATCATCGATCGAAGAGTCGACCCGCAACGAACTGCGAGCGTCGATTGCCGAGAACGCGCTCGGTAGGCTGGAACCGTTGGTGTTGCAGGAGTTGCGCGCGGAATATGACGAACTTATCGGTACGGCCACGTCACCACCGTCCGGCGATGAGTTGCGGACCAAATGTGAAGAAATACTTTTGCGATACCGCACCGAGTACGAAGCGCTCCGGCAGCGACCAACCGCACAACACAGATCCACCTTAGATTAACGCAACTCGCTTGAGGACTAACGCTATAAAAGGATCCCTAAAGTTTGAACCTGTAAACTGTAACCGGTTCCTTTTGCGAACTGATTTCAATGCCTTTTTTTTCCTCTGTAGACACTTTATTACGGCTTTATTCATTCTTTTGCTTCATTAATTTCCCCCTTCGCTCTCTCTCTCTCTCTGTCTCTGTCTCGCTCGCTGGTTGGTTTCATTTGCACTACAAATTAGTTGAAAATACGTACAGTTCACTCACTCGTTGCGCTTATTTAAATAAAATCGTTTGCAGTATTATTCTACCATTTCGTAAGCAGCATGTAAAACATAAATGATAATTAAGTACAAATGAAATGAAATGCGTTTGACCACTGCAAACATTAACCACTACTAGAGGTTGTGTTACTGCTTCTCCAGCAATTTACAGAAGCGTCGTATGCACTAATTTAAATGGCCTCTGTTTGGCCATACACACTCAACGCTAATTATTGCTCGTGTGGCGCACGAGTATATTATCTTCTCTGCCTATCTTGTTTGTTACGTTTCACTGACTAGACGTGTTAACTTACGATTTGTGGAGTTGAGTTTTGTTTCTTCTTTTGCACGTTTTATGCATTAGTTCTGTTTTCTTCCACTATTTTCTTCCTTTTGAATTTCATTTTCCAACTTCTTAACTTCAACCAAAAATTTGTGGAAAATTAAAAAGCAGTTTGTACCAGAAATCTATTACGCAAATTAAATATTAATCCTATACCACTGAACTAAATATAGTGCCCTTAGCATCCAACTTAGTATAGCAATATCGATTATGCGTTTTGTTTGCCACCATGCTGCAATAAGAATGTAATACTTAGTTTTGTTTACCATTTGGTGGGGGGTGACACTTCATAAAATTTAACTTAACATACGTACACCCTAATGTTGTTTAGTAGCAAAAAACCCCTACACCATCTGAACACACTTCACGCACTCAAAATCAACGCACTGTTTAAAAAAAGTCATTCATTGCTGGGTGTACATTAAATTTAAATGTGTGTGTGTGAAAGGATCGCCATCAGAACCTGATGCAATTTTTTTTCGGTTTTTCACAATAACACAATTTGCAAATGCACTCTTGTAAAGACTCGGATATGCCCTCATATGTGAAACATAATCTTAAAGCTAGTTATCAGCAGAACGATAGTGCAGCGATAGTGCAAATAAGGGCGGAAACTTTCATTTGCAGACAGGCGCAACATTAAGGCAAAGAAAAGCTTTTCTAGTGCTTTTTCTATTACAGTCAATAATTTTCGCATATTTTATGCGCCATTTGTAAATTAAGTAACATCTTCCAAATGTTTCATGTTCCGATAGTCTTTTGTATCAATCCTTTTTTTCCGTGGTGTGTTATTCGCCCTAGTTCCATGTGTATTCCAGGCCCCACTTTTAATGTTTATCACACAGGAATATTTCAATTTTTGCCGTGAGTTGTAATTTAAATTCATCAATCCAGTAAACAAAGAAATTATTCGAATTACTTAATATAGCTAAATCAAACTCTTTATCCGGTGGTTTCTATTCTTCTGAACGCAAAAAAGAGGCGCTAAAATGTACACTACATTTATCAAAAGCGCGTTTTTTGTTTGTTTGTTGCTTTTAAATTTTTGCTGGCTAATTGTTCTGTTGATTATTTCTTTTTTTTCTCTCACAAACCCTTTGAGGGTTATCTTTAAGAAGTTGCAGCTTTGTTCTACCTCTTTCCGCTAACGGTTGTCTCTCTCTCGTTTGTCTTTTTTCCCTTTTCTTCAAGATGTCCGAAAACGGTTGAATCGAAAAGCTTACAATTACCAATAAATGAAAAAAAAACCCATACCATCCGATCCCTCAACACCCTTAACTGTTAACAGTTTCACTTTAGCATGATGCTACCACTGGATGCTTATTTGCTAACTGAGCTAACATTGTTAAATGTATGTAAGTGTTTTGTTTTTGATTATGACACAACCATTTACCACTGTTTTGTATTTTATATTGTTTGTTCAACTTTCTAACCACCTTGTTGTGTGGCAACATTTAGGCAATGTTTGACTGAACTATGCAGTATTCTAGCACCGTTCGGTGCAATCCAACGTGTTTTGTAGCTTTAAATGTTTGATTCGAGTAGCATTTGCCAATCCACCGTACACAATGCGCGGTAAAATATGTTTAGGCCAATCCAATTGCTGCACAACATCTTAGCTGGGTTGTATACGTACGCTGGTCGTACGTTCCAAAACAATTCAAACTGTTTGCAGCATTACGCAAAACAACGCTCTTTACACGTTCTGGGGCCCTTAATTACACACTTTAAAACATTACCATATTGTCGATTAGTTGGAATCGGTGTCAACCCCACAATAATTATCTACAACATTTAGTGATTTTTGTGGGGTTTGAGTGGTTTGCTTGTACCAAAGCATTGAACCCCGCTTTAAAATCCAAATGCGTTCGCTAACCCATTAATATACCCTACCCATAATAAATAGCACTGTTCGCAACAAAATAACTTAACGTCTAATGCATTCTAGCAATTCCAATTCCCGTAACAGCTAGTGCTCCACTCCAGGAACGGTTTCTCAATTCCTCTCGGTTTCTCACCACCATCGGTTGAGTATATCCATCTGTTGGCAGTATGGTTGCAGCCAGCGGTATGGTGCAGCTTTCCATTCTTGCTCATCATCGCGCCGCTGCTACTCGCAGGCCAGCTTCCCGTCGAAGCTGGACAGTGCGATGGCGAACGCCTGGAACGCGCACAGCGGATACCGAAAGTCCATGGTAAAGATGTCATCTGCCGTTCGCCCGAACTGCATCACGATGTACTCTGGATCGGAATCGTGCACCAGCTGAAAGTTCTTGACCGATGCTTGCGTGACGCGACCGTGAAAATTTAGCACATACGATTGCGTTTCATCGTTCCAGATGGGCGTCTTGTTGTGCAGTTCAACGACATTGTCCATGTTCTAGCGGAAAGGAAAACAAAAGAAGTTTACAAATGCGTTAGTAACAGGCACAATCGATAAGCGTGGCATGGTGCGCGAACCACCTTTAGCACCGGTAATGGGGTTTTGGCTAGTCAAATAACTGACCGCCGTTTATCGGTCCACTTTGGTCCCAAGAGTAAACGCTTTCCTAAACACACACACGAGCGCAGAACGCGTGCTGAATATAGCTCGGTTTAAAATATGGTCACGAAATACACGTGGCCGGCTATGCGGGAGCTAGGCTATTAAGGGCACGCTCTCAGAGGCAGACATCCTTGGCAGAGGTCGTCCGACAATAGCCAAGGGCTACTATTGCTATTAGTTCGTGGAATTCATTAGCGTCGTTCCCGCAGTAGAGGTATGGAAAGAAGGATAAGCTATGACCGTACGGGTTTCCCCTTTTAGATGACGTGGTGGGTGGTATCAGTGTTCTGACAGTTTTCAATGTTTTTTTATCGATCAAAATATTATGCGACACAATACTTTTTCCGAACAGATGTAAGGCATGTGTAATTTATGCATGATATGTGGCTAACTGATTAATATTGAATTTCTTTCGCAATGGAAAAGTTACATCTATTCAAAGTACCTAATAAATCCTTAATCCTTGATTGTACCAATATTTCTTCTTTTAATTGTGCATACTTTGAGATAACTTCGGCAATGATTGTGTCCTAAGTAAAGATTTCTTTTGGTACATACTGAATTGAATTTCTATCATTTCATTGGATATTTCACAACGTAACGTAAACCTACCGTGATTACCACGGGGAATTTATCGAACTTCTTGTACAATGTGGTCTTGTTTTGCACCGTTGGTTAGATGGCACTTCTACTTCAACACGCACTTACACCCATGATGGCTTATGATGAATATCATCACCAAAAGAAAAGCACTCGCGTGAATATCGATCCCGTCGACCGTATATAGCTCGTGGTTGTAACAGTGGTGAACAAATAAAACAAAACAAAAATCCCTCAGGAAAGATTTACCACCTTCGGGGATTCAGCAAACGATAAAACTGTGCAGCGACAGACAGGCGCAGCGTAACGATTGGCATGCATCTGACACGGGAACTGTAGGAATGAGAATGCTGTAACCCTGCACTTGATCGTCTCCCATCTCACCGTATCTCCGTGCGTGTGCGTCCTTGTGCCCCCGGGGTAAAAGCATCGGCAAACTTTCACAACAAGCTTGTTAAAATTTAACCGCTTGTACGGGACAGGAGTGCTAAAAACAAAGCAGAATATAATGATGAAACCGAAGACCGAGCGTAATGTAATTATTCGCTCTTGAAGGGTACATCGGTTCAAAGCGATTATGTGCCAGAGCAAAAGGGAAGGCAAGTGGACAGTTTGGGCAGGATAATCATGTACTAGGGAATGGAGAATATATAAAAAAAGCTTCGAAATGTTTCACAAGTAATATATAACAACGTGCACAACAGTTCGGAAATCTCCTTCACTGAAATCTTGATTAGTGTTACGATGAATCTGGTTCAGCTTCATGAATCTGAATCTCTATTGCAAAGAAGCATGATTCCCATCTCTTTTGAAAGAAACTAAAGATTTATATGATTGACTCTTCTCAAAAGGTTCACTGAACACAACACTATCTCTTGACCATTTTGAAACACCTTTTAAAATTCTGCATCTTCGTTACTATACAAAGCACCACGAACGGATCTCAAATGTCAAATGGAATACACTAACAATCTTTCAAATTTCATCGATGTCTCTCATCGATTATTTCTTCTCGGGCTTCACTCTTATCCGGTGCTCTTCTCATTCTTACCTTCGATTTCCAACAATCAAGCAGACCCTGCTGGCTATCGACCGAGCATATCTGCACCCGCTGATCGTCCTCAGTCATCCCGGGCAGCAGCACCGTCATGTTGCGCGGTCCTTTAAATCCCAGTATGTTGGTGTCCTGTATCCGGTTGCATGGATGGAAGAAAACAAAAGGCACACTTGATTCAATTTGCTGCTGGCAATGTGATTGTGATCTCCCTGCTACGCTTAACATGCTGGCGAAGCGAAGGAGATGTTGCTGTGACATGAAATCACATGACACCATACATGTATTATTCATTCCAACGCTAGTATGCGAAGAAGCACTGTAGCACAAGGTTCAACTTTTAATGACAGATCAGCGTCTTTTGGGAGCATTCGTAAGTATTTAGGTACATTCGTTAATTTAATTTTCTTCTTACATAGATTACGACGGCCAGATCGAGGCGGGGTGCGACCGCATCGTTCTTGGTGCCACTGTCGTACACGAAGAATGTTGTACCGAACACGTTCGAGCGCAGTTTCCCCACGAAACCGTCCGCCTGCCGGGAGAGGTCCGTCGGATCACAGCTGATGATGTAGTTGGACGTTTTACTTTTCTTCCGCTTGCGGCCTGAAATGGTAAAGAAATTCAATTAATATGATACATCATTGTGCTGCCGGTGTCGGGATGGTTATAATAATTAACACAGTTTGCGTTATTATATGTTTGAGATGGGAAAACATTGGGTAATAAATTTTATCTTGCTAACAAAACCAAATAAACAATCACTTTCATCGAACCATCTTCGCGGAGAGAATGTTGAGCTTAATTCTAATATTTGCGCCTAACGTACCCGCTAGACAGAACACCTTCTTGCCGTAGTCTCGCTCGAGGTGCAAATAGTAGATGGGGAATAGGCCCCGGTCCATGCCTTTTCGGTCGCGCGTAATTCGACATTTGTACAGGACGCCCTGGGCGGCTGGTTGTGTGACCCACTGCTCGATCGGACCGATGACATCACCCTCCGTGTCGGGCGCACCGCCACCACCACCACTGGGAGGCGTTGCGGAACCTTCGCTGGACTTTACATTGCCACTGCTGCTGTTGGTGTGATGATGATTGTTGTTGTTGAGCGCAGGTGATATGGGTGCCGAATGGGAAAGCAGCTGGTCGGCCATTGAACGGTCGTAAAGGATGGCACCACCGCTACCACCGTTGGCGGGTGATTTTGTTGAGGTGGACAGTGGCAGTACGTCGACCGGTGTGCTTTCTTCGTCTTCACTGTCCTGTGACGAGGGTGTTAGTTTCTCCATCGGTGCTACAAAGAAAAGAATTGACATTGATCAAGTTACTTTCATGCTAATAAATTTAAAATTGTATTGTACATATATTTTGTTGAAGTTTTGTAATTTAACTATTGAGTTCTCATTGTATATTATGCAACAACAGTTTAGCTGTAGCGTGATGCACACTAAATTAGTGAACACTAATAATGTAGCAAAGTTACCCAACGATTTTGTTTGGATATTGGGAAATTAGAATTAAATAAATAAGCAACTATTACAGTGTGTAACAAAACTATATCAACACTTGTGTTCGTATGGCGATGAAACTAAAACTGATGAAGCGATGGATATGGTCAATGTTGTAGTAAGTTAAGAGGAAAAAGGCTTTTTTTATATATTTTTAAAATACAATAAAAAATATCTTCGTTCAGTTTATTCAACTATTTCAATTCGTTAACCCTGGTTAACTCTAAAATTTCGGCAATAGAAGCTGTGATTTAGAGGTCTTGAATTATAGGACAAGTCACTCCAAAAGATCAAATACTATTTTGCGTGATACTTCCTGATGAAACCAACAGCTTCTGGATGCTACTTTATGATCATATTACAAATCACATCGAGCCCTGAAGGGAAGCATATTTTCCTTTTCCCTGATTGTTAATCACAAACAGTACCATCTTTGCAATTATTTTGTGGAAATCATTAATTCGGTGGGTAATTTATTAGGTGGAGGACGTGATGAACACGGTCTCAACGCAAGTTGTGACCATTCTTCAAGGAAGCTTCAGCCGATGGCGTGTTCGAAAAGTAATAATAATGTCCGTCCTATTCAAGTACTTCGATTTTCATTTTCTGATACTCTGCCATAAGCCATATTGGCTATAAGGTGGACAAAAAGCACCTTCTTTACTCTAATATACAGCTTACTGCTCGAAAAAATTAGCTAATAACGTTATTAAATTTTGTCTATGTACAAAATAGTAAATAAAAAAGATAAAACTATTGAATCATGACGTGGTAAAAAACAACGTAAAAATATTAAAAAGCCCTTCCCATTCGATGACATTATTCAATTGTACCCTTTCGTTGCAGATTATTCGTTAAAAACGTTTATTTTTATTTAAAAAAATTTAACAAAAAAGGTTAATTTTATTTATTTACGTTGATATAGAGTTATGTTACTTACTGTACAATTAAATACTTCTGGAAATACCTGAAGTGCATTCAAATACGAATAGTTACGATACTTACAGTCGCTATAAGGTGAAGTTGGGGTGGTCGTGATCGATGCCGCCGTGATATTGGGACCGGTCGTTCCAACTGCTGCCGATGGCATCGGACCTACGGGTGAGGTGGGCATAATCTGATCCGGATTGTTTGGCGACATCATGAACTGCATCGGTCCGTCGTACGCGTGCACCTCACGCCCATTCCGATTGATGCCCGACATTGGCCGAACGAGCTGAAGATCACTCGCCTGTACCATACCCGGTGTTGCTCGCTTCTGCCGTATGTAAGCCTCCATTAGTTGTCGCTGCAAATGAATCGAACGAAACGAAAGAGCGTCACATTTATTGTATTGTTCCTAGCAAAGTCGCAACACACTCGTGTGTTCATGGTTATGTTTGTGCTGCAGTAAATGTAACAATTTGCATTGTTAAACCAAGAAAGCAAACAGCTCGCGTGGGAATATTTGCACGTTAATATTCTGCCCCTCGCCCAATATCAATAAGTGCTAACCAAATTAACACCTAATCTCCGTCGTTGACTAAGGCAAGGCAGGAAGCCCATAATGATGGCGGCCAGCACATTTGCATTACACAGGCTGTTACGGGAAGACACACACACTAATGCGGATTAAAATCTACACCTCAGCGCGGTTTGTTGTTCTGTTTATGGGAAAACTAGCAATTAGCACAACAAACACTGCGCCAGAGCTAAATAAAGCTCGAGATATGGGATGGGCTCCAATGAAATGTAACGCTGGGCAGCATTGTACAAGCGCGGGTGCACCAGCGCTGGATGGGTACGGTCCACTGCACACAATTTGTGCCATCGACCGAACGCAGAAGAGCACCCCATTAGGACGAGTCGTTAAAGCGCTATGTTGACCTAGAAAGTGAGTGTCAATTGGGATTTATGCATCGAGCAGGAGCGAACAGAAGCGCTAAAATAATAGCTTCAAAGTACACAGTGCCTGCGCAAACAGTGCACAGTTTTTGGGTCGATAATCCATTGTGCCATTTTTTGCACGAAGTGGAATAATTTAATATAATAGAGCTGGGCTTCTTTTTTTTTCTTCCGAAGACCAACCAAAAAATTTAATTACATTGCATGAGGATTGAACATTTTATGGCGTCATTTGCCTTTTGCGTGTATTTGCAAAAAAAAGAGCTTCACTGTTTTTTTTTGTTTGTTTATCATTAAAAATTTAATTTTCAGCTTAATGTTGTCGCTATTTAAAGCGATTTTGAAGCATCAATGCGGCTTGCATAATTGTTCGTACATTATTTAAATATGCATGCCGTAGTACACTGTTGTTTTTATCCTTTCTTTTTAAAGAGACAGAGAGATACTCCGTCACTAGCGCAATCTTTAGTCACGCTTCAGTGGAGATGCACTCATGCGGATACGCATACGGTTATATGTTCCATGGTACAAGAGTAAAGTGGTTATGGTAATGTTACAAAACACAAACAAATGTTCATATATTTAAAGAATTGCAAAATTATTTATTTATTCTGGTGCTTGTTTACGACATACATTTTTGTGTATACTTAAGGGGGTAGTATACGATAGAGATTCTAAAATATCGTAAAATTCCTAAAAATATCGAATTTTTGGGTTAATTTATGTTTGTTTAATTTATTTTAAACTTGATCTAAAATTCAAAAGACATCCCGTTGGCAAGATATAGATCAAAAGTTGAATCAGTGTATTAGCAAAAAAAAATAAAATAACGGAATTATATCAGAATAATGTTTTCAAAATTGAAAGATGAACAAATAAGATGTCAGTTGGTGTAAAGAACGACTTGTCAGGAGCTATAGTTGTCACTTGGTGTTGTCGAACACAGTAGGCGGCGCTAGAAGCAGAACTAGGTTCGACAAAAAGGACATGTCTAAATAAGGGAATAGCTGCGAAAAATGTAAACATCCGTTAGTAGCGCATGAAACACTAAAGGAGTAGGACTAATTTTTAAACAAATCAAGTTCCACATTCGGAAAATCCAACTCACGTCAATAGATTGTCTCACACACGGTTTTATCTGATGCCATACTCTTTTTCTCTATCAAAAATAATAACGCGTTTGTTCGAGTTGTTGTGTCGATTATAGTTTTCAATCATTATTAATTACTATCCTACGTATGATGACAGGATATTTATCGGGGGTTGAGCAAAAATTATTTATTTGTTTATCGGTTCAACGTTGCGGTCGCTGAATGATATCCGCCGATCAGCAAGATGCCATCAGTGATGAACCGCTGTATTCTTGAGGCGACTAAGGGAAGTGGACAGGTTGAAAAAAATATTTATTTAACCTGAAAACGCTACAATAAATACATATATTCCAAATTTTTTGGGCGTGTACAGTTTCCTTGAAAAAAATAAATCGTTAATATTTTTTCAGACTACCACAGTGTACTACCCCCTTAAATGATGATTAAATTATTTCCGTTTGTGGCGCCCCGATTGCATGATGGAAGCGGCGCCGGTCTTCACACGAACGGATCGAACTAAAATCTCATCCGGACGAATCCCCGTACGCAGGACTTGACTATCTAGTTACGGGTGATAAAGTCACAGAAAGCCAGAAATGTGTTTTGCCTAGAGGACTGATGTTATTGTGCCGATAAAGAAGAAGAAACTATTTTCTTTGCAAAGAAGTATGTATAAAAATGTCATCGTATGTGTGAACAATGTGGTATTTTGGAAATCATTAACATTATCCCATAGTCATTGTCATTGTTTAAACGCCGTTCCGGCTAGTGACTAATTGCGTAAGAAGCATCGGAGTATCCCTGCGACTACTAGATTGCCGGTATGATTAATAGAAGGACCTAACAGCTCGCTTGAGGCTCATCCACCGTAGCCATAGATGCCGTAACACCGACTTTCATCTTTCATCTCCAGAAGCCTTTAAAAACCCACCCAGAAAACGGGCTTGCGATAGTGCTGTGCTGGTAGCTTATTTTTCAACCGTTATGCTTTATGTTTCGCACTCTTTCATTCACACGACAAAAGTGACCTGACAAACGACCATTCAGCAACTTCACCAAACAGCACCATCGTCGGATGCTTTGTGGCCGTGAAAAGCCACACAAAAAAGGCTCGTCTAACCGTAATTTGTAAGTGCAGGGCTCGAGAGGGCCCTTCGGTTCTTGCCACCGTCCCCACAAACCCACACACACCCACACACACACACTCACACACCTTGACTTTGTGGTTTTCGATTGTGTTTGTTTTGGTGTGCATGGTTGCGGAATGTTTTTCTCCTTCAACTTCCGCGTACGATCCACCTTTGTGTTACCCTGACAACGGGACAAACGAGACAAACGATGGGCAACCCTGGCAGGCTATGAGGCGGTGTAGTAAGTGTACGCTCTTCTGCCAAGGTTGGGAGATGTGTGTCTGTGAATATTGCTTAGGACAATATTATACCGTGCTGCTTACGGAAAAGCGCACAATGCTTAGTGTAGATGGAAGGTGCACTTTAGTAAGCTTCATGAAGGATATTCACGGATCAAACCCGGGAATGTAAATATTAATGGTGGATGAATCTGATTCAAACTCATGAATCTGAACCTCTATTTCAAAGATTCATCAACTCTCAAAGTTTCACGAATCCTTGGGGATCCTTGGGGATTCATTAATTATCAAAAAAAAGATGAATCTTTACAGATAAAATAGTTACTAGCAAAAAAATCAGCTTAATCAGTCTACGAAAAACGAGTACCAGCAGTGCTTATACTTAATTCATTTGTATAAAAATTCCCAACAGAACCAGAAAAGCATTAAAATATGCCTAAAATCATGATTCCGGAGAGATTCATGAATGAATCTCTGAGGGTTTCTTGAATCTTTCGAAAGACGACTCCTGAATTGATTGACTCTTCACGAAAGATTCATATGACTGGCCCGTTTTCAGAAGATTCTTTAATCACAACACAATAGTAAAAAGTGTTCAATTAAACACATACACTATGGACATAGAATATATATTCAGTGAGGTAATTAATGTTGACAATGATTAAAAATGATTATCAAAAACACTTAAAAAAAACAACAAATAATTGAAGATTGTCACAATTCCTCGGAATTACTTTATGGCAAAAAAAAACATATCCTGAAGTATGTTTATACATCCCCTAATTTGTACCTAAGAACAGAAATTACCAACGTTGACTTTAGGAAATTGCAAGCTACTTCCGTTTCCACCCCCGGAATGCCACAGTTCCATAATTCTCGCACGGACGCATTTTATTTCTACCGTACCGGTTTGAGCAAACTTTTCCCATTCACAAAAGTGCACTCATTCTACTGCTTCCGTGTGTTTTCACTACGCTGAGTGATCTTGATAAATGGGTAGCACCCGTACACATCGCACACGGAGCCACGTGGAGCCAAAGAATGGAAAATGGATACAAATGGAAATGCTGAAGGGAACCAACGAGGAGCACCTACGAGAACGTACTGCAATTACTGTGCGCTGGCAAAAAAAGCTTCGAATTGCTACATACTTGCACGCTGCACAAATGCACCACCGCCGTTAGGTTATGCTGCTGTGACTGTTGGGAGACTGAGAAGGTAGAACACATTAAAAAAACACTCCCACCCACACACCCACACATACACACACACACAGACGATGCATCTGTAACCGGCGCCGTGAACATCCTTTTTCTGCTGCTATTTTTCTAACCGTTGTTTAGTGTTTGCTTTTAAATCGTCTACACTTCTGACGCTTCACGGCAGAGCATTAGCGCGTGTGTTGATTTTTGCAGCCAATCTTGCGCGCCGGTCCGTTACGCCCCCGGGGTTGCGGAAGCGTTTAATGTTGACATTGGCTCACATTCGCTTCCGGCGGACGTTTTGTCAGCGTTTTCGGTGTGTGGTTGCTCCGCTTTGCTGTGGTTCTTTATAACAGCAATGTCAACAATTGATTGGGTTTGCTTTGATTTTTTTGTTGTTCTCTCCAAATGTTCAACAAAGCATGTTTACACTGTAACGATGCTAACACAATGTTGCACGACGCTTTCCGTCGCACCGGAATGAAAATAAAAGTGAAGCAGCAACGTTAGCCAACGCATCGATGGAGACGCCCGGTACTTTACGGTGAAATCATCCCCGCAGGGTGGTGACGTGTCCGGTTTGCTTTGAAGAAAAGACGTTTATTTTTCTTCAATTTTTCCTCCTCCTTTTTCACCCTACCGATGACGGCTACAACGGGCCGAACTAAAATCGACCCATTCGCCAATTGTAGTACGGCGCGAAAGCCAAAGGGTCAGTCGAGGTTAATTGTGATGTTGCGTTTACGGGAATCGTTAGCTGCCAGCGGGCCAGCGGAGCGCCAGTAGGATAGCAAAGCACGCCAACACCAAAAATACGCCCCGAAAATGGCTAAGAAGAAACAAGCCGAACATTGTTAAGCTAAACATGCAAATGAGATTAGCCGGACGGATGGTTGACCGGCATTGACGGGTAGCAGTACGTAAAGGCACTGGGATCGTCGCAATTTGTGCACGGCCGAAATTGATTCGGTGCTAAACTAGAACACAGGGTATTACGCATCGCTAAGCCGGTCTTTTGTTTCACTCTTACCGGCTACGGATCATATTGGTTTTGATGAGTATTAAGCAGGAGAATTACAATTGTCGGTGTAATAAACGAAGCTTTTCCGTCGTGTTTGGTTTGACGCAGTGTGGTTACTTAATAACGCAGTTCGAATTGCTTTCTCAGGTTTGTACTGGACGAAGAATAAGAAATAATTCGCTAGAGAGTGACCTAATGAAAGCAGTATAGAAAACTTCACAATTGTATTTTAATTTATGATATTTATGATATTTACAAAAAAATATAAATTATGTGATATTAATATGTATTAATACATATTACCCAATGTTTGGCGACTACATTGTATAAAACTGCATCAAAAATGCATCTTACAAATGCTATACAAAAAAACAGCATTATTCCTTATTATTAATAATATTCAATATTCTATTCGTATCGAAGGACAACAAACAGAACTAATTTACATTAATATTTTATAACCACTATAGGGAATTTTAAGTTAAAAAGCCTAAATACTATACTTTAAGGACATCTTAAAATGGAATTCGAACAAGTTGTATCATGCTGAATCTAAACTCATCTAAATAAACTATTGAGTGACCCATTTGAAATAATCAACTTGATTAATTATAAGAGAAAAGTATTACTTTATCAAGTATAAACCAATTAATTTTCAAAAACGTACGGAAAACTTAGACAAAAGCTATTTTCATACCTCCATTCTCGATACATGATATCTACATATAATTATGCATAAATAAAGTAAGCACATGTGTACGCGACAAAGGTTAGGCACAAAGAGAGAGGTTCGCTTCACGTTATGCGTTGACCCCTCAACGCAGCCGTGCTGCCAACCTGTAGTGTTTATTCTATTGCAGTTTATAAAGTCTAGTTGTGTACTAGCGGTGTTGATAATGATGATGATGATGTTACATTATAATTTCTCCACCGGGGGAGAAGACGAACGTCCTCGGTCGTCTCTTATGTGCGTTTTTGTTTTTTTTTCTTCTTTTTTTTCATATAACGTTACAATATTTAAATCTTAATATTAATCCTATCTATACCCTAACTAAAAAAAGAAAATTCACCAAAATTCACTTGTTTCCATCAGCCTTTTAATCTTTTGATTTTGCATTTATGACGCTTGATTCCTCTTATATTTTCAAATGTCTTTTCCTTAATGTTTTTTGCTTTTGTTTTATTTGCCCGTGGTTGTGTTTTCGTCCTGATATTTGGGATTACGAAAACTTCTGTTTCTTCGTTTAAAGCTGGAGCTGCTTTTTTATTCACATTTTCAATTAACTGTCGTTTTACCGTGGTGTCTAAATTTCTTTTTGCCTCCAAAAAGAGTTCGTTTGAATTTTCCAATATTTGTGCCGGGTTATGGTTTATCTGATTAAACGTTAGCTCGTTAGGTGTAAACTTAGTAGCTGAATGAATAGTATCGTTATATAATGCAACTGCTATTCTTACAATTGATTTTGTATCGCATCGTTCATATTTGTGTTTGTTCGTGTTGTAGATTTCCGTTATTGTACAATGTGTCTTCTCTATTTGACCGTTAGATTCTGAGCATGAGGCGTATTTCAATGCGATACTCATCGATGCTAAATAGTTTCTTAGTTGCGCGGATCGAAGGGTTGTTTCCTGATCGGTGATTATTTCTTTTGGTATACCATACTGAGCGAAATAATGACTTAGCTTTCTCTGAACTTGTATTATGTTTTTGTTTTTGATGTGCAGCATTTGTAAATGTTTTGAGAAAGAGTCAATTAGTGACAAAAAACTGTGATTATTAATTATATAAATGTCCATGTGTATTCTTTCCAACGGTTTACTTGTCACTGGTCGGGGAGATATTTTTATGTTGTATGGTTTGCGTTCATATTTATGCACGTTACATGTTTCACAACCATTAATAAATTGCTTTACTTGCTTTTGCATGTTTGGGAAAAAATAAGCACGCCTGAGCTTCTGTTCAACTTCCGAAATCCCACGATGAGCTCTATTGTGTTCGATCGATATCAGAAGGTCTTGTCTTTCTAGATCTATTACATCCTCAACTACCGTTTTTGTCATTACGAAGTGACCTTTAACCGCGAAATTGTTTTTTAGCACATCTTGTAACATTTGCGTAAGTGGTTCTGGGGCCTTAATTGCAGTTTGTCTGCCGTTGTGAAAGTTTTCTAAATGTCTCACTATGTCAATCTCGTTAAAGCCGCATTGAGTTACAGTAACTCTATTGAAATTTGCGAACGGCTTTTCCTTCACAACTGTTGCGTTGTTCTGTGTTGTGTTATTTGAGATTTTGAAAATAATTTGATTTCGGTAGTAGTTGATCGGCTTTTTTGTAATGTGAACAAAGTAATTGAACTGAATTTGTTCTGGTTGTTTTCTACTAAGCGCATCAGCTACGACATTCGTTTTCCCCTCTCTGTATTTAACATCGTACTCGTAATTTTCTAATTCCAATCGCCAACGCAATATTTTAGAATTCTTATTGCACGATTTAATGAATATTAGTGGTTTGTGATCGGTAATCAGTGTAAATTTACTGCCGTATAGGTAAGGCTTGTACTTTTCCACGGCCCATACAATGGCCAACGCTTCTTTCTCTGTGGTTGAGTATCTTGTTTCTGTTTCGTTTAGAGTTCTACTGCCGAATGCTATTGGTTTTTCTTTTCCATCTTGTATTTGAGACAGAACTGCTCCTAGGGCAAAATTACTAGCATCTGTCGTCAAAATGAATGCTTGTGTGAAATCCGGGTATGCTAATACTTGGTCTGATGAAATAATCATTTTAAGCTCTTCGAAACATTTTTTATATTCTTCATTTTCAAAATCTACTATTGATTCCTTTTTCAAATACCTGGCTAGAGGTTTGGTGATTTTAGAAAAGTCCCTAATAAATCTTCGGTAGTACCCTGCTAAACCGAGGAATTGTTTAATTTCCTTTTTAGTTGTTGGAATTTTCCAATCCAGTATTTTTTTTATCTTATCCGGGTTTGGTTTGATACCTTCGCATGTTATTACATGCCCTAGAAATTCTGTTTCCCTTCGTAAAAATTCGCATTTGTCTAACTGAATTTTTAGGTTGAACTTAGCTAAACGTTGTAGGACTTTCGATAAATTTTTCAAATGAGTCGGTAGGTCTTTACCAATTACAATTATGTCATCTAAGTAAACGAAGCAAATATTCCCTATTAGTTCGTTCAGCACGCTATTCATTGCTCGCTGAAAGGTAGCTGGAGCGTTTTTAAGCCCGAATGGCATTCTATTAAATTCATAATGTCCATTCGTGGTACTGAAGGCTGTTTTTTCCCGATGTGCAGGGTCCATCTCGATTTGATGAAACCCTGATTTTAAATCTAAAGTGGAAAAATACGTCGATTTTCCCAGGTTGTCTAAAATTTCTTCAATTTGCGGCATGGGATATTTGTCGTTAATCGTTTTATCGTTCAATTTACGGTAGTCTATTACTACTCTAACTTTTTTTATTCCTGAGGCATCCATTTTTTTGGGCACCACCCATATGGGGGATGAGTATGGACTACAAGATGGGGAAATTATGCCACTATCTAACATTTCTTTAATTTGTTCTTCTACATCGGGTTTCAAATGATGTGGGTATCTATAGCTCTTTGTGTATGTGGGTTCTCCATCTTTTGTTATGATTTTATGTTTTACTACATTAGATGCTGTTAAGTTTTCATTTGTTCGTAACAATACTTCTTGATTTTCATGTATTATTTTCAAAAGTTCGACTATTTCAAGCTCTGATAAGTGATCAGAGCGTATAATTTTTCTAATATCCTTCAATTCAAGTTTTTCCTTTGAACTCAGAGGGATTGCAGATATCGTTTCGAAATTGTTGACGTTCAAACCAAAGCGACCTAAATCATGGGGGGGCTTGGATGATTTGCTGATTATTCTAATAACCGATTTATTTTTACTTGAACGATATAATCCTGGTTCAATTATTATTCCATCAGTCAGCTTTTGATGGCATGGAACGAACCAATCACCATTACATAGTGTATTAATGGTTACAATGTGGTGGTACACATGATCTGGAGGATGGTATTTATGAAACGAGAAAGCACAATCTCTGAAAAAAAATTTCTCATTTTTAAAATCAATTTTTGCTCCTGTTTCTGCCATGTATTCGGCCCCAATAAGTCCATCAAAAAATTTATGGAACTGTAATTCGTGATATGTCTGTGTAGGTAAGTTATTTCCTAGTAAGTTTGCTTTACCCTCCTTATTGATTTTGAATGAACCATTGATGTTGTTTATCTCTGATGTATATGATTTTAGGTTCATTTTAATGATACCTGGTCTCAAGAGGTTTTTGTTTGCACCTGAATCTATCAGTAATTTTATAATTTTACCAGATATCGTATTTTTGCACTCGATGTATGGAATGTAATTAACTAATTTGGTTCGGGATTCTCGTGACCCTCCCAAAAATTTACTAACAGTTCTTCATCTTCTGAGTTGGAAATTATTTCATTGTTATGAAGTATTCCTTTGTTACGAGTTAATCTGCTCTTAGTTGATTCAACTTCCATTGGTTCTGTTTTGTTTGTATCCATTCTAGATTTGAAGTTTGGTAAACCATGTGCTTTTATCGTTTTATCACTTGAAGTGTTATTGGCCCTGATTGGACCTGTAGTTGTATAAAAATTCCTATTACTTTCTTTAGAAGTAAACTTACAGAGGAAAGCATGTGTTTCCTCAATACTTTTAGGGCGAGCAGCTTGTGCGTACCCAAAATACGGAGTTTTTAATCCACTTATGTACGCCGCTAGACTGTATTCGTCTATAAACTCATTTATTGTGTCCCAGTGAGCGTTGTACTTTGCATTTTGTTTTGCTAAGGATTTTATATTGAACACAATTTGCTTTGTTTTTTTATAGTGTTCCTCAATACTACCTTCCATGCGATTATGCCACAATTGACAATTGTATGATGAAAGTTCTTTCTTATCACCCAATGCTTCGGTCAGTATTTCTCGAATTTCGCTAAAGTTCGAGGGGTTTCCATTCACGCACAATATGTCCTTCGCGTATCCTTCTATTTTATTAACTACAGCGGTGAAATACATTCGAAAAATGTGTGGTGGCACAACATTTTCAAAAATGCCAAGCGTTTCTTCTGCTGTATTTAACCAACAAGGTAATTGTTTTTTATTACCATTGAATACAGGCAGCATTTTAATAGGATCTGGAATTTTAAACATGCTTCCGAAATCACTAAATTGTGCTGAATTTGTCCTAGGGGGGTCTGTATTTAGAGCAGGTGTGATGTTATTTAACAACACCTCATGTTGTTCTAATTTTTCACCTATCTGGCAAATCACACCAGTCAGGTTTTTTATCTGTTCGGTAAGCTCTTTTACATCTGCCATTTTGCTATCTAGCGTAAGGTTTTCGAAGAGTAGAGTAATTGGCTCGTATGACAATGATCCCAGAGATAATTCTTCTGAAGAATTGTCGGAAATAGTCGCTTCTGACTTGTTTTTTCTCCACATAAGGAGCGAACAGTTGATCTGTTCGGCTCTTTGTTCACTTTTGTACGCTCATAAAAAGCGTTAATAAAAGTTCACCTTACCTCGTGGTACACTTGTAATATGTGCGTGAGGTCGTTGACGTCTTGATACGGAGCGGCGGTATCACAAATCGCCCTAGTTTTGAAAAATCGCTAGGAGACGGAACAAATTCCGGATACACTTATTGTGAGATTTTCACTTCTCTTCACTTGCACTGTTTTACTTCCGTTTTAAAACCAAACGACTACCGGCTGCGCCAATTATGCATAAATAAAGTAAGCACATGTGTACGCGACAAAGGTTAGGCACAAAGAGAGAGGTTCGCTTCACGTTATGCGTTGACCCCTCAACGCAGCCGTGCTGCCAACCTGTAGTGTTTATTCTATTGCAGTTTATAAAGTCTAGTTGTGTACTAGCGGTGTTGATAATGATGATGATGATGTTACATTATAATTATATATTACTATATAAATTAGTATTTTCAGCCAATTATTCGCTTCTTTTTGTACCATTTTCTTCCTTAGTCATGCCCTACTCATACTTATTGAAGATCAACATTGATAGTTAATTTTGCGCTAGCTTAGGAATAAACATGTCTATCGAAAGCCATGAACCCTCAGCGACAGCTTATCAAACGACAATACCATATTCTATTCGGAACAGGTCCTTACAGCGCCACTGCCGTATTTACCACGATTCGACACACATTCCCGCACAACCTCGCTCGCTTCAATCCCTTCGATAAGCTGCGGCGTGGATTTATATTCTGCTCACTGTTACCTGCATGAGGCGCGCGTCTCCACCTCGGTTAACCAACCATTATTTACACATCGTTCGCAGCAGCGCCAATCGATCGAGCTCACCACTAGTCTAACCTAGCCTCGAGCTAGCGGCCACAATCAAACACTTTACACCAAGGGCCAATGAAACCGCCATCCACTGCGGTAAAAGATACGGGAACAGTCGTGTTCCATTTTATTTCCCGCAGGAACCGAGCGCTAAGGGACACCGCGCGCGTTAAGTTTCCTGCCGTGTCGTTAGCGTCATGTTGGTGATGGTAAAACGAGTGACATGATCACGTACCGCTCTCTGGTCGAATAGGGATAAATCACGTTCAGAGCGAGGAGTGGATTATGTGTCCGCTTTTAAAGGGAGCACTGGGACTTTTAAGCGATGTAAATAGATGGCAGCATAATACTATTCTCGATGTGATGCATCCAAAGGAACACGTTTTAATTAATATTTGCTTGGTGGGTGGCATTAGTGACTTTTTAGTGACAGCTCTTTGATTAGTTCAGAAAAGCTCTTGGCACGGCACGAGGAAGCAATCAAGCAATTTACACTTTGAAGCAGTTTGAAGCATGTGTTATGTGTTTTTGAATGTAAATATCAATTTTGATCAATTTTGTAATGAAATAAGCGTAAACAAACGCATAAATCTGAGCTTTATGATTTGGTAACCCAGTGGATGGTTGAGTTCTCAGAGCTGGCTGAAAAGCCAAATGGGGGAATTTGGAACGAAAACATAAATAATGTGCGTAAAATTCTGGATAAATTACATATTTTATTCATTTCTAACTCAAAATTATTACACTGCGTACCAAAGTAATGGTACCTTCCTGGCTCTTACAAGTACGCACTTGTATTATGCCGATCGCAACGGGTATAGAAGAACCAGAAGTCCTCATTGTTCTCAACATCATCCAGTTTTTCGCACTAAAGGACCGGTACGAAATACGGCACGCAGAATTTACTACCAAGCCACGGGTAATTAAAAGTAAAACTTGCTCAGAAATGTTCGCCCAACACCTCCAAAAGTAGTGATTCTGTAAAGAAGATTCTATTAGTGTATTCCGTATGTTAGTATGTATAGACATTAATTTTTATTTCAATGTTAGCTTAAGAACTATTTTGTGAGGTTCAGGGTTTCAACTTATTTTACATTCCTCCCTTCATTAGCGAATATATTTATTCAGGCTATAATAATATTTTTCGTAATTTTGGTATAAAAAATTAAGTAATTTATCTCTGATCATTTGTAAAAGGTACACTCCTAACCCTAAGAGTTAAACTCCCAAGAAACAATTTTATACGAACAACAATAGATATATAGTCAGCCCAGTACACCCAGTGTTGAATATTGTTCAACGGTTGATTCGATTGCGATAGCGTTCGACAGTTGAGGGCGCTACATCAAGAGACGAAACCGATAGGAGGCGAGGATATACCTGAGTTAAGAGGATCAATGACCGGGAGAAAGCGGACTGCATAAAGCTGACCCGGCGGCAACAGAGGACGTAATTATTTAGCTCCTCTAAGCCTAATCTGAGACAATCGATTAAGGTCAATTTCTCTCTCTCTCTCTCTTCTTAGCATAACGACCTGCTAGGTCATGCCTGCCATTTCTGCCTTACTAGACTCACTTTCCTTGCTACGGGGGATTGGTCCGGATGGGATTTTGGTCCGGTCCGTTCGAATGACGAACGGCGTTGCTACCATCATGTCATCAGGATGCCCCAAACATTAGACCAATAAAGATCGCTAACATAAGTCCGCTTGAGTTTATTATATTCGTGGATTTGGTGTTGTAATGTAATAAGAAGAACGGTGTTGCAAGTTATAACATCCGGGATAAACTGGCATTGCAATGTTTGGAGAAGGAAATGTCTCCAAACTAATGTGAATTGTACCTTAAGTTAAGACTTCAATAGTTTCTCCAATAGGCCTGGTGAGGCAATTACGCGTATAGGTCTGGACGATTCATGACTTTTGGTATATTAGACCAAACGACGAATTACGATCTCTTTGGACAACATGGTAAATCCAAGATTATTCATTAAAGAATAATGAAAAGTGAAGAAAGATAGCTTGTCTGGAATATATTCAAATCCTTCTGTTAGTATAGGGTAAATGTACCAATAGCCGTGGTAGTTCCAATAGTGGTGGTAGTAGTAGAAATGCCATCCCTACGTCAAACTAAATGCAGCAAAGATATTTCTAGTAATACTAAAGTTATCTGGTCTTCTACGAATAGCTTAAAACACAAACGACCCCATTCTGTGTTTGTGTCTCATTTTTAAGGCTATAACTGACAGGATATCGAATAAAACCGTATAGAGCCTTCACGAAAATGCTAAAGCATTGTTGATTATTGCAAATATGCAGTCTTTGAGTGTCGTTTCATATTTTTTTTATTGATTTTGGCCATAATGCCGCTATTGGAACCAAAAACAAGCGTGTTCCTATAGTGATAGTATTATCATTTGCATTGAAAACTCCTGTCAAACATAATCAAACGACAATATTAGGCTACTTCGATTAAAAGAATCAATCAAACCAGTTGACGGGATAAAATTTACGGAATGACAACTGTCTACCGTTTCTTGCCATTTCAGGGACAAATTGACCACCAACGTTCTGAAAAAAGTGCACACAAGTCCTACGGAAGATGGAGAATGAATTTGGATCATTATCTCAGTGTTATGGGTAAAGTGCTAATGATAAAGTGATAAACAAAAGATAGCGCCACTATTGGTACACGATACCACCACAATAGGTATCGTAAAACATTTATAAAAAAGTGATGTTTTTTCATTTAATGTTTAATGCCAGTTATCGTTGTTTTTTTTCTAGAGAGAAACGTATATTCCATCATATTGAGAAATTTGTTCCTTCCAAACATCTTCAACGAGTTCCAATGCTGATCACTAATTACACCACTATTGGTACACTTACGCTAGAAGGTGGCAATTATTGTGAATAATGTATTATAAGTAATGCTTGTACAGTCTCCAAGCCACTCACAAGGTTTTTGCGAAACACCAACGCGAACCAAACATTGCACAGCCGTAATCGTGCAAATGTTCCCCACACTAGCGGAATTCTTAGCAATCATAATTAATGTGACATTTGTCAAGGCACGCCGAAAGGTGCTAAAAGTTTGGCCATTTGTGTGAACGCATTCTAACGAAGATAAAGCGCCAGCCGCGCGTGTATGTGTCTGCAGCACCTAAGAACAACTTACGGCGAACGAGCGTCTCATTTAACGTCTGCAGCACACCCGCCGCTATGTGGCTGCGAATGTACGAATTCTAACCGGTATTCGGTCGGGGGCATAGAAATAGAAGCACACAAACAGCATTCAAACGCGTGTCACAAACACGACTGAAGTGCGTCCTTCAGTGGTACTCCTCTCGAGCATCTCCTGAAGCTACCGGAAGCGGGCTCTACCGTTTTTTCTTTTGCAACCGCAGATAGCATCGTTTAAGTGTCGTCCATCACTGTGAGAGGGTGACATATTTCTCGCACCCGTTTTATCGTGAAAAGGGGAAAAGCAAGAAAAAAAACAGATCAGATTTGCATCAGCACGACAGCGAACTGGGCTGCTGGGTGCTAAGGAGAGGATATTTTAGCGGTAATTAAATTTCACCTTCTCCATACACAGTCGCATGAAAACCATCAACTTAGCAGGCCCTGGGTGACGGTCGGCTTATGTAATTCACCCACAGAGGTGTTTGCTTGTGTGCTGATTGTCTGGCTAAAGGTGAAAGCCGTCGAATGGCTTTTCCATTGGATTCCATTTGGCGAGGACATCAGAGAGGAACACCCTGTGCGCGAGGATCTTCGCCCATCCTCTCACTTTCGTGAATTAATAATTTCAATTTATTTCGATTCGTGTTCACCTGGCTGCACTCGTCTAGCGTGTGTGTACTCGGTGGCTTTGGCTAGCCGGGTACGGGTCTATTACGATCCTCATTTTGATTGGCCCTTTGTACTTGCTTTTGGCACACCTTCGCACTCGGGACCTATCTGTGGCAGGTCGGGTTCGGGTGCATCGGGGAAGTGTTCAAACGGAAAACGTCAAACTACACCTTCGAAGAAGGACAAAAAGAAACATAAAGTAACACACACACACACACAAAAAGAAAGAAAACTCCCACACGTACAGCCAGCATCGAAGGACGTCGTTTGTACTTTATCGTTTAAAAATAGGGCCAATAAATGTTGGGAAGGTCGTCCCTCGTTTGTCGTCATCGTCGTATGAGGGTGAATATTATGAATATTTTACGCAACGCCACACTGCGCTGGTACGATGTCTTCGTTAAGCTTTCGGGAGCTTTTTTTCCCGGCAACCGGTATGAGCGTCTGATATGACTAGCAACGGAACGATTGAATGCGATTTGTCGGTGGCGGGGAAGGTAGTAGAAAAAAGTTTGCTGCCGTCTTCCATTAACACACTTTGGACTGTCTTGTGCGACCGAGCTGCTTGTGTTGTTGTGAAAATGATGGAATTATATTTTCATGTTACTTCCTAATCCTTCCGAACGCTTTTTTCCGGTTTTGGTTTGGGGAATTTTATTCCATTTCTGCACAGAAGCCGCGCGTAAACCAATGCAAGAATGTGGTGAAAGGAAATCAACTGCGAACTGGAAATTACGGCGCAATTCGACACAAGGTTTATTCAACAGTTCCAACGCGAGATGTGCGCACTGAGTAAGAGTGAGTGAGTGAGTTGAAATCTTCGAGGGAGTGAAAGAATACGCGCTTATGCTCACTCTCACTCTCTGTGCCGACAAGAAACTCACTCAGGAGTGAGTAAAAGTGTTTCATTACTTTTTGGATTTGAATCACTCTGTGGTGTATTGTTGGTCTGATTAAAAATTCTTTATATATAATGTTTATTTCAGTATACTAATGCTTTAATACCAATATATTTTTGTACACATATTTTTTGCTCTCTCCGTCTTGTACTCAATAAATAAAATTCACTCACTCTTACCAACTCGAAATCCCCGTGTGGACATTGAATACCATCCAAAGCGAGTGACAAAATACGTTTTCTCGCTCATGCTCAGTGTTTACAATCCCAAAAGAGTGATAATATTATTTTACTCATTCTTTCAGAGTGATTTTAATTCAAGGAGTAAAAAAACACTTTTAAAACTCGTGAGTGAGTTTCTAGTCGGCACATGGAGTGAGAGTGAGTATAAACGCAAAAGAGTGGTAACAATATTAATGCAGTATAATATGTTTTAAATGAATCTCTAAAGAGTGAGTGAATTAAGATTTCAAATCTTTAAATCCACACTTTGACTCGGATTCAAATCACTGAAAAGAGTAAATATTCCCATCTCTAGTTCCAACGTCGGATTGTACTTGATGCATAATATATTAATAATGCATCATAATAATATTAATAAACCAAAACACTACATCACGTAAAAGAATATTTTAAGGATTTGTATTAATGTATTAAATACGTTCAATGATATGGTTATTCCATGATGAAGTTATCGATTTCAAAGCTAAATACTAACAAGGCTGGCAACAAAAAGTTATGCCATGCTTATGGTGATGTATAATATTATGAGTTGGTTCCAAATGGTCAAACAAACCCTCAATTGGGATAGGAGAGATCGAATAAATTGAAGGAAAAACGACCAAAATATGAGGATACACAGGACTCCACAATTTTCCAAAACAGCAATATAGCCACATGTTGCTGTTCCAATAAAAAAAATTATTTGGACAATAGTGGATGAGAAATTCGAACTCGAGCGCCTGTCCACACTTGGCACCTTCTGCTGCCACTTAATTCTACAGATTTAGAATGCTCTTTGATGCTTACCGGAACAAGCCACCCAATACAGGAGCGATGCGCTTCGTTTAGGATACCATAAAGAGAGACTTGTCGTGGTCGAATACGATGTTTATTATAAATTGATGTTCTTCTATACTAGTTTTATGCTGACCGAATACGCAAGACGAACTATCTGGCTACGGGAAAATTTAGCCAAATAAAGTCAAAGAAATGGCAGGCTTGGACCGCTTGATATTGATATGACGCTAAAGCAGAAAAAGAACAATTATCTAAAGTCTAAAATTTCGGCCCTATCGTGGGAACGGTGCAAATTGCTGGCCGCCAGGCTCTTACTATTACAGTTTCGTTGGTAGCAAATTCACTGGAACGTTTGCACGGCGACACTCCTAATGGAATACGCTTCTTTCCAGTCGTGGGAAATACAAATTCTTGGACTCGTAAGACGGTCTGGAGTTTACGATTTATCAGAAAGTTGAAGGAAAGAAGCAATTGCAGATGGATAATTCTCGGAATATAATAAAGTAATAAAAACAATTACACGCTAATGTAGAAAACAAACTGAGTATTTAATAAAAAACGCTTGTATACTATAATAAAATAATGTACATGCACATGCATGCCATGTAATGACAAAATGTAACATAAGTTGTCTTTAAATGTACTAGCAATTATAAAAAATATTATTTAGTTTTAAAAAAATAATTTACATATTTTCATAAATTAAAACAAAATATTCAGAAATCTCTTCAACTGTTTTAACCTAAAAATATGTTGCAATTTTTGTCCTTTTCAGCAGATAATTGTTAGGTTAAATTACACTATTTAATCCTACAAAAGACCCAAAAATTAAAGGCATATTATGAAAGTACAGACTAAGCAATACCGTTCTTTCAGGACAGGACGGGATAGCAAAGGAATACCTCGGTCGATTTAATTACTTGCGTCCAATGTTTCACCCCTGTAATTCAGATTCGGACACTACCACAATACCACTAAAACCACCGGATAACGACAACCCCCCGGCAGCCCGGTTTACTGTACCGGTACACAATTAATAATCTTCGTTACCAAATTTTCCCAACCGATGGCAGCATTCCGATCGATCGATAGGGTTCATTTTCCAAACTTCGTTCGTTATTTGTTTTGGCGCACTTTAGAACATTCCTACCAAATTGGCATCCGTTCTAGGAAGGCTTTATCGGGACCTTTTTTTTCTTGTTGGTTGTTGGTTGTCGTTCAATACAAAAGCTCTAATAAACTCGACATTTTCCTGGGTGAGATTTCCCGCAAAGGAACAACAACATAATCGCGTGTACACCTGGTCGAAGCACACATCGGACGCACACCTTCGTTCGTGGCACAGCTTTCCTTTTTCCCACACCGTACATTAATTAGGCTTACCGTTAGGGGGGACCGGGCAGGATTTAATAACGGCGAAGGTCAGGGGTTGTTGCCTTCATCATTACGTTTAATTTTTATTAACACCTTGTTTATGTAGGCGTTGGAGGAAGCCTGCTTTGTTGAGTCCGTAACGTGAAGTCAGTAAACGACCAACATCGGAGATCAAAACCGGTAATTATTCATTTTTAAGCAGGGGAACTAAATCCGGATATTTAACCGGCTTTTTGTCTACTTTTTGTACAACAAAAACTGTTAATCAGTCGGAAAGTTAATCAGCTGGAAGATGAAACAATTTGTTATTCAAGGTAAAATTTAAGCAAATTTGTATGATAAATAGGCATATTTTGGGCTGATAAGCAAAATAGAAATCGTTCTTTTTTAAATGTACAATTAAACATATGCGCAATTCAGCATAAACATCCTCTCCGTCCAGCAACACACGAAAGCACAAGAGAATCGCTCGCAGTTTGTAAAGCAACATTAAAGTACCAACCCACCACAACGGTGATGATGACGAAAAATTTCAATTATTCACCAGGACCGACTCCTCGCACACTAACTCACCATTTCCCATACCATTTCCCAGGTGAGTCGGTTTATGGAATTTACGGTTTCCAGGGCCGGAAGGCAAGGTTCGTTGGACCGGGCGTAGTACCGTCTTGTCCGAACAACAATCTGTTGACGACGAACGATACCGAGCCCGCAAAAAGTGAACAAGCAAAACCAAGCATCGAAATTTATAGAGAGCGAATTGCTGTACGAAGAAGCCAGAAATTGTGAGAAGAGTGGATGTAGTAACAAAGTTCGGAGTCCTTGCTTCCTTCAGCTTTTGTGTCATTTATTTTTCGATCCTTTTTTCGGGGTTCCGCTTGAAACGGTTGAAACATGCGATTGGAATTAACAATGTTGTTCTAAAGTAGCTTATGGCGGTCGTTGCGGTTATTCTGTTGCTTTTGAAGTTGAAGATCATTGATGAACTGAGCGTAGTGGAAAATGTGGAAGGATGGAAATGGGGCGAAAAAACGCTACCACTCTCAGATGCATTACTAATTGAATCTGGGACGGGGATGATATTCAATGTACAAAAAAGCTCCCACCAGGGTTTTGTTTGTACCTTACAACACAAATCCAACCCATGAGGGTAGGTGGGGGTTTGGTAACCGAGTGCGGCCAACATGAACTGACATATTTGTTATGTAGATTTATTCCCACGGGGCCGCCACGGAGCTGGACCTGGAACAGAGTCGACAAGGATGCTCCGCATCTATCCGATGTTGAAAATGATTTACACAACCGGTGAGTATCGTCAGTGTGTTTCGTTATTCAGCCCCGCTTGGTAACATTTTGCAACAATAAATTAGCATTGACAGCTCGGGCTTGCGTATGGAGTTCGATAAAGTTGTAGCTGTTAATTTAATTTATTGATAAAATCCCTTTTACCCTGTGCAATCCATTATCACAATTGAATCCCATAGTGTTGTAACACGCACTCGTGATGGATTTAAACATTTATTTAAAATGATTTTTTATCAACATAAAAATAACCATTAATTACAGTAGTTGGTATTAGGGTTTTTGTTATACAATGCATTCCAAAATGTTAGCTTTAATTATTTGTTTTAATCTAAAGCGTATAAAGCATCGAATGGTTTTCAATAATTTAACAAATATTACCGTACATTACATGAACCTTTTTGTATACAAAAAATTAAAATATAAAATAATAAATGAGTCCCAATACTATAACCTTACTAAGGTGTTTAATAGATTGCAGGATTGAAAGGACATTAATCGATCGCATGAAGCAGCACTCTGCCAAGACCCAACAAACACGACAAACACGACATTGTTCGGAAGGTGTTCTATCAACAATCGCACCCAACCGTCACTCTACCAAACAGCGCACGCGAACAAGATACTTGTTTAAAACATTTTTTATATAATGGTAGTCACAATATTTTTGAAGAAATGAAGATACTCAAAACATCCAAAGGCAGAAACCCAAAAAATGAGTTCTTGACATCCTCTATTTCCTCTTTTAAGCACGTGAAATTTTGCAAATGGTAGGAATAAGTTTAACAGATAATAATTCCTTAAGTACAGTTGCAGGAATTAATGGTAAGGTAATTAAATGGCCTTTAAAAGGCAGTTCTGGAATTTTGGATTAAATAAGACACAACATATAAATCTTGTATTAAAAATTACACGTTTTCTATCCTTTATATAAAAAGAAACAAAAGATTTTTATCGATTTTGGTGAAATAAATGTTGTAGAATAATTAATTATGAAGCTTTTGAAGCTATGAAATACCAAGTAGAACTATTCGCAACTTCATAAGTTACAGATATTGGGACAGATCATACCATAAGTTGAAAAGCTTAAGCTTTCAGCCTGAATCTGTCAAATAATCCAGGTACCAGAAGAATTATAAATTGATTCGTAAAGGACGTAGCATTTTGACATACAAGAAAATGTAAGGGATGTAAGGGATCATTTTTGCGGAACCAAAATTAGAGAAAAATCGATTTAAGTTTAAAAAGTCAACTTTAAATTCAATTCATTTGCAACAAATTATAAGTCTATTTCTTAATAATATAAAAAAATTGATTCGAACATCATTTTTGTTGGTTTTCATAAAAAATGTTTGTTTACATTTTTGGCGTACGGAAAACATAGCCTAACCTGGTTCAGACCAAGCAAGCAAAATGCTTTGTTTTGACATTTGTTGACAGCTGACCGAACATTTCAATAGGAAAACAATGTAATCCTTATTTAGTAACCTTAATTTGGCTTACCATTTGTAACGTCAAAATGCATTAAAAAACTGGCTTATATTATGATTCCGGCCATTGTAGGCAATATTTTTCCTAAGAAAAACATTTCACGCAAGCCATTACGAAAAGATAGCAGTCATTTTCAATTGCATTGCAGACTGCAATCAGGTTAAAAAAATGAGGAAATAATCGGGTTAACCCTCGGAACTCTGTCTCAAAAGCGTGAAAGGTAAATTTCATAAAGTAACTCCTGAATTCGGGTGTAAACGGTAAACGTGTTAAATGCATTATTCAAGTAGAGAAACTATCATATTATAGTTAAAAAATAACATATTTAGGTTAAGTGTATACATATAAAACAAAAACTTAAACCACAAAAAAAAATATACGCATATATGTTTGGTTTAACGTTTAACTTTAAGATGTACTACTTAAAGGATGGTTTAGTGACATTTCCTGATGTTTTTGTTTTTTATTTGCAAAACTGACTGGAACGTCTGATTGCATCTTCAAGCTACTAAAGAGTTGCTCACGTGTCACAGCCAACCGCTTCTCCAAAACATTATTCGAGTTATTGGAGTCTGGCACAGCGACTGACCAGTTCATTGCGTTGATTCCTGGTGGTGTGGATACAGGTAAGCTTTTATTGCCTTGCTTACGTAAACGGACGGATTAGATTTCCGATGGGTTTCAATGTACATAGAACTATTCATGCATGTTAGAACAGTCGTCAAACCACTGTTCTCTAGAGTCTGATGAACGTGTCATATATCATGACGGAATCATCTTCGCCATGAAGGCAATAAAAAATTTATGACTTAAGGTTAAAACTTCACAAGCTGTAAGATTATAAAGTTTAGGTATTCATGGCATGATGTCATATAAGATGTGTGGCATCGTTTTTCCTATGCACGCCACCTGTATCTTTTACAGAAATGAAAAAAATATGTTATCATTTTAAAATGAGTTGCTAACAAATAATTCTCGGTAACAAGCACACGCATGGCCAAAAATAAAATAAAAGTATGAATAATAATGATAACGAAAAAACATAATTTGGAACATTTTAAAGAATAAAAAACTCATGCTTCCACACATGCTCTCTCTCATGGGGTGCAAACTCTATTAAAGTTGCCATATTCATCATCTTGTTGATTGATTTCTATTTTTCTTTCGTACACACCGCACGGAGAAGCGAATATTTTCCACAGCAAATGATGGATCGTGCATACAAAAACTCGGCACATGACCAAAAAAAAAAATCCTTGGAAGCTTCTAGCTGTTCCTTTAAGCACGGATTCCGCTCCAGAAACGTCCGTCACCACGAATCCCGACGAGTGCTTTTGGTGATATTAACATACGGCTGCGGATGAAGTTGAAGCCGCTGATACTCGTGTATGGAAAGTAAACAACTTTGTCGTACGCTTGACGATACAAGCTCGTTTATTGCTTCATGACCGTACGTCCGTTGCCATTTTCCTTTTTTTTTTTTGGGGGTAAGTATGGAAAAATTGGAGAAAAATCGTTATTATTCCACTGCAGCTTACGCGGGTGAGTAAAGCAAATCATACCGAAATCCGTTTGCACAGGCATCGAACCGTCGCAGAAGTAATGCACAACGGCGATACATTTCGGTGCAACTTTGTCTAGTCAATGAACGGGGAATATTTGTAGCGTTCGTGGCCATCACGTGACGAAACATCGTCCCTGGGTGGCAGAGTGTTTGTGTGCTTTGGGGGTTCGGCTCCTGGCAACAACAATGTCCCTCCCCCAGTGTGTGTGTGTATGTTTGGTGCTCGTTTTGACTACCGGAAGTAATTGAGTGCAAGTTTGAATGGTTCATTTTGGACAGTTGATTGCAAGCGACGATAGAAGTGGTTTCAATTCATTTTTACTGTATGTGTGTGTGATTGTAAGTTTTTTTTTTTCCGCCCTACAAAAGACACCATGGAAACGTAGAAAGCAATTTTACGCTGGCTTACTAACTGTCCCAAGCGCCAAGGTAACAAAAACGCGTTGCGAAACTCCACAAACTAGCGCAAGCCACGCAAAAGGGGATCCGGCACTCTTCGTTCTTGCAGGCGGCCGGAGTATGTTGCCTTGACTCATTTGTTTGTGGGCGTTAAAGTGGTAGCAATATTATCATGTGTCCTCAAAAATGATAATCACCCCCTCCTGGCAGGACGATGGGTACGTTACCGGGGCAACCGCAGGGACACTGATGCTAATCGTAAATTCGAGAAATTCTACCGAGCAGTAGTTACTGCCAGAAGTGTTTGTTTTCTTAACTACCAGCGTGCTGACAACCAGCGTGTGTGTATGTTTGTGAAAGAGTAATTCGATTTTCACGGGAAATTGCCCACTACGGTTAATGAATTTCTAATGGAGATTGATTAGATTTTTCGAAAATATACCCTGCCCGATTAAGGAACAACACTCGGTTGCCATGCGAGCAACGAGGGCAGGCATTTTCGATTCGACACGATGGCTAAACTTGAAAACCGGCTTTTGTGATGGTTTCCATAGCATTACAGCTCGCGTAAGAGCTATACGATATGCGTTTGGTGTTTATTTGTTTGTAAACATTTTTAATATGCAAAGTGGCAAACAACCTTAAAACACGTAATTGATTGCATTACTCAAAATACCCAGGCAGAACGGCCTGGAAAAATCGACTTATTTTACCTCGTAGCCGGATAGTCAAGTCTTTGCTACGGGGCATGGGTCCGGATGCGATTTTGGTCTGGTCCGTTCGTGTGAAGACCAACGGGCCGTCCCTAAATTCAATGTATATGACGGATGTATACACGTACAATGTATATGTGCAAAATACATGTCGGAAATACAATATAATGGATGAGAATTCGTATGGGTCTTATCACGAGAAGATGCTACCAGTAAACTGTATGATTATTCTTGTTTATTAATATCATTTGGCACAAGAATCATTTGCTGAACATCAGTCATAAAGAAAAGGCTCGTTACTTTGGAAAAATACTTGTTACACGCCGAGCTTCTTCGGCAGACCACGCAAAGGACTGATCCTTTTGCTGAAGACTCAGTGCGACGGTAACGGAGTTTTCTCGATGAAGCAGAGGTGGTGATTCGTCCCGCTTACCAGACCTTCCCGCTAGTTGCTCCCTATCTAATGCTTGGGGAGCCTATTCAGACAGAAGGGAGTAAGGTGCCGAAAACCAGAGCTCTGATAAAAGAAACCTTCACTTTTCGCTGTTTCTACTTCAACCGATTTACAAAAACTGCTTTATTTAACAATTGCTCCCGCTTATATACCCATTTTTTAAAAAAATCATAGCTTCCTTAAACTATTTTTCATGCGGCTTACAATATTACTTTTTCCTGTGGTTACTTCGATTCAAAAAATTCGCAACAATACTCTTAGTACTTTCTGTTATTAATTGTGCAGTAATTGTCCCCGGTTTATATGCAGAGGCACAATGGAGGAACCGCTAAAATGATGAGTTTTCCGAGCTATCCGATAAACTCACTATAGTACAGCGAATTAGATTCACAAGTCTCCGTTGGTATGGTTATGTCATTAGAATGATACCGGACAACCCAGCCCGGAAAGTCTTTTTGGAGTCGTCCACATCGACTGGTGTGGTAGGCACAAATTGAGATGCGGTGATGGCGTTGACAAGTCCACCAGAAAGGCAGGGGAAATAGATTGGTAGACGACGGTGAACGACCAGTGCGAGGTTTAGAGGTTGTTGGTGTGAAATATCTTACGTTGTGTTTTCTTGGGCTTAAAATAATCCAAACTCATTCCGTTGATTTCTTCTGTGTTTTGATCCGCCGCCATCAAATCGCTTACAACTTATCCTTCACGAGCATTCTTCACGAGATTCTCGATAGTTTCTGTCGCTTCTTGTGCTATCTGATTGCTTTGATTAAAAAAATCTTTCTTCTCCTAACTTTCCCATATCCGTTGACAAGATACGAATCGAAATCTTGACCTCATGAACCTAACCCTAATTTTAAAACTATTGAAATTCCAAAATAGGTATCTTGTAGCAGTGTCAGAAAGGTACAGGGAGTCTCTGAGATACGCGGTTCCTCTTATACGTGGATTCGGAAATACGCAGTTGTAGGAATGTTGACAGCTGAATAAGTATATAGCAAAAATTTTAGCAAAAAGGTTAAAGATTGGTCGAAAATAGCTTCCTTTGTCATATAAAATGTTAGGTTCTTCTTTTACTGTATTCTTTCTAAAAATTCCCAGATAAGCTGAAAAAATTAGATTTAGAGAAGGAAGTTGACGTCAATTTTCCCGAGTTATAGCGCGGACTCGAGGACTGCCTGTAATTAAGTAAGAGTCCTTAAGGTGAATATCTCGAGGTGTTAACGCTGGCTAGCCTTAGTTAAAGTTTTGAAGTACTAGTTAAGCAGGGTGCTCCACATCCACCGGAAATTTGAGAGTTGATGTTGAATGAGTGTGATGGAGTGTGTCACTTGTGTGTGTGCAATGACTCTTGCAAGATTAGACCTTAAAAGTAAAAAGATGTTTGAAGAAAAAAAACCCTTTTTTGCATGATTTCCAATTTTCTATATTATTTGTTAAAAAATTTACAGAATTTTAATTTAGATGTTGCTTACAGCAGAAGTAACTCACAATAAAGTATATTAAGCTGGTTCCTCCTAGTAATCCTGCATCGCGATTGACAAATTCTATGCGATATTTTGTAACGGAATCATCAGAAATAATAACAGAAAAACATTTAGCAATACATTCGATGCGGGCTCCAACCTCGACTGGACTGTGTCCGCAGTAGGGCACAGGAAAATTTACTCCACCAATCGCATGAGATAAAACTATTCCATGTTAAGACCAGGCAAAGCTTTCAAGGAATGCTTAATTATTCATCAAACGGTAATTATATTGATACATGTGTTGTAATTTAATAATAGCTGTTCTATCACCTACAAAGAAAGCACTCACTCGTTGTTTAATTGATCTTTTGCCATTAATTAAATTTCGTTTGCTTTATCCCATCCCCAAAGGGTTCGACTCGTTCGACACGAAGATTACCGTCGAAACAAAAGGGGAAACCCATCATTTATTTCGCAGCCTTGCGCTTGATCCTCAGCGCAGTAGCGTGTCCGTGTCAGAACGGATTTGCACCTGGCGTATCGATTCCGCCAACCAACGCTGCGTAATGCCTCCCATTACTCTTGCACCGATAATTAATCCGATCCGCAAAAACCCCGGGGCACGCAGGGGCCGCAGGTGTTTTGGGGCGAAAGTTTTCGCGAACGCATTTTCATTTTTCCACAAATGCGAAACCGGGCGTTTTCGGTCTCACGCCTCACGCCACCATCACACCACCCCACTTTCCTTTCCACCTATTTCCAAAACGATAGAAAATAGCAAACAAACAACCAGAAAAAAAAGCCAAAATCAATCAAGAGCTGATTTCGATTCATGCTACCGGGGGGGTCCCCGATCAATTGCTGCTGACCTCAAAACGGCTTTTTTTACGGAAGGTGTTTTCATTGGTTTCCTGCGTTTTTTTTCCCCTCCGGTGCCGCCGGATATTTGGCCGGTTCGTGCATTAAAACTCTTCTCTCCCGTGTTTCGGGGAGGCGAAAATGGAAGACACAAAACAAACAGTGTGTTTGCATTCGAAATCGAAAAAGCGGGCAGCAAACGCAACAACAAAAGCGAGCGAGCGAGAGTGAATGGTTCAATATTGGACGCCAAAAGTGGAAAATGTTTTCCATTTCTATGCAAACGAAATTTTCAACACGATTGATGATACATCTTTCTAAAGGAAAATCCTAAAATATGGAAGAAGGAGGAAGGCAAAAGCACCGAAAGAGATAAGTAACGTGCAGCAACAGCAGCAATACACACGAACGCGACGGTGCCGGCCGAATTCAAATGCATACTTTATGGCTTGGATGACTAAGCTTTTGCCGCTGTTCCTCTTCCGCAGTGTGGGACAAGCTTCGACGCGCCAAGAAATCGATTCGGGTTTTGACCTCCTTTGGGGCAAGCTGGGAGCTTTCTGTTTGCATGATCATGGCGCTGTGCTCGTCAAATTCCAGACATACACCCCCGGTACGGGAAATCAGTAACTCGTTATGTTTCTTCTATTGCACTGTTGCAAAATAAGCAGTTCTTTAGTGGTAAGAAAAATATCATAAAGTGTGATCTTCATAAAGATAGATAAAAAAAAAATCACAAATAACGCTAAATTGTACAAATGAACTTTTGTGATATATAATTGTAATACAAATACTAAAACAATTAAAACAAAGTCTAATAAATAAAATTGCTTAACAATTTAAAATAAAACATGATAAAAATAACAAATAATTTAACAAATTGCAATTAATGCAAATTACGCTCAAATGATAATAGGAAGTATTATTAAAATTAGTGCACAAAAAGTTTCTAAATGTAACTAAAAAATTGTTAACAATCAACAACCACAAAAAAACGTATTCTAACACATTAAACTAAAAGGTGCAACGGTAAAATGTAAGTGATTGAATGGAATGACCTATAACATATTGCTCTACATTGCAGCGAGCAGGGAAGAAAACGAAGGGACCAAACCAACCACGTTACGTTTGATGCCGCTTTCAACTTGACTTGCGTGCATTCGCACGGACACGGGGTGTCTGTTTAAGTAAATAAAACTTAATTTAAATAATCCTTCTTCTTCCCATACCGTTTGCTGGTGCCATCACCCCAAAACCGACGCTCCCAGCCATCCGACCATCGCTGTCACTGGGAAGTAGTTACATAAACGGTTAAAGGAAGCCCATAAACCGGACAGACATTGAGGTCAGTACGATACGTCCGAAGGCTCCGGGCTGCGAACTAGTGCGCGAGTGCTGTTTGTATTGGGAATCGAGTGAGTCACCTAGTTGAACGTCCGGTTCTGCATATTACTTTGTGCCGGTGCTTTGTTGGATGGGAGAGGGAACTATAAAAAAACAACAACGAAACCCCCCCCCCCCACCGGGTGGAAATAGCAACGGATGGGGGAATTGCTTCTGTACGTTTAAAGACCGTACGGTCGCGACAGCACCATTCCGTTCCATCCGGTTTGTAGCGAGCGTCTAGTGACTGATCTAGTCAAGTGCAGATGGAATCTGCGGCCGGTAATTGCCGGTGCATCGTTGAAACTATTTGTGCGCAGTGTTCTCGGTGAATGGACTAATCTTCGCACATCGCAAGTAACTTCGTAGTGGGTTCCCAATGCAAATAAATGCTTTCCACCCAAACCGTTGCTTTTTGTGCTGTACGTGATGAAATTTAAACAAAAATCGTATTATACAACAATATAAATAAAGATAAAACGAAGCATTATACATAGAGATAGAAGACGAAACCTAATATTTCGTTGTTGAAACAGTAGGGATTTGCTTGTGCGATTTAAAACATTCATTAAATGAATTTTGATAACCAATATTTGTTATGAATTATCAGAGCATAATTAAAACGAAGGTGTTAAACAAGCACGCAAACGTTTAAACTGCATCTGCGCACTGTGTCTAGAACGGACTTATCTACGCATCGTTAGTCGCAAATTCATGCGCTTTATTTGTTTTGCGATGTGGTAACAAAAAGTTAGGCATATTTATCAAGAAAACGAAAGGTAAACAACTGATCATGGCGACAAGGTTGTGTGTTGGCTATCCAAGCAAATGCTGTTTACGCAACAATTGAATTCTACACTGTAACGTGATATCAATTTGTGTAATGCGAAACCTTTTCGATATTCGATATACGAATATAATTGTTTACAAAGAAATATATTCTCCATTGCTTGTTCAAGAAAACTTATGGAGTAAAATCTATTGGTCAAACGGCGCGTCCTGAGTGGTTCCAATGATTAAAAAGTGGCGAATTTCTCGTTTAGAATTTGACGTAAAGAAAATTGAACAATATTGGAGACGAGGAATTGGTTTATTTGCTTATTGAGAATATCATCCGAATGGTGTCTCAAATATTATGAACTACCTTCAAGCGGTTAAAATCTCGGTGAGGAATTTGTACAATTTACGATGCGAAACACTGTCTCATCCAACATTTACAGTTCAGCATTGAAAACATTCAACCATCACTGGATGCAAACGATACAGCACGATCTTGTTGGAATAATTTTCTTTTTGGCTTAGGACAGGAGTCGGCAAAGTGCTGCGCGTGTGTCAAATTCGGTCGGATAGAATATTTTGATAGAACTTACAAACAACACAAGATCTCTCTCAAGAACTTTCTTTGGTCATCTTACGCCAACAAATTAATTCTTGATCACTAAAGAGAACGCTCGCGGTAATAACCATTTATCGATACCATGTGATAGGATTTGAGGATGGCAAAGTTTTGTCAACGATTTCAAGTCAATTGAGTCAGCTAACACTGGAATTAAAAGCAACAAAATAATATAAAACACAACATGTGTTTAAGACCTTGTTTAGAGTGTCTGGCCCGGCGCCTCAAAATTGTTTCTATTATTTGTTCTCTATTCGTGACCACTCGTGTGCCCCATTCGTGATTCGCGAGGTGTGCCGACCACTGATTTAGGTAATCGTAAACTCGTGAGATCGTGAGGTTAAGGTAAAAGTTACAATTTTTGATTGATAATTTTCATGAGTGTTTTCTTTCAATTGCTCACTTAACACAGTCTCAAATTTTGGGAACAAGAAAAAAAACCCTGAAAACTTACTTGTACACCCAATAGAAAGTAGGCTTTGCCTATCTGTTTTGAAATTCATCAGCATTTTTTTAATGAAAAAGCTGATTCTATAATTCAACTTACCAGTACAACAATCATTTATTGTACTAAATAAATAAAAAATTAGTTTTCCTTGCATTATCCAGACGTAAGGAGAAGAAAACATAAAAAGGTAAATTTTTCTGTGGTTATATTTTAAGAGGCATAATACATACTTAAATAAAACGATTTTAAACTAAAATAGAAATTGAAACGTTTTAACTAGCTTTGCGTAATGTTTTCAGAACTGACTTATCTACGCGTTCGTTTCGCGGTGTGGTACCAAATTAGCCTTTTCTACCGAGAAAACGCAAAGTAAACAGCTAATCACAATAAACGCACACATCGCAGCGGGGTGCCATCGTTGTGGGTCGCAGTACAAACAAAGGCTGTTGATACGGGTATTTGCAAACCAGGATGTAATAAAACGCCTACTGATGTGAATGGGAAAAAAGGTTCGTTATTCTAAAAAGTAATAGATAAGCATAAAAAAAAGAAACAGACATGGATACAATTTCGAGAACATTATCACATATCCATTGAGTTTGGTTGGCATTATCTCCTAGTTTATGATCGTGAAGATTTACTTTTGGAACTTAAACTAATTACTTATTCCGATTTCAGAATTCCAGCGTTTGCAGTAGAACAACATTCAATATAATAAAAGTACAAACGCGCTAATACCCGCTTCTCTACCGTAAAGCTCAGAACAAACAGTAAAAACATGCAACCGTTTAAGCTATCTGTGCGCACTGTTCCCAGAACGGACTTATCTACGCATCGTTATTTGCAACTTCATCTGCACCATTCGTTTTGCGATGAGGTAACCAAAGTTGGCCTATTTATCAAGCAAACGGATAGTAAAACAGCTAATCAGTACCAACGCAAATATCATAACTGTCCATGTTTACTAACATGAAGAATTGCAATTTTGACTACTATGAAATTTCTATTGGTGTTATGTTGTTAAGGTTTTAAGTGTTTAATAGTGAAAGCAAGTTTACGTGATCAAAAAAAAACCCAAAATACCTAATCAAATTTTAATGACCTAAATGGTCGCTAAGCTTAAATCTATGCTTTCTCTTGGCGAAATTCAAAACAATCATTTTTCCCGAAAATACGTTCACAAGTCAAACAAAATGCGCAACAATACTGGGACAATAGAACACAACAACGTTTAAAATCTACACCGTGCTAAACTCTTCCCACGTAAAGGCGAAGATTTACGACAGTTTCCGACAAAAGAGCAACAATTTGGCAATTTTTTAGTGCTTTTAATGTCTGCAGCTAACGTAAAGAGGGCTTGGCTCGAAAATAAATTTGGCTTGATATTTCTGGCACTCCCATTCAGGTAGGAATGGGCGACTTCAGAACCGAAAAGTCACATTTTTCTTTTTAAAAAATCCAGAATTAAAAGAAAAACACTTTTCCAACGAGTTATCCACAAGTTTTTGAGTGTTTTGTTTCTAAATTTTTCATAATTTACATAGAAAATTCCCATATTTCTATATTGGTATTGAGGCAATGTTGTGTGATTTCCTCAAATTTGATGGAGATTTTTGCAAAGTCGCAAGCAAATTCTTGTATTTTCCACTGTTTTTTTAATGGTAGTTTGTGCAGTCAGTGGGTTTCAGTTCACACAGACACAATGCATCAAGTCAGTGACTGTACTGTACATATGTGTCACATATGTATAAGTTTTTCTTGAAATTTTCTTCGAGTTCTACTACTATTTTCCTATTTTGATACTCTTTTAATGACCATGAAAGAATTTTCATAGTTTTCTGCGCTTTGTCATTAAATTTTCTATCGTTTTGTTTCTTTGAATCTGAAGTTTTCCACTCGTAAGTTTTCAACTTCATTCCCTTTTTTTTAAGTGAGAGTTTTATAAGTTTTTTTTCTCAATTTTCCATTGATTTTCCATCCGTTTTCTAAGGAATGTTCCAGCGGATTTCTTATAAATTTTCCGCAGCTTTCCAGCACGTTGATTTTGGAATGTTCTGGAGGTTTCATTGCAAATTCAACAGTATTTTTTCATTACTTTTTAGCTGCTGTTTGTTTTGAATAGTTTGCACCGCTCGTTTGAAACTCATCATTAGTTGACGGTCGTACCTAAACTACGTACAGCATAACGTTTTGATGTCGATAAAATGCATTATAACAATCCCCGCACAATCGAGGGACAATAAAAGGCGGTTCCTTCCCATTTGCCCTATTAATTCAACCCCCTCCCACTCGGAAACAATAAAACGCACTATAGGAATAACAAAACCCAAACAAAACAGCTGTCATGGCAAACTATGATGGTGTTTGTGTTTGCTGGACGTTACCCATCCGCAAGAACCCGCACGAACTGTTTTGACCTTTCGATTGAACTTTTCTTCCAGCCTCCATCCCACCGAACATACGTGCGAAGAAGTATGCTTAAATTCGCTGTTCCTCTTGTGCTGGTTCTTCATCTTACCTGCTGTTCCAGCTTCTGGTGCCGGCTGCTGGCATTGTTGTTGTTGTTGGCACCACCGCTGGTACTGCTGGTATTATTGATTGCACTCATTTCGCGGCGTCGTTCTCTCGCGGGGTTCTCGTCGTGGTGGCCACTTCATTCACACCTTGTACACGCACATCAACATCGACGAAGCTCACCCTCTGGTCGTCAACAAAACGGAACCACGGAACGGCGTTGTCAAGGATGCGTGGCCGGAGGGTAATCGCGGGCGTTTGACTTCGTTGACGCAATTTTAAAACACCCCACCACACTCACACACTGCCGCACGGTACGAACGCTTCGATTCCGCAAGGCACACAACACCATAGCATCGTTGGGTGCAGCGCCAAGGTTGCTTGGTTGAGCAATCGGTGCAAACCAAAACAAAAACTAACCGTGTGCCGTTTGTTAGCACAAGTAACAGTCGCCAATATCTAAAAACCGTTGGGTGATACAATTATCGAAGCATTGCCGATAGAAACGCAGATTACATTGATGAGACTGATGATGACGATACGGCCGCGATTGCCCACGATGCGACGACCGTTGCAATCGAAATCCGATGCGTTCGGTCGCTGTTTGCGGAGCAACAACAACAACAAGTACTACCACCACCAAAGGCACAGCCGTTGTGATGTCATACGAATCCGAAATTATTTTATCGATATCGACCAATACGTGGACGCTGGTTGGGAAAGAAACATTAGCCGTACCACTTTGCCACTATCGTTGGAACTTTTGCTACCGAGCGCGGAAGGACTTTTGGCCGTATCACCCTTACGTTATCCTGGGCACAAACAGAACACCAACACCTGGACGGGCCAACAAACAGCTCGCGCACATACACACACAGAACGATCCACAAACACACCTGCACGCGCACGGGTAATGGCAGGACTGCAACGGGATGATGGGAATGTCAATTTTTTCCTTCGATTGCGTACGGGCAGCGATGCACAACATACACAACAGACGAATGCGCGGTTTGCTTCTTTCCCTGGACGCGAACGTTATGAAAATAACGGTAACTGTCCAAGTCAGTTTACGGCCAGGTCTCGTATGAAGCCCGTTTTGACAGCTGTGCGGTCGATGTAGTGGTGTGCGCGTGCTTGCGCCATAACAAATGCCATAAAGCATTGCAGGGCTCGTAGTCCGTGTTATGGCAAAATCCGTATCATTTCTTTTGGTTCGAAAGTTGAGCTATTTGTTGTCGAGAAAATACAAAATTGAGGAAAAACGTAAAATTGAAGAAATAAATAAATGAGTTAAATAAATAAACACGAATAAACATCAATATGGTTGGTATATTCTTCTTGAAATAAAATATAAAATAAATTACAGGCAGTTCCAGAGATACGTTATTATAGCGGTCCCGGGAAAAATCCGCGTAAGTCGAATCCTGGTACAATTTCGTTTATACTTCAAAGTCACAGAGTCGACTTCCTTCTATACACTTAATTTATTCACCAAATAAGGTGATTTGTAGAAGCGTTACATTAAAATAAGTTAGAAAGAAATGTTTTATACTACAAAACCAGGTATTTTCGACTAATTTTTCTTCCCTTTTGCTAAGATTTTGCACTATAAACTAGCTCAGCTATCGAATTTCCAAAAACCGCGTACCTCCGGATCCGTGTATTACAAGAACCGCGTATCTCGGGGACTGCCTGTATAATGTTTCAAGTATAGAAACTTTGCCAATCTCAAATCAATCTTTATAAGCGATACCCACTCAATTACTATTTGTAGTTACTAAAACAATCTTTTTTTCATCTCTAGATTGTTCAAATTCTCTAGAAACCCCATTTTTTTAAACAGCATCAAAAGTCTTTTAACTGCTAAAAAGCACTTAAAAAGCTTTGAGCAAAATTTTGTTATTTCTGCCCTAATACATTAACATCGTTTTAAATCTCTAGAAAGATGTTGCTGATGGGGTTGTGAATAGGAGAACATTATGAAATTTCCCACCGACAGTTAAATTCCTCCACAGAATCTTCCTCCAATTGAATCTTCACCTTTTTACTTTAAACTTTATGGTTACAATCAAACCACCAGAACAAGGTCCAGAAATGCAATTAACAAATTTTGCCAGAATGAGCGAATCCCACAACTGGCCTAAAAAAACTGGCAAAATATTTGTAATTTTCAAAATCAAACATGTGACGCACAGTGGTTCGTCCACAGTCATCAGGGGTACCACGCAATCAACAATACCAAATATTTACGTAGTTCATTCATCACAAAACTTCTACATCCCTTTGCGACCATGCTGATTGAACATAATAAATGTTCAAATATCCAAGAGAACGTATCAGTCGAACCATACATTTAAATTTGTCATTAAACAGCATGTTCTAGATAATGGATAGAGTTAAAAAAAATTACATAACTTAGTTTCGGCCACACTTTCCAGCCAGAAAAGCATAGTTGGTTTCAAAATTCAAAATCGTTGCATATTCATCGTTGCCAACGTGTGTTCCAGCAATGCAACCAGCCCGCAGCAGAGTTGCACTCCACTACGAGTTGCGCCTCAACTGGCAGCGAAATCGTAGAACTTCACGCAAACTAAAACGCTACCGATACGGTGATGACGATTCTGCCGGTGTTTTCTGATAAAGCGAGCTGCCTTCCCCCCAGCTACAGCTCAGCACCATATTTGTCGAGCCGTTTCCTTTGTACTGGTTCCGTTCGTTCGTTCGTTCGTGCTCGCACCCTGCCTGGGTTTTGCAGTGTGTTTGTGATTAGCCACTGCACGACAGACCTGCTAAGTGGCACGAAGGTGGCACATTTTTCGAACCGATTGTAACTGTGACTGGCGATTTGGTGGGACTGGCGCGACTTTTACGCATCGCCGTTTTACTTACCAACGGTCTCCCGTTCTGACGTGACGGTTTGACTTTTCGGTGCACGGTACGGAATCGACCAGCAGTGGCACCGTTGCCCTTTATTCGTGCGCCCGCTCGTAAACAATCGATATTTGTAAATTTGGTCGCCATGTCCGCGGAAGAGCTGAAGCTGATAGACGAGATGTCTGATAACTGCGAGTACCAGGAAGCGCTGGACATGATCCAGAAGCTAACGGTAAGTAAAGCAATGGTGACCCGAGCCAGTGGAAGGTGTTTTGAATGAATTGCTAAAATCGGCAGGACCAGGACAGCTGTGAAGTGAAGTGGCGTCTGGCGAGGACTGTGTTTTTCCTATCGAAACAGTCCACCGTGAAGGACGAGCAGGAGACGCTTTGCCGCCAAGCGTTCGACCATGTGTCGGCCGCCCTGGAGACGGATGGGGATAACTTCGGTGCGAACAAGTGGTACGGTGCCATACTGGCGGAGAAAGCAACCCTGGACGGTGTGACGGAGCGCATCAAGCAGCTGGAAAATGTGCAGAAACACTTCCAGCGTGCCGTTAGCTTGAACGGGACGGACGATTCCGGCATTTGGCATATGCTGGGACAGTTCAACTACAAACTGTCCGAGGTGAATTGGATCACGCGCAAGTTGATAAATTCGCTCGCGCCAAACCCACCGACCGCCTCGTACGAGGATGCGCTGGATTGTTTCACCAAGGCCGAAAACATCAAGCCAAACTTTTACGCGTTGAATTGGCTGTACCTTGGCAAGTGCCATCTGGCGTTGAAGCAACCGGCCGAGGCGAAGGTGTGGCTTGAGCGTGGCGCTGCCGTCGATGTGCGCTGCGAGGACGACCGGATCTGCCGCGAAGAGGCCACCGAACTGTTGAAGAAACTGTAGGGGCGGGAGAACAAAAAAAAAGTGCGGTAAGGAAATTTCCCGCTGCCTAGTGGCGTGTACGGTGGAGGCTCGCGTTACCACCATCCGTTTCGCCGCACGTGCCACCCCCGCTAAACCCGTTGCAAAGGGGACGACTGTTGAGTACGACTTAGAAATGAATTTTAATGCGACAAGGTAATGTTAAGTGTTGCGTGTAACCGGATATTTGGGTTTTCCTTTTTAACTATTTTGGAAATCGATCACGCGCTAAAGTTATCGGCAAGAAGTGTATAAATGTAATTGTTTAAATTAAACCGTTTTACTTTGGGGGGATAAAATAAATCATAGCATGTGAAACAAACTATCAATCGCAACGCATTGTATTCTAAATGGAAAGCTTAAAGAAACTGACGTCAAGTTAACGTTCCGTGTTAATAATAGGGATGGATGCAAGTAATCAATTCGTGCCGTGATGTAACTACGTGCAGGTTTTCAATTAATCTTCTCTATTTTTTTTTGCTAAATTGAAGTCTCTATTGCTAGCGGGGTAATAGCTCCGCCGTTTGGATTTGCTACTTGGAGTCACAACAATACATCTTTGACCCGGTCTTATCGGAGGGTTGCTTATCGGTTGCATGAGCGACAAAGATGATTTTAAAATCATGCAAACCCCCTATCAACTTCTTATCGTTGTGCCCCTTTAGCGTAATACAGTCCGTGACATAATTGTAAGACTATTAGGTTTTATGAGAGCAAAATACAAAATTGATGGGTAAGTTAACAAAGATGCTGTGCTAAGTTGTAAAAGATATAAAAAAAACTTGAGAAAAGTAGATTTTTTTCTCATTGTTAAATATAAACATTTTTGAAGATGGTTGTGTTTGTACAGTGCCCAAGCGGGTTATAAGCGGTACTCATGCATTGAAACAGGGTGTAACTGCATTAAAAACGGACTTTGAATATATTTTACGTACTGTTTTACGATTAATTATTGCAGCATTTACGGTAATTGTAGTAAAATACAACACATAATAGAACATGTATCTCTTATTTAAATGGATAAAATTGGATAACTGAGATGCAATTTATTCCATATTCCGTCACTTTCCGGAGTCATCTCGGACGGTTACAAGAAGTAAGTAAACGTTTCCGACTTGTCGAAATAGTTGTCAAACCAACTTGATCTCAAGTTAATTTGGCAATGAAAACTTCGTATTTCCAAACTACTCGTATCAGCTGATGGAAAGTAAACCAATTTTCAAGTGTGGAGAAATAGAAAATTTAAAAGGGGAAAACTTGAAATTTTCTCTCTTCTAATTAAAGAAACCCTGCAGAGGGATCTGCGCAAAAACTTTGGAAGAAGTATTAAAAAACTACTGAAAAATCAGTTGTAAACAGCAGAAAACTGTTAAAATTGTCTAACGAAAATTATAAGACTATCCAAAAATCAATGCTCTTTTGGAAGAAATTTATCAAAAAATTATAGATAAAGGTCAACTTCGGATTCGGCTTCAAAATAGAAGTGGATTCATGAATTATCAAAAATCAAAATACACAAATATTTTGTATCGGAACCTCACTATTGGTATGGCGGGTATTACCAGACGTTAGATCAAATTATTGAAACTATTATTACATCATTAATTTAGACGATTTAACGAGTAACATATTTGAAGAAGTAAATTATTTTCACACATTCTTCTAACTTGTTTTGTAGTCGAAAAACTGGTTGTTTTAAGGTTGTGTTTCTGGACTGTATGGGAACAGCGCTACAGATGCCAAATGAAATCTCTTTCTGGTCGAGGTTAAAGGTCGTTTTAAACACAATGCGAATCAAAAGCGCATCTTTACGTGGGGAAGTACTCAAAATGGAACGAAATATCCTACCGCAGCGTAGATGTTAATGTACATATGTTATCGCGATAGATAAGCAGTAAACAAAACGGTCCGACAGCAGCATCTGTTGCACATTTTCCGCTACGTCTAATGCATTGTGTGACTCACGTGCTGCAACGGCGGCGTGTCATTTTGCTCGTTTGTCGGAAGTCAGCTTGTCCGACGTACTCGCTTAGTCATTTAATGAGAACGCAAAATGTGACCCCAAACCGGTGGGAACGATGCGCGCCGACGTTGACGGAAATGTTCGCACAAAACCGGTGATAAGGGCTAGGCAGTGATCGACGAGAGCAGATGAGATCTGCTGTGTGTGTGAGTGTGTGTGTTTATTCAAGTGAATCGTCTCGCGTGGCACATGGAAGCGAATTTTTGTGTATTGTGGAGGGAGTCACGCAATACAAGGCCCATGTGGTGAAACTGGTTCTGCAGCGTTGGAGGTCGGCAGTTGCGCTGAACCATTCCAACCGGCAGCATGGCGGATAGCTTCGAGGAAGCCGATCAGCTGTTCGCGGACTGCAAGTTTCGCGAGTCGTACGATCTGCTGAGCAGGAAGCACAGTAAGGTGAGACCATTGGACAAGCTGGCTAGTGGCGTGGGGTACCGTTAGTGTGGTGATTTAATTAAACTTGAAAACATGGTTCTTCCGCCTGTTTCAAGGATGCGGGATACGCCACCCTGTGGCGACTGTGCCGCGTGATCTACTCGATAACGCGTGAGCTTGCCGTGGATGAGAAGAAATCCAAAGAGCTGGAAGCGTTCATATACGAAGGGTTTGGCTATGCTAAGCAAGCACTTGCCCTGCAACCAGACACGGCTGCCGCCCACAAGTACTACGCAATCTTTCTCGCGGAAAAGTCCGGCATCGAGGGGCTGAAGGAGCGGGTCCTGCAGCTGAGCACGATATTGCGCCATCTGCGGCAGGCAACCGAGCTGGACGAAGGTGATCCGTTTGCGTGGTTTGTGCTGGGTCGGTTCTATCACAAGCTGGCCGGATTGGCCTGGTTTCAGAAGAAGATGATCCACACTTTTACAAACGACATACCGGATGCGACGTACGCGGATGCGCTAGAGTATTTTGTGCGTGCTGAAAACACGCAGCCGAACTTTTTCCCCTTAAACCATCTGATGATAGGCGAGACGTACATCGAGCTGAAGGAACCGGAAAAGGCGCGCCCTTGTTTAGAACTAGCTGCAAATCAATCTGAACCACGGTAAGTTTTCGTGGCGGGAGATGACAGCATGATGATGCATTGGAAGCGTTTCACTAACGAAAAAATCTCCCCATTGCAGTACGGCCGACGATCGGGAAGCCCAAAGAGAAGCGAAAGCACTGCTTAGGAAGCTCTAGCTGACATCGGAAACAAATCTCAACAATGTAATTTCTCTCTTTACTCGCAATACACATAATACCAACCGAACCCACAGCCCAATCTATTCGCATTCGTTGTCTGGCGTCTTATCGCTTCGGTACGCAATGCAAAGCAGCTGAAACCAGATGTATTGGACAGTGGTGTGTACGTGAAAACATATTCTGTCTTGTGGTTAGTCGATGGAAGATAAGAAATAAAACACAAAAGGTGACCATCGTGCGATAGTGTAATCGTTAACAAAACACACGGAACGGCACCTTTCTGCAATACACTGCGATCAATTCCGGTAGAAGTTCGCCACACAGATCGTTAAAATATGTTTCCTTTTGGTGCACGGTTCGGCAATGCGGGTTTAGTGATTAGTTCTCAATTAAATTGGCATGGTGCTGATAACTGATGGGATGTTCGCACAATCTAAGTATAAGCTTACTTGGATTTTTGTATAGCACATCACCCATTGTTGGGTGATACGGCCAGGCGGTATCAAATTTGGATGACGCTGCGCTGAAAGTGTTAAGTTCGATCCTATTTTTATTGGCCCTTCCTGGTTGCTGGGTACAATATTTTTCAACGGTCGATTTGAATGCGACAACTGGTTTCAACGGTTTGGCTGTAGAGGGCGCCACATTCGAGCGGAAAAAACCGATCGAGCCGAGCACGCCCGAACTTACAGGATCAGCGACCTGGAGAAAGGCACTCTAATAAGCTAACCCGGCGAACGAGGACGTGATTTTTTAGCTGCACCAATAAAGTGTGCTAAAATAAGTCCTGTTTGTGTGTTTTATTATGTTTGTGCATTAGTGTTTTTACGTAATTTGAAAGAACGCTGTTGCTTGTCGCAACACGTGTCTTTCACCAACTTTTACCACTTGGACTTTGATCGACGTTTGGACGTGAACTCTCACACTCATATAGAATAGAGTAATGCACATGACATTCTCCTGCAAGACAAAACAGTACGGAAGAGAGAGATATCAACACCACACTAGCACCACCACCAAAATGGTCTTCAATAAGGTCCAAAATCTATATCTTCGTGCGTTTGGGCTACATTTTCTTGCGTTTAGGAAGTAGTCTAAGGACCAAGGACGAAAATCCGAATTTTCGTGCGTTTGTGTGCGTTCCACTGCTAACTGTGGAACGCTATTGAAATGAAATAATCGGTTGAAATGTTTCGCGTTGCTGTCCTTAATAGTCGCTAGGTGGCGCTACATGTTTTTATATTAGACTGTGGTTAAACGTGCTATGGAAATGGTCTTCACGATGTGTTTTTTTTAACAAAAACGGGCCGGCTTCCGTTCCTTTTTCCACTTGCGGTTTCTTCCTTTCACACCCCCTCGATGAGCTCAACAATCCTGCTGTTGAGCGCAAAAAAGAGCCGAAAATGAGCCAAACTGGTTCGTGCCAACTTCGGCTGCCGTTCGGCTTTTTTGTCCATCCGAGCGGCAGCGCCGCGATGATTCCGCGGCAGTTTCAATCCAACGCTCCGCGGTGTAAGTTGTATTTTCCGCTGCTCCTGGAAACGCGTCATTTGCAAACGTGCAATCTATTTGGAGTTTTTTTTCTGCTACGGTAAACAGGCGAGACAATTCAAGCCATTTCACGTATTAACTGTGCCAGTTCCGGCGTCCTTGCGCGGCCAGCGGCGCAGATATTGTCCAATTTTCCGTGCATTTTCCGTGTCAACAAGTCGACCGCGCGGCCGTGTGGCTAGTACGGAATTGTGGGGCTGTGTGAGATAGTTTCAATTAATCACCTAAATCACGTGTCGAAATCACGTTGTGCGTCTTTGTAAGCTAGCTGAATTTTTTGGAAGAAAAATTATTGCGCTTTGTTTGAGAGTGGCAAGTTAACGGCAACAACCGGAGTTCAACAAAATCGTTCATCTGGGGTAATTAGTTTCGCGAACCGATGCTAACGGGATTGATCAAAAACATTGTTGTTATAAAGCTTATCTTTATCTTATCACAGAAAAGGAATCTATGCTTAAGTGGTTGTTGCATGAATTAGTTTATTTTTTCTTGTATGTGGTAATATTGAAGGTGATGTGTGAAGAAAGGAAGGAACAAATTCATATCACGGCTCCATTTGCAAAGTTACCCGTTTACTAGCATTAGTTCAGCGATTGAAGGATTACGATTACGCCACAACACATAAACAAACATCCTTTTTTTTTGTTTTACAGTTCAAACCCAAACCAATAGTTTTAGTGATATCCGCGTTTCTCAAGTGTCCAAAAGGAAAGCCAAAGTGAGGATAAAACCCAGAGTCAACAACAGAAATACAAAGTCCCGAAAAGTGTGCGTTGCGTGCGTATGTGTGAGTGGTTTGGTGCGTGAACAACTTCCCGATCGAACTGGGCATCGTTAAGATCGTTCCTTTGGCGTAAGGAAAACGTAAGGAAAACATCATCCAACGCACTCGTGGGGTCACACCGCAGACGGGGGAAAAGCGAGGAAAATTGGTTGCTGCTTACCGTGTGCCAAGGGGGGCGCAGCAACACACATCCAGCCGGATCCAGCCGTACAGTTTCAGGGAGCCCGAATTCGAGAAACCAGCAGAAGAAATCAGGTAATGCACCATCATGCCAACGAGCAAGCGCCTACAACACCGGTGTGTACGGACCTGTGCAGTGCTAATAACAATAATAATGCTACGCCTGTAATTGCCCCGATGGAAAAGCGTAGTCGTTGTTGTTGTTCGCTGCTGGCCAGTACGGATGCGTCGGTGAAGCTTTACCGAGCTGGAAAACCGACATTAGCGCCCACTGCCCTCCCCCCCCATCCCGCTGGTTCTGGCGGGGCTGGAACTCCCCGGAACCGGACATAACTGGAATGTTTGGAAAATCGCTTACGCGGACGATCCCGGCGATCCCGCAGAAGGTTGCGATCGGGGAGTTTTTTTGGGTGTTCGGGAGTGCTTTGAATTGTCTAAAGCACGCAGGCAACATGCTAATTGAGCCGGTGCCAGATGCTGGCGGATACAGTTAATCGCATTTTTATATTTCGTACCCCATTGCATCTTCTGGCAAGTCCGGAAAAGAAAAACACAACCAACATCTAGAAATGGCGATTGCATGTACGGTAAAATATCTGATCACATTGCTCGACCTTTAACGTACTACAACAGTAAACTTCCCTGCTTTCAGCCATTCGTCCCAAAACGTTCGCTTCGCTACGATGTCCCCGTACGCGTGCTAGCATCGGAAAGGACCGAAAAACGGAACCCCTCCGTGTGGTAATACAATGTGTACGATGTTAATGTACGTGTCCGTGCGAGGGGTGAACACAGAACGACGCAGAACGCCGGGTGCACGGGAACGTACAGCGTGCGTCCTGTAGGTTATTGCGCGTGTATGTATGTATCCCGTTCCCGGGGCTGTCGATGCCATGATTTCCCTCACTTCACTCGACGGCGCACGGAAATGGCAGACAGAGGCTGCATTATATCCTGTGAAGTATGGCACAAGCAAGGGGTTTTTTTTCGATTCCCCATGCGTCACCGTGCGCATGTAGTTGTTAGCACGCCGGGGGAAAAGATTTCATTTTTGTCTGACAAAGGGACTGAGATGAAATGCACAGACCGCGCGATCCGAATGCATATCCCGGTTGTGATGGGTGTGATGTGACAAAACCGGGATTCCACTATGACGGGCGAGTTGATTAGAGGCTAGAAATAATGCATTTTATTCCGAATAAGTGAATGTGATTTTGTCAACCTTTCGCATTAGATTTTGTTGGCTTTGAGGGGAATTTTTGCTTGGGATTTATTTTTTCTGTATTGCCAATACCTTAAAATAATCTGTCATATCTGCATATTATTACTATGTATGTTTTTTTCTTAAGACAAATTAAATAATAACTCCTGTTGGAGAGTTCTCTACCGGGCATTGACAGTGATCTAAATATGATGAACATGATCATTAAGCAAAATATTTAATTGTGACACTTTAAGCTCACAGTTACAGGCCAACAGATTGCTTCACAGCAAACGCCACATTTGGCCGTGCTAATCATTTGCGATAGAGAGATTCGTAATGGTAAACCGTTATATAGCATGACGTGTGGGGAAATCTTCCACCGAAACATGCCAGATTTCTGATTCAACGCCGTTCGAGAGGACCGTTCGATTAAGTCTGCCGACGGTTGACCTCTCGCACCTGCCAAAATCTTGACGGTCGTTGTGCGCGGCCGGCCTCCGGTTCGCGGTGTGAGGGCGAAGCAATAGGGTGGAAACGTTTTGATCGTTTATCGCCACGATCGAACGGCTCAGAAGAAGCAATCGAACGTGTGGAATCGCTGTTGAAATCTGTTCACCGGCGCGTATTCGTGTTGGGTAAAGGGTTCTTCTTCTGGCAGGCGCAAACCCGACGCAACTAGACGAAAGAAAGTGCGCTACCAATACGCAGACACGCACGGATAATACCGCTCCGGGCACAAATCTCTTACAGCAGGCTGTGGGCCCTCGGTCATTATCGGTCGATTTCGTAACGAAACACATCTCCACACGGCGTGTAAGCCGAGTGCCCCTCCGGGAGGGCCCCCTGGATCCTGGGCTGGTGTTAGACAGACGCGGTGTTGGAGAAGAAGAAGAAAAAAAGGGAACAACAACCGCTGCTTTCGGCCATGCACCGTGCTGGTGGTTTGCTGCTAGCCTAAAAGCCTTCTGTGTGCGGCCTCCCCGATGCCGGTGGCGATCCAAGGCAAACCCGCAACGCAAACGGTACACACACGTGGTGCGTTTCGCGTTTCGCGTTGGTACGCATGAAGCCCGTGATGATTCACGCGCATCTGTCCTCCTCCCGGCCATACCTCAACGGCCAGATGGACGAACCCGCTAACGGAGGTTATTGCGAGAAGAGAGAGAGAGAGAGAGAGAGAGAGAGAGAGCACAAAAAGGGAGGAAAATTACGATCGTAAAGTGTTTGGGAGGAAGAAAAAAAAAGGCCAGAGCTAGCCAAGTGGTGGAAATAGGAGCAAACGGACCATTTCCCCTGGGTGGCTAGTTCGGAGAAGAGACCCAGTGCTCTTTGTGGGCCCCACTTATTGACTCTCTGGCGGTGATTAACAAATTATTTTCAAACCCCACCTTTTTCTTCCACACCTTCAGGGGGTTTCCTCCAATGATACGCGATGGACGGCGCTGTTCGATTGGGATTGATTTTGGGTGTGTGGGGGTCTTGGGTGGTAAGATGGAAAATTTGGCTGCTGGTAAAAAAATGAATAATAAAAAAATACTATCAAAAACCCCAAACCAGTGCAGGTGTTGGAAAATGTTTCCGAATGCTACTGCTCCCTCGCCCGGTGACTATTGCCGAATGGATTGCCATTATCAACGGGATTGAGGTTACTTGCATCTTAACTTTATGATGGCTTTCCTTTTTTTTGGAGCTGGGTTACGTGGAGTGCATGAAGATATTCACGCTAGATCCAAGTATAAAATGTTAATAAAATAATTGAAAAGAGGTTCAAAGGGGCGGATTTGATGTCTCGATATTTCATGTAACATTTTCCAATGCGGCTATTTGAACTTTGGTAAGAACCTTTTAATATTACTTCTGTTTTTCTTCTTGACTTAATCAAATTCTATGCCAGTTCTTTCAAATAATTAGCTTCGTAAACTTATTTTGCCACGCACTCGAGAATTTCTGGTCTTGGTAGGGGGGAAAACAAGATTAAGACGATGAGCTTTGGTGTATTTGGCCGAATATCTGATATTCAGGCCGTAGGACTTGTGTTTGCGGCTTATGTCACTCTTCAATATATTTACAATCCAACAAATTGTTTTATTATGTTTAAGATTGTCCAATATTGGGGAAGGTTATATTTTAAGAAAGAAAGATTATACAGGCAGTCCCCGAGATACGCGGTTCCTGTTATACGCGGATTCGCAGATTCGCGGTTTTTGTTAATTTGACAGCTGAGCTAGTTTGTAGCACAAAATTTAAGCAAAATGGTGAAAAATTGATCGAAAATACCATTTTTGTCACTTAAAACATTTGTTTTTAACTTATTTTAATGTATTCTTTATTAAAATCGCCTGATTCGCTGAAAAAAATAAGTCCAGAGTAAGAAGTCGGCTCTGTGACTTTGAAGTATAAACTCAATTGCATCAGGATTCGACTTACGCGGAAATTCGAGTTACGCGGATTTTTCCCGGGTTATGGCGGTCCGCTATAATAGCGTATCTCGGGGACTGCCTGTACTTAAAGACGGCATCTGTCAAATAATTAAGGAATCAGGTTATATAATTCTGAAGAGATTCGCAAATGACATTTTGACATAAAAAATGACGTAAGGTATCATTTTTAGCAAATTCGGAACTTAACAATGAAATTAAATTATTCAAAACAATATGCAAATATGATTATTTGAGTGATCCTAAATTATAATTGTTTTAAATAAATCTATCTAAATGTTAAAGGTTTGTTTTAATAAACCTCATGAGTATGCTGATCCTATGTATTGTTTGAAGAAGCTTCTGTGTTTTGTTTTCTTCTCCTCAACATACAATTAAGGTGTTAGACAACCTCATCACGAAGCGTTTGTTACTAAAACATAATTTATAAAAGGTTAAAAAACATTCAACTTGTGACTTAGTCTAAACGGCTAACGTAATGTCAGATTTGTATGGGAAACTGACAGCTATTAAGCCTCAAAACGTCAAAGCGCTCGTAGTAAAACTTGTTGAAGGTATGATCTATCCCAAGAATAGTCAATTTATCCTTATGTTATTATGTTATGTTATTTATCTATCTATTGTATGGAATTTTCAGTTAAAGCGTCTAAGTTTTGTTTGGATACTTTTCCAAATACTTTTAGATTAGACACTGGAAACAGAAAAGAGAGCAAAAACCTGCTCGTCTGTTATGAATTATATCCTCCCCCCTCCTTCTTATTTTCCTTAGTAATGAAATAACCTTCCAAGCAATAGTTAAAAAATTATCTACATTTACCGATAGTTTCATAAAAAGCGAAAAAGGTAAATATGCTTTGTGAAACTATTGCTGTTGGTACCTTTGGTTCCAAAGCCACCAGGCCACTCTTGTAAGTAATAAGCTGGAAAGATAATCCCCGTGTCCTCCATTCTGCCACGAGCTGATCCAGTTAGTCTCGGTGCTGATAAGCTGCAGAGAAAAAAAGGCACAACGGTGTGTAGAAAACAAAAACGAAAACAAACAAGGAAAGTGGGAAAATTAGCGCCCGACCGATCGTAAATCTTGATCGCTTGGCAAGCAGCAGGAAAACAAGAAAACAAAACAAAAAAAAAAGCAAATGCGATGAAAATTGGCACAGACAACAGCTCGAACGTTTTCCTTCCTTGCGGTAAGCCCAGCTCCAGCAGGCTAATTAGTTTGTTTTGATGAGATAAAGAGCTACCTGTAGGTGGGGGTAGAAGCATGCAGAGGTCACCCATTTTGCGGGGTGTTTAATGGTCAAAAAGGATATTTCTGTGGCTGCGTTGGGTTGTTGCTACGAAAATGACATTTCGTTCGTGCATCATATTGCTAACCGAGTTTTGGAATCCGTTCGGTGCGATGATTCCTGCGTTTGCCGTTAGTGTGTTACGCATCGGCACAACAACATCAGCAGCCTGCCAGCCTGTGCAGATGCGTTATAATGCGCAGCAGGGCCACACCATACCATCATGGTTATGATAGTGTGTTTTTTTGTACCATACCGGTAACAACGAACCAGGGTTCGGCCTGTTTCGGTAAAAGGGGTGGCAAAACGGAAAAATGGTTCCAAAAAAAAAAAAACAGAAAGGGAAAAATAGAGGGAGGATGTACGAGCGAAATCAGCCATCCGAGGCTGACTCGCGCTCATCGAGAGCATTTTATTCGGTTTTTTTCGTATGGATTTGTTGTTGTTGTTTGCTGCTGGGTTTGTTTGTTATTTCCTCCACACGCAAACGCCGTACGCCGAGGGATGGGGCGCGAACGAGCGCGCGCGCACACGCCCGATCTTCCAATGCACAAGCATCGAGAAACAAAAAAACCTCCCCGTATGATCGTGTATCGTGTGGCACTGGCGAATGGTGTTGGTGGTGGTGCTTGCGATTGCGCGAACCTTTTTTTCCTCCCCCCCCCCCCCTCCCCCCATTTGTTTCAACTCGGTCCAACACGCGTTTTCCAGCGGGTTCCGTTTCGGGTCAATCAGTCAACGTCCGGGTGCTGCATTACGGAAGTGCCACTGAACCGTCGCGATCGGGGGCGAGTTTTAGCGCGAGCCTCCCTCGATGTGGCGTTTTAGTTGTCTGGAGAAGGAGGGGGTGGGGGGGGGGGGGGGAAGAGGTGAAAGAGGACTGACGTGGGCAGCCCTGGGTATCGTACCGTGATGCCGCTATGGCTCTTGATCGGTTCAAACTCCGCGATTTATAAATTTCCACCGACCGAAATGGAAGACAGAGGTGAAATTTAGAAATTTGTTGTGGTGGAAAATTAATACAATTCCCTCCCTCCCCCATCCGCCTCCTTCCCCCTTACCCCACCCCTGATGGCGTTGTGCTGAAGCTTTACCTTTTCCGCTGTGCGTTGTAATAATAAATCGACGCACTCACATAAACTTCACATCGGGAAGTTAAGTGCTCGGAAGCGTCGATCCATATGGCACCATCACCGACCATTGTACGATCATGATCTTCTTCGCCCCGGGGCGGTTTTTTTCTTTCGTTTGTTGGTACCAATGAGCAAGGTTGCGTTAGTGAGTGATTACATCTTAACTGGATCGTAAGTGTGCCATCACACCGGGTTAACAAGCCAGCGCTGTTTTCGGATCCCCGAATCCGTATATCACATCATATCAGCAAACTCCTAATGAGCGGCAGGCTCTGGGGGCTTCCCTTACGAAGGCAGTAAGGCGTGCCGCTTTGTTTTGTGGACTACGCGTAACACATAGCGCGTTGTAAACAGCCTGTAGCAAGCGACCGGAGTGATTGGTAATGGTTTATTGCTTTATTGTTTGTACGATTCGAATTCCTTTTGTGGATGGAGCAAGAGGCGCCCTCGTAATGTGTGGTGCGCAATGTGCGGTGTACGATCGTGTAGTTTCTGGCAGGCGAACGGTGTCCTAAAGTGTGTGTTATCCATGATATGCTGGTTTTTTGTTACAAAAGGTTCAGCTAATGCTGTGCTACCCAACATGAGGTTTGAATCGCTTGTATCGTTATGCATGCTTATTGAAGGGATGGAAGGACACTTGTAGTTTTTATTTACGTCCATCAAGAGTTATATGCCCGGCGCCATTCCTGTGTGACACAATAGTTAGACTGGATTTACCCGCAAATGAAATAGGTGTTAGATGTGCTGGAAAGTTGTAACAATTTAAAATGTGTTTTTGTAATCTTTTTAACTCAATAAACAGGCGGAGACTAAATAAATAGTTCTTGATGCCCGAGGTCATGTCAGCACGACGTGCTCAACTGTGAGCAGGCCAAGAAGAAGAAGAGAAGATGCCCGAGATATCAATTCCTGTGACTACAGTTGGAGAATTCCAGAGTTTCTCACCTGAAGGATTTGATTCTCGTGATGTGACCTTTTCGTTTATTGCAGGCTCTTTCTATGAGATGCTTGACGCAATCATGGTATCGTCCCATCGCAATAGCTCACAATGCACAACCTAGAAAACATCCCACCAAAACTAAAACCTCACTTTTTGCTGTTTTTAAGTATCTGGTGATGATGGGATGGTTGGAAACGATCGAAACATCTCAGTAACTCTTTCATTAGCTGGAACAACTTCTTCCATTAATAATGGAGCTGTCACCAGTGTTTTGTCAATGATAAAGTGCTGTACCTGTCAAACAAGAGTTCGAATTTAAATTCTGATTTTAACCCGTAAATCATTCCATCAAATGTTATTAAACTGATTGAATAAACAAAAAAAGCTATACAACATTTATATTACAAGAATTGCAAAATTGGAAGCTGTCACAAGTTTGGTTAAGATTCTATTTATAACTGATACAGATTACATCACGCCATTCATTATGATTAAAATGTATGGCACTCTAGAATTCCTTGAAGAGGAACTAATAAAAATGTCTAAATCTGGTCTATTTTTTGACTGATGTTACCAGAGATTAGTACAAAGTAATAGAAAATTATTGTCGATTGTCTATTGCAATGATTATGGATTATAATTCCACATTAATCAAAATTGAATCATCTGTTTACTTACTTGGTAAATTTTTAAATACCCAATTTAGAATCAAGCAAACAAATGGTTTTTTTGTTGCAACAAATCTGTGAACATATTCTAAACAGAAGAGGTTCTTTGTTGCCCTTTTGTTCTCTTTTTAAAGGGCAAGAAGCACGAACCGGGAACATACTTGAACAACAACTCGCATGAATGGAAGACGAAAGAATTCGACCATTGCTGCCCAGGAGGAGTAGCGCGTCCTTTATTATTTTTATTTGAAGGGTGCAAGAATGTTAAACCTGACCCGTGTTTGGTCTGACTGGTGTGCGTGCGCGTACATGGGTTGGCTTTTGCAAAATGTTACTCCGGAAAGGTCCATATATTCTCTCCAGAAGTTGTGCCTGGTCGTTACGTTTTTGTGTATGTGTGTGTGTGACGAATCATCCCTCAGTTCCATTGCCGAAAACTAATCACGAGCGGCACGAATCATAATGGCTGCCAGACTGTGTAAGAATAGCGAGCGAGAGCGGGAAACGCGTCGCTGTACAGCCACGGGATATTGACCACCCTCCAACCAGCCCGTGGGTGGATTTTGCCGAATACACACCCGGCCCCGGGTTCTGTGCTGGAGTGACAATGAGCGCTGGTCGTTCGGTTTGCCTACCAAGTCGCACATTCCCTTTGCATGTTGGCATTCATTCATTTGCTGCCGTATCGGATTGCAGTATCGATGTTGTCCTGGGGAAATTTATTGTGGTGTGGGGGTTACATTTCCCAACGGTTTTCCTGCACCGTCCCAAAACAGTTGGCCAGACACAGGCACGTGTATTATGAGGAAATTTTATACTGAAACCGAATGGAAAAAATGTAACACAGTATTCCATATTTTTCATTAATTTACGCATAATTTGAATAGGTTGGACGAGTCGGTGCTGTGTGGAAGCGCAAAGACGATTGACGTTAAGGTGTAGGGGAGGTTAGTTCGTTTCCCATCATCCCATCTGTTTCTGTGTTCTTCCTCCCAACAGTGTGACTCGTGTATCGCGCAAGCAGGACAAGGGTCCTTGGGCTGGGTGCTAATCATTAATTCATCCACCAAGTGTACTTGGTCCACCGACGCCTCCAGCGCCTCCAGTTCCACAAGAGGCCGTTAGTTTCCAGCGCTCGCTCTCGGTGTGTATGTGAGAGCATATCCTGCGAACTGTAAGCACACGAACGAACCTTTCACGATCGGACAGTTTGTGTGTGCGGTTGCGGCCGTTCCGGTGGCAGCTTAATCTCGCCTGTTTCTCGCCTCACATGCGAGACGCACACGACGAGAATGCGCGCGAAGATGAAAGACAGCTGGGAATTTGAAGATTCTCGTCGCGTTGCGTCTTGTGCAGCAGCCCGGTGCGCTGCACAGCACTCCGGCTGCCTGTTTGGGATTGGCGTGCCGCGGCAAGGTTTTGCTACACTTTGTTGCGATTTTATTGCAGTTTTAAATAGCTTTCTTGATGTGTTTTTGTGTTTTGCTTTGCAGGGTTTTTGTTGTTTCTCTTGCCATTCTTTGTGGCGCTCACTGATTTGCACCAGCGAAAGTGAAATTGGAGTAGCAAATTGAAACAGAATCCCTTTTTTTGCGGGGGGGAAGAAGCTGCAGAGGAGCGTCGGAGGTTTAGAAGGAATAATATTATTTTGTTTACTTCTTCATTATTGCCATGTCGGGGGAGAGTTTATTAAATTTCCTTCGATTGAAGTGCAAAATGTTACAGGGTCTTAACATGTGCCGGGGTTCGTGTGGCAGTGAAAACATTCCCAAACTGCCCATGTTGTATGACGCTTTTATAGTATCTATTTAATATTCATTTGTGAGAATGTTTATGATCGTATCATTAGCTACTGAATATGGTAATGTAGTTCGTTTAATTGTTTAATTTTTTTTGTTGCTTGTAACGACGAGCTCTACGTGGTTCCCATATGGCACAGTTAGCAAGACGCAATCTTCAACATATGTGCCATAAATTCACACTTGAGTTTAAAGACCCCTTTGGGCGAGACACTATCGTTGCACAGGGCAGAGCCTAATCAATGTGAACGGGCTAAGGGACACACTGGGAAAAGAATTTCCTTTTCCCGCGTGGGGTCTCCTGCAACACGACCCTTTACGTCAGGGGGTCATTTACCTCTTGCTGCGGCGAAAGGGGCTACAGTTATTATGGTAATTGTGTGGCACTAGTTCACACGTCGCGTCTCCCACCCCACAGTATCCTTACTTGCTTCTCCTGCCTGAGCCGTTAGGAACGGCTATCCCCCACGTTGATACGCGTCCACGATCACATATCATACAGTTAGAGAAAACGGTGGAATTCTACGCACGACAGATTACCAAAAAACAAAACAGACATGTACCCAACAACTAGCGATAAAACCGCAGCCGCCCCGATACCTCAGTAGCAGGCGCACCATCTGCTGCCACGATCACCTCTCCTGGAGGCTCCTGGATGCTAAGGGGCACGGTTTCGCTACGGTGGCATTATGATAGTTTCCGTATGTGTTCAAGGCTCCGGGAAGGACATGTGGTAACGACCACACCAAACACGATCAGCGTGGAACCTCGCAGGGATCGTCAGCAAAGGGGGTCGTCATGATCCTTTTTTTCTCTCTCTTCTTTACCATCCTGCCTGGCTGTCTGTCTGTCTGTCTATCGTCATAAATACCGGCTCGCTCGAGAGGACGAAGTTTTAACGATTTTTTTTTGTTGAGGAAGGGGTCCCGGTAAACATCTGTTTTTCCCCCGAAAGCGAGGCACATTCGGAAGAGTCGGCAGGAGACGGCCACTGCGGCAGCTCTAAAAACCCGTAACCTATGCGAAGCTGTTGAATATATGTGTTGCGTGTGTCATAATGTGTAGCATTGTCAAGCTTTAAAGCAAAGAGTGTGCGTTTGAGTGAAGATCTTTTAAGGCCCGCTGTGTGCGTGTTTGTGAGCAGCCTTGCAATATGGTAAGAAGTGCAAATGTTGCTTGCATGCGCTTCGGTTGAATGTAGTACAAAATGGATCAAATAAAAGGATAAAGGTAAAACTGGGTGGAAGCATTACGATTACCACGCTTGACGTTTTGACGTCCGCGTGTGACGTATGTGGACCGGTTACGTCGTAACGCTCGGTTGTTCTATTGTTATTGAACTTTTTTTTTCAAAAACACTCTCCCCCGGATTGGAACGATGAAGTGTTGGTCTGGGTGCTTGGAAGCGTTGAGTAGGTATCGTTGTTACGCTTTACATACCTATTCCCCTCGGCATACACGCGTACACCCATCGGTTGGGTCCATTCATGCTGCAATATGCAACAGAGTGAGTAGCAGCGTGTGTCTAGTCGCTGCGCTGTAGTCGAGGCGCGATACTGTTACCCATACAGTCGTGATATTTTGTGCGATTTGGTGTGCTTTATTTGTACGGGGCTATTTTTTATTATGCCTAAACCATGCTGTTTGAGTTTGGTGATCGAACATTTCATTAAAATCGGATAAATCATCCCAGTGAACTCGTGGACGCCCCGGGTGCAACTGTGCATTGTTTTACCTTTATCCCATTGTAACAAGGGTGGCGTATGCGAAGGGATGCATCCCCCTCTCGTTGATGGGGCGCTCGTATTTTGTACGAACAATTCGAGGCGTTGGTGCTCGCCCGATCGTAGCGGAACATTGTGGAGTTCTGTTTTTTTTTCGTCTTCTTTCGCATTGTGAAAAGCGGGAGGGTTAATGCTTCTTGTCCGCTTTTAAGCCTCCATATGTTGCTGGTTCGACGCGTAATGGAGGTGGAATTGGTGGTGAAGAGGAGACGGTAGCGCACATGTGTTCTGTTTTGTGCGATTCTAGCCAGAGGGCAGGGTTGTCTAAATTGTTGGTGTGTTATTTATTTTATAATATTATATTTACCTACCATGTTGTAAAATTGTCATTATCGTTAATGCTCTTTTTTCATAATATTAAAAATATTACACTTATTAAAATTGAGTTCATTGTTTTTATCGATAAGTACTTACAATTTTGATAACAGATGGCGCTTGTAATATACCACTACTTGGTCTAGGGGTAGCACCACTGCCACTTTGAAGAGTCGTACATTGGGATTTATGTTTTTGGATGTGTCATTAGTTCATATTGTCAGTCCTAAAACAAATAAAGGTAGTCGATCATCTGATGATCATACCAGCGGAGTAACTAACTCCTATGTAACTGAATTCCCTAATCGTAGTCTAGTCGTAGAAAAAAGAAAGAATGTTGTATTTCTATGAGATGTAATCAAAACAGTTGCTACGTGATGAGTGTATTGTTTCAATATCCATTATCCCAATAAAACTTCAATACGGAGCAATAAGTTTGTCGGTTTTGCTCCAAACTACTCCTATCGGTGCTAACAAAATCGGTTTAGAAGTGGGATTGAAAACTTCAGACAATGTATGAACACTCCGATTACGGTTCAACGTCTACAGTTAAGCCGTATGATTACTGTGATCCTGCAGTGTATTTGGTGGGATCAGCCGAGCGTGGTGTATTATGAGCGGTTTAAACACAAAAGAATAGGAATAAAATATTCTAATATATTTAATGCTTAATATGAATAACAAGAATAAACAAATTTTGCTTCAAAAAAAGGAGGGAGAAATGTCTCGCGAACACTGTATTCACATCAGTCCCTTTGGAGCTGACAAAACGGCAAACAGCTGTTATTCTAAGAAATCTTCTTCATTCTTTCTTTTTACATTGAGCTTAGACAACCCTGCCCGAAAGCATGCTGACTCCATCCGCATGATTTTCAGACCCGCGTGGATTGCGATCTGCGCGTGGTATATGTTTACGATAGTGTCTCGGTGCATGCACACAAAGGTTTAATGCTTCTGTTTCGTTCTCCCTCCCAACTGCCGTTCACATTCGGGTTCCACATCTCTCGATCATATGCGAAGATCCCGTTCGATCGACGGGGAAAAAATGTGCAAGCATTTCGGGCCAAGATTAATCCATCGTTTCGGGTTTACACTGCTAATTATTGCGGGATTTTAGGTACCTTGCCCTCGAGCTGTGCTGTGCCCTTTACCTTAGCGCACGGGGCGCAGCGCTGCCATACCAATATTTAATCCCTACCCGGGCAACTTTATGCTCGCTGATAATGATAAAAATCAAAATAACACGAGCCCCGTCCAAACAGGCAAGCTTCATAAATCGCACCACAAACGCATTCCGTTTCAAATGGGTGGCCGGCTAGCTAGCTGTGGCACGCGTAACATTGGCACTCTCTCGACCATTGGCTTTAATGTAATTTCTTTTTTAGTTTCGGATCAACGCGAAGAAACGGTTTTTTTTGTTGTGGCCGTTGGTGGCAACTTGGTACCGTACGCCGCTGCCCGCTCTGCTTTATTCGGTATGGTGCTTTCGTTCCGAGCGAGGTTTACGCTCGAACCCGTGCTCCGCGCTGCTACTCTGTATGCACATACATTTGGCTTCCTCCGATGGTAATTATTGGCCTTTTCGTTCACCCTTGTCGCGCGCGACCCAGGGCAACCGGCGGGGAAATCCGAAGAAATGGCACGGAATATCGGAAAAAATGGTCACTGTTGAGAGGGGGGCGATTTGGGTGGCATTTCGGGGGGGAGGTAAGGTATGTCGCGTCACTGTTTATCGGAATGACGAATGCACGGTCAGCTGCGGTTTGGAGGGGGGAGAAAAATAAACCTAAAACATACCGAAAACCGCGTGTGCCGGTGGACAAAAAGAAACAACCAAAATTTAAGAGCTTTTCTTTAGGAGTTACCTTCGCTTTTGTTGGAGATTGTTTTGATTGTACACACCTTTGGGGGGGGGGGTAGGGGCAACATTAGGGCTGATTTTCGATCTATAAAGCTTTGGCCCTGTTCAAGATTAAGGTGAACTTGTCGTATATGGGAGGGGGGAGAGAGGGCGACCTGGAAAGAAACGGTAAGATTACGAGTGCTACGAATCGTCCACGAACTGTGGACGAGAGAAAGGGGCAATTAAGGCGAGAGTATGTTTGGGATTTGATTTGATTAACACGTGTACGCCGGTACACGTTTCTGTGGGGCTGTCGATTTAGTTGTTTGAGGTAGTGCTGGGTGTTTTATTAGGTGAGATCGTTTTTGGGGAGTTGGAAATCATGGTGATAATTGTAGAGATTTTGTTGCGAGTACTGGAAGAAAGCATTGTTTTTTATACATTAAGCTGTGCAGGACATTAGATGAAGGTTTGATGGCTGAAGTTGCATAATTCTTTGACTAATTTATAGACTTTATAAAGTAAAATCTTCCATACAGGTTTACAATATTCACGGCAAACTTTCCAACGCTTTGGCATCCTTTGCGTGTGTTCTTGCTTATTAGCAGCACAACACATTGTGGATTCACTTCGGTGGACGGACGTATGGTATTGATTCTCGATGCCTTTATTTTCGCGAACCGATCCTCAGTGCACTTGGTGTGCCGCGGTGCCGAAGCACCATTCAGCATCCTTCGGCATTTCGACACAAAAGGGGGGTTTTTGGCACTTGTCAGCATTAGGCACCGGGTTCATCAAACAGCTGAGTGCGGGTGAACAGTGTGTTACGACGAGATACGGCACGCTGGCGTGCCCGGCCTTTCTCCAACCGGGGACGACGAGGGACGAGTCGTATCCTTTCCGTTCGCATCCTTTTGTGTTCGGTCACTTGTCGTTTGTGCAAGTGCACGGTACGGTTTTCACCATCAGTGTACAGTTTCCTGCGGTTAGTAGAAAATAAAAAAGGAAAACAGGGAAGTGTGTAGTAGGTTCTTCAAGGATATTCGCTGAACGGTGCAAGTTGCAAGCAGCGAGCGAGAGTTAGAATGAAAGCGATGGCGGAATATCGATTGGTCGTTTTGTCTTTTTTTGTTGTTTTGTGTGCGCCCCCACTTTCCATTCCTTTTTCCCGGATGTGCTTATACGAGGACGGCCCTCTGCTGTAACGGTAAGCACAACCCGGATGCTCTGGCTTCTGATGTCGATGATGATGATGATGATGGTGCTTGAAAACAGAAGAACTGCTCATTCAACATATTGTCAAGAGGAAATTGAATAATTCGACGCAAGGTTTTTCCCTTTGGTTGGTGGTTTGTGGCCGATCCGGCAGATGGAAATTACAAAAGAACCTCACGCGGGGAGTGACTTTGGGAGAAACAAGGGAATTGAGTGGGATGCCGTGCCAAATGATTCATTCGTCCTTTCGACCCCGGGACGCTGCTGATCCATACGTATAAAACGGTGCGATTTCTTACCATGGATGAAGAGCCCGGCGCTCTCCCGGCTTAAAGCGCAGCACCCCGAGGGTAGAAAAGGGTCACCCGGGTGAAATGTTTACGTCTGCTGATGTATGTATTTTTGTGTTCGTTTTAGCTTTGCGTGACGCTCGTGGGTGCTCGAGATTGAGGACGAGCGGGGTAAGCACGGTGCGGTAGATTTGAAAAGAGAAATTACAAAAAAATATATATATACGTTTGAAAAAGGACCGACGGCAGTTGAATGAATTCTGTGCGCCCATTCCAGTAATGCAGCTTGCAGATGGGGCTTCAGGATGCCGTGAGTGCAATGGCTTTTCTTCGGCGCGGTCGGGGTTTTAAGCAAAAAACAAAAAACTCCGTGGAAACTCCGATTTAAGCGCCGGCAAGGAATCGGTTTTCCGGGGGGCCGAGTTGGAAGTGGATTTCTCTGCGTTTTATGATCCTGCTTTTGTTTCCACCAACCATCCCCCGTTCCATTTCACGGGGGAGGCCTTTCTCCTGCCATTCGGTTGGTGTGAAGAACCGGGGGTGGGGAGATATACGCGAAAGCTGCGAATAATTTTCTCGTTAAAGATTTTCCAAACAGTTTTTCTCTTCCGAGCCAACTCAGTCATCATTCGGTCATTCCCCACCGTTTCGCCGCCCGGCGTTGATCGTCGACGTTTGGCCCGACGGTGCGTTTTTGGGGACGGGGAGTGTTGGGCAACATGTGTTCCGACATGCGGTTTTGCTTGCAGGAAGGAATGCTACCAATCCGAAGGTGGATTTCTTTGTGTAAAAATAGGTTTTTGAAGCAACGGGACGGTAGCGAATTGACCGGTGCGGGTGGGTGTGTTTTTAGCGCGGTTGCATGTGTATTGGGTGAAGCAAAACAAAGCTTTAGCATCGGAGGAAGGTGACGGAATTGTGGAAAGGAAACGAATCAGAAAGGTTGAGCAACATATTTTAAATCGTTTGCAATCTTGAGGAATTTCTAAGAAAGAAGAATTTAGTACTTTTTTTATCTTCTTTTTTATCTTTCTTTGTATCTTCTAAATATTCTCAATAAATTTAATTCTTTTAAACATTTAGAATTAAAGTAACTGTCCTTTCTGTTAGCATTTTAAATGAAATTGGGTTTTAATTGCAATAAATTAAATACTTTTTTTGGCTAAAATATTCTCAGTTCTGTATAAATCCCTTGGCGAATGATTTATGTTCTAATTTACCTTAATTTCCTAGACGTGCATAAGCGCATCGGTTATGATAACTTTTTAGGAAGTAATCTAAAATTTACCTTAAATCTTGGTTGAAACGCGTTCTTGTGTGTGCCTGGGCAAAGTTTGGTGAGAATTGAATTATTATCAAATTATCTCAAGATTCGGTCTTTTCGTGCTCCACAAAGAAACTTTTCATGCACCCCAAAAACGACTGAAACAAAACCGTACCGTGATAATCGGAAGATAAACTCTTGAAAGATGGGTGCTCAGTATCTTTTCTGGGTAGCGAAGAAACAAAAAATTACAACTTCAAGAGCGAGTATGCTGGCCTTACTCTGGGATCTTGCTTAATTAGGCATTTGTATGCGGAAGTGCATTGATCGAGCAGAATATACCCCCTGCATGGAGCTAGGGGATTGAAGAAGGACTCCTTTTTTATGCTCACACACTTTCCTTGCCTTTTTTCCGGGGGAGGGTTCGGTTTAGCAACTGTCGCATGCTGTAATGATATTTTGAAGAGATACCTTTTTTGTACGCTCGTTTCCCCGCAGCCCGGAGAAAGGAATGGTTGGGACATTCTCTCACGTGCAGTAAATTACCGCAAGTTTCCTTTTTGTGCACTCCACATACCACGCGGCGGTTGCCGGCCGTACACATCCTTTGCGTGACAGCAACAATAAGAATAACACATTACCCCAAAAGGTTCGCCGTTTTGCTTTCGCTTGATTGGCAGCAAGGCAACACTCGATTTGGATGGCCATCGAGCATCGTTCCCGATTTCCGATCGGCAAGATACGTCACAGTTGCGGTTTTCATCGTTGGCGGAAGCAAGGTTTTAAATTTCATCGTGCTTCCCCAACATCGTACCAGCCGTAGGGTATGTGTGAGGGTGCATCGTAAATTGATAAACCTCTCGCTTTTTCTATGCTGGCAGTATAAGGAATAACGCAAGGTTTTTATTACGTGCTATACCGCGGGAGCGGAGCTGCCAAAAGGGAATAAGGTTGTCTTTCCGGTTCCGGTGTTTTGATTTTTTTTGTTGTTGGTCCGTTCCATCCTGTTGGCGCTGGTGAGAATATCCTTTCCCGGTTGGCGAAGCCCCTACGACAAGGGAGATAGGATCCCAATCCTCCCCCAGCCCTTCAATAAACGCACGTGTATGTGCATGCAATCGTGTGTGAAGGTTGATAATGTTGGTCCGGAACAATATGGGTAAGGGTGTGAGCCACCTCCCTTCCGGTAAAAGGTGCATTAAATACGCCCTCGAACAATATATCGAACCCCGGTCGTAATGATGTTCGAAAACGCGCCAGTTCCTGGCTCCATGTAGAGGTTAATATTTGATAACGCACGACCAAAACGCGTTAGTTTGGTGCGTTGGAACTGGTGAGTGTGTAGCGAATGTCTCCCCAATGCCGGTCATATTATTTGTCCGATTTTTCACGTCATCGGCATCCGTCGCCTCGCCTTCCATCACAACTTTTCAGTTGCATGTTTCGGGAGGCAAAAAAGGTGCTCCCGATCGCTGGTGGAAAGTGAATTTCGGAAGACAAATCCTCAACAATACACAATCGGTATATCATACCGATTACACTGGTGGAAATAAATATAAAAGAAGAATTTGTTTTAATATTGTCATATCATATTTATATTTATTTTATGTAAGTATGTTAACGAACAGTTCAATTTAAAGATCGCTAAAGATTGTCAACATGTGCTCTAAACTTCATTAGATTGGCTCTTATGTTAATCAATCTGTCAGACGTATAAAACACATAATCGAACAACATGTGATCCCTGGTATTGTAATCTGGCTGCTCGGCACTAACTAGTACTATTGCTATTTTATTTTTTAAAATAAAATATCAATATGATATTGAAGAGAATATAAATTAAATCCTAGCCTACAATTGATAACACGTAAAACAAAAAAAGAAAATTGAAAAAAGATCACTACAAAACATAGGTTACATAGTGCATTTGTCGATTTCTGCGATAATAACAGGATTGTTTTTTTTTTCTAATAATTTGTAGATAATGTAGTTAGCAAACAAAAGTAGGATTCATTAAAGTTTTGTAATAACTAATTAAGGGATTGAAAGGGAAGCGTCAAGATGGGGTTGGTGTTTTCGATTGCTTGCAGCATAATTGCTCCATGGGGAAGACACTCTGGAACACAAATCAAAGGTGTGTTCCAGGGTCTCCACATGAGGATCACCCTGTGCAAGTTGACGATCCTCGATCCATCTTCGAAAATAGCCCTCCATGAACGATCAGTAGAGAATCGATCTCTGTGATGATGAAAGCTTATGGTGAGCTAGTGCTGACCCAAACCAATCGCCAATTTAATGATGGAGATTGCTGCTCCACTTCCGATAATACAAAATATATACACCTTGGTCAGGTATATATAACTTGGTCAGTTTGTTTCACAAATATTAAATATGCCACCAGTAGACGAAGCGACCACATTTTGTTGTCGAGAGATAGAAGAGGAATCTGATCACTAGTTGTACACAAAGTAATTTATTCTTTTTTAAGGGCATGACAACATGAAGAGGTCTTGTCCTGTCATTTTTGGCTAACCAGAGGTAAACTGTAAACTAACTCAAAATGATACGCTCATCTCCAATGTATGAAGAATTTTACAAATTTGCTCCATAACAACATTGAATAGATCAATCTGAAATTCGAATATATAACAACAGTTAAGTTTATAGTTTTATAACTATTTCCACCAGTGTGTGTTTGCCATTTGTGTCGCTATCGGAACCGGGTTGGTGCGAGGTTCAGTCACACGGAGCAAATCGAATTAATGGAGTGCATAAAGGTCCTGATAAAGAGTGTTCTAGCGCACACCCCAATCATAAAAATATCCCGAACGTGTGTATACCAGGCTCGGATGGCAAGAAGGTGGAATTGATTGTGCTGTGGTTGAGGAAGAAAAAAAACGTGCCGGCCGTCCCCGGATAGTAGGGCACCGTAGCTAGTACGATCGTGGAACGGAATGGAAGGCTTTGTTCTACATATAAAAGAATGCGGCTTGCTTGGAAGGTAGAATGGTGCGCGGGAGTAAGTTGATCCGATGCTGATTAATCGACAGAACGTGCGGCTGTTCATGAAACTCCACCTTTACCCATCCCATTTCTTGCACTTCATCCACACACACACACATACAGAAAAGCAGCGTATGGGTGCCGTGGTGGACATATTTCTTTTTGGTGCGTTCCTTCGTTCCACCGTGTCAAAGGTGGTTGACGGTGGCTAATATCCTGACAGCTGTTTCTGCAGCCTTGCAGCACCGTTTCCGTTCCTTCGGCCGAAGGGTAAATGACCCAATTCGCAACCGGGCCCATGCGTGTGGCTCATGGATGGGAAGGTCTCGGTTAAAGGTCCCTTTAAATCGCTCCGATGACGAAGATGTGCCCTGCCCGGCCGGGTGTCTTCTCACTGGCTCGGAGTGAGTAATTCCCGGTCAGGCATGAGGCATGGGTTTTTCTGTTGGCTTTACGGGCTCGAAAAGTGGAAGAAAACGAAAAGAAAAAGGAAAAGCGACCATACTCGTCAAACGTGTGTCAGCGGAAGAACACGTCATACGGGAGGGATAAGTGTTTCATCGTTTATTCGCACACACAACCCCACGACCCGGCTCATTCTAAAGCCCAGCAGCAGCACCCGGGTCTGTGGAAGGCCAGAAACATCTGCTGTCTGGCTTTCTCTGCCGCTCTCCGATTCCGCTTTTCAAGAGACATTTAAACAGCGACCCGAAAGAAGGAATCCTTTTAAATACACATCCAATAGGTGAGTGTGTGTGTGTGTATACCTTTTGTGAGACATTCTTTCTTTTTGCTTCCCCCGTGTGTGTGTTAGTTCGAAGGGTCCCTCGAACCTACTTTCTACTCCCGTAAACTTCAAACGAGGAAGGAAAAAAAAGGTCCCCAACGGCGGCGTTCGAGTGCATGTAATTCTTGAAATCGTGCGCCCAACACACAAAGCGCAAAGCATAGAGATTACGCAGCGAAGCATTGTGGTGTGGGGCGGGAGTTACGTTAGGTCCCTTTGTGTGACGTCCTTTATGTTGTGTGTGCGGTGGTTGGGCACCGGGTTTTCCGTTCTGTTTTGACCGTTCCATAAATGCAGCGCGCGCTAGAATGTGTGCGTGTATAACCTTGGCCAGATGTGGCAAGGTGTGTGTGTGTGTGTGTGTGTGTGTGTGTGTGTGTGTGTGTGTGTGTGGACGTTCATTGCCACCGAAAGGACGAATTCTGGCGGAAAGGAAGGAAGGTAGGAAAAATAAAAATAGGGAGCTGAAATTACCGGCCATCCAAAAACGCCAAGGACTCGCCCGGCCGGAGGGAGAAGAAAACGGAAAATAAATATGTGTGGCCGTGGTATGGCAGCATACACACAACCACATCGAAAGCTGCACACAATTATCCTATCGTGTAGTTGTTTATTACGGTTGTGTTTGATTTCGTTCTTTGTTGCTGCTGTTGCCGTACGACGACGACGACGACGACGACGGAACCCAATCCTTCGTAGCGTAGTAGGCCGTTGTAGGCTGTTGATATTAGAGGGGGTGCCCGTTTGTTTCTACCACGTACAGTCGAACAGAACTGGTTAAAACATTACCGGTTGCGCTATAAACAAGCGTAAATACATACGCACCGTATAGATGAGAAGGAAAGGATTTGCCGCGAACTGCACACAACCAGTAGGGAAATCGGTTCGTGTGCGTGTGCTAAAGTATCGTTCCGATTGCATAGATTCTGTATACCCACACATGCACAAAACGCGGTGTGTACTCATCCCGAAAGCTGCAGCTGCAGCTGCTCGTAAGTGTGGTGACGGTGGTGAAACGGTGCAGTTGAAGGGCTCATAAAAGTTGCAAGCCCTCTGTTTGACGTTGACGTTGAGAGCGCGGAACTGGCCAGCATCAACCCCCCCTCCCTGAAGGGTGGCATGTGGCGCTGTAGGAGCATAATGCATGCATGCATGCACATTTTACGAAATGATACCTTATGATTATATTTTCTGGGAAAAAAAGGAAATTGTTTGCATGCCATAATGCACGGAGGGTTCTGATTGAGTTACATCGGGAGGGATGGATGGAAAAAACAGGAATAGTCTTTGCATTTGTAAAGAGGTCCGTCAATGTCGTGCCATCGACACATCGAAGCAACGCGCGGAATAACTCACACACATCGCTGCAGGGTTTTCCGAACACAACAAACGCTCCCCAAGTGGTGAATGTACAATTTGCTTGCGACTTTTCCGTTTCCTTCTACGGCAATCCTTTTCCACACTCCCTTCCCGTACGAGCTCAATCTCATTTCGATTCAGGATCTTCGGTTTATCTGCATAAATTATCCCAAACCGATGTCGCAATGAGCCAGCGAATGTTTTCGGGTGGGGTGGTGGGTTTGCAGGTTTGCAGCGTCACGGCGTGTCGTTTTATCTGCGGAAGAAAAATGACGCTGCAGTGGCAGGGGAGTGCCAGGGGATGATGACGTCGTGGCACGCGTCTTTTATCTGGCAAGTGTCCTCGATGACATAGTTACTGCGTCACGCAGTTGTGTTGTTAGGGTGCGCGGGAAGTTTGGACATAGCATTGTTTCTTTTTAGGGCATTTTGTTACAATTCACGAGGGGGGTAACTTGCTGTACTTGTGATGGCGCAGTTTCAGCGGTAAGCAAAATGCGTAAAAGTAATTTTGCGTTGTTGGAAAAGGCGGCCCTACCCGAGATACGCGGTTTCTCTCATACGCAGATAGGGAGGTACGCGGTTTTTGGCAATTTGACAGCTCAGTTCGTTTATAGCATAAAATTTGTAGATCAAAAGGGTATAAAACTGGTTGAAAAAGACTTCTTTTGTCAAATGAAGCACTCGTTTTAATTATTGCTAATGTTTTCTTTCAAAAAGTTGACTGAAATGTTATGTAAATAAAGAGAAGAGAAGAAAATCGAGTCTGTAACTTTGAAATATAAACGATACTGCACTAGGATTTGACATACTCGGATCTTTTGCGGATTATAGCGGTGCTATAATAGTATATCTCGGGGATTGCCATACAGAAATCGGTTTGATGCTATCTGAGGTGGTTTGGTACGTGTAGTTTGAACAGCGTCAGGCTCCGTTCATAACTATTTAACAATTGATGTTTTCTTGAAGTTTAACGATTAAAGTACGCCAAACTTGAACTAATTTTGAGCTACAAGATAGAATGGTTATAGAACGCGGTGTACCAACGATTATAGCAACACCTGCCGTTAAACTGTGTGCTATAACTGTGCTATAACCCGGGAAAGATCCACGTATCTCGAATTATCGCGTATGTTGAATCCTGGCGCAATTTCGTTTATACTTCAAAGTCACAGAGTCTACTTCCTTCTCTGATCTTAATTTATGCAGCGAATCAGGTGATTTTTAGAAAGATTATATACAAATTAGGTAAAAACAATTGTTTTATGTCACATAAAAGGTATTTTCGACCTATTTTCATCTATAAACTAGCTCAGCTGTCAAATTTCCAAAAACCGTATCTTGGGGACTTCCTGTAATTAGAAATATTTTAAATGAAAATAGAAGGTATTTTCGGCCTATTTTTTATCTTTTAGCTTACATTTTGTGCTATAAACTAACTCAACACAATTTCCAAAAACCGCGTATCTTCGAATCCGCGTATCTCGGGGACTACCTGTAATGTGCAATTGGTATTTTGGTGGAATCATTCACCAAAAACAAACAGATTTATATCTTTTAACTATAATATTATCAACTATTTATAAGTTTTTCAATTGAATTAAAAGCTGTCTTTTGATTTAACTACTAGTTTTGATTTATAGAATCAATGTCTGTGATTGTCCTTAGAATCATATGGCGCAGTGCAGGGTTGTCAGCATGTTTTCCCTCATTTGGATATGGTGCTAACATTTTTTTGCTATCGCTGTATCGGCGCATATCAGGTCGTGAACAATACCTGGTACCCAACTAATCTGCCTTAATGATGCGACTCTGTTAAGCAGATTTCCCCGGACAATGGGTGTCCTTCGCTGCGAACGAAAAGACATTAAGCATCATCAGACGCGGCGTTTCGCATCATGACTGCGATATCCTGATCGTTTCCGGCAGTGATTAATGGACGTTTTTGGGTCCCGCATCACCTATCGACCGGGTCACCGATTTGACGTCGATTGCCCTTCGGAAGTGGTGTGTGTTTTCCAGCAGCCAATGGCACGTTGTTGCCGCATGACGAAGTGATTTAACGGAAATCACTTACCACAATAAGGTGGAGCTCCAATCTTCATCTTCAAAGAGGGAGCGTGCATTTCGGTCATCCCTATTCCCCACGTCCAGTGTGTGACAGTGTCCTTGTGGTAGTGTAACACAAATTGTTCGTCTCTTGTCGGAAAAAGAAATGCTTGCCAAGCGAGTTTTTAGCTGAAGTAATCAAAAGCAGAGCGTGTGAGGGTTGATCATTCTTGACGGTGGTGGGAAGCGAATAATTAATTCCTTACGATGGTCCATACTGCTGGAGTGGCCCAAACAGCATTCTAAGCTCGCAAGTTCTTCGGTAGATGTCATTTGCAGTGTCGTGTTCACTAACATTCAGCAATCAGTGCTAGTGACGTTGGGCAAGTTCTCTAGCTTCCAGTAGCTATATCAGCGCACACTCCAAACGTATCGTAAAGTTGCAGAGAATAAGCTGGTTGTTTAGTTGCATTTTTGGTTTCGGTGAGCACCACCAACAGTAACTCCCTTCGATTGCTGATTGTGGTTCATAAATTACGCCCGACTTGACCTCGGCCTGCAGTTGACTTGAAGAGAGATGGAAGACGTTGGGGTGGAGTGGGTTTTTCAAACCGACCGTTACATACAGCAGCAGCTATAAAAGTCCCGAAACCACCAGCCAACCAGTGGCGAAATTGATGGTGGACCTGCTGTAGCAATTGACGTGCAGCATTGGTGGTGTCACCCATGTGTGCGCTCGTGGACGAATGTCTGTTGTCAGATTTGGGAGCAGATTCCACGTGGTGTGAGGACTGCTGAACCAAACGGAACAGCCAAGGGAGCATCGCATGATGATAAATCGTTGCATCGTTTGATGTCGAGCTGGTTGGTCGGGGTTTTTTTTGTGGCTCGTTGTTGTTCGTACGGCTGACACTCTTCGCCCACTCATTCGGCACCTTTCATTGTTGTAGCTATTAGTCGTCCCATTAGTAGCGCGGTTGCGTGTCCTGAACTAGCCGGGGGAGTAGGAGTTGGAACCGACTGTATGGCACCTTACTCGGATGGCTTCAATGCCAATGTGTGAGTGTGTGTATTTGTGTTTGTTGTTGATCAAAAAGCTGGACAATATTCTCTCTCTCTCTTTCTTTCTCTCTCTGTACCGGAGCACATCCTTCAGAATCAGGAGGAAACTGGTGAAATTGATTTGATTTATGAACGTGGACAGACACACTACTACTGTACACGGTGGTCGAATGTTGCTGACTCTGAAAGGCCTGCTGCCGCCTGTTATCCAACGTGAAAAGTGAGCAGCCCCCGCCAACCCCGAAGACCTTTAGCCAAAATGATTTGTGGTCGTAAAAGGGAGATAGGCCTTTGTGTGTTGTCTACTTCTGATCGCGAGTCGGCGAAGTTACCAACAGTCCTTACAACTACTTGCAGCGGAATGTGCAAGATTACACATTCCATTAGCTGAGAAAACAGCAGCAAGGTGCGAAAACCGCTCCTTCCCAAGAAGAGCTGCCACATTCCGACCGCTTCGTTCCGTTTTGCCAGCATTGATGACAATGTTGTTTATGAATTAGGTTGTTCAATTGTGGGAAATGGTTTCGCTGGTTTTTCGCATTCTTTTCCGGCACGAGACAAAATGAAAAGCGAGCGTTTGTACGTGTGCGAACACAATTACTTATCCAGAATGGGAGGGGTTTTTTTGTTGGAATTTCTGTTTTAGCTTTTTAATTTCGTCGACCTCTCTCTCGCCTTGGTACTGGAGGGGGTTTTTTTTGTTCTTCTTGAAATGTTACCTTTTTCCACGGTGCACTCTCCCCACCCAAGAACGAATTACGATCGGTGGGGAAAGGTATTTTTAAAAGTATCAACATAACAACGTGCATAAAGCTCCAACGGAACGGAAGGAAAAACCGGATGTGAAAATTAAACCTGAATGAAAATCGAAACCCCTCCACCACCAGCCAGCCACCAGCTCCAAAATGGGGAAGGGCGATGGCGCTCAAACCCGTGCTCAACTCGATGCATATCCGTTTCAGGTTGAACGTCTCAACAGCGGTGGAACACACGAAATTATGCTCTGAGTGATTTTGATCGTTTATCGTTTTTTTTCCTAGCGCTTTCCCCCCCCCCCCAATTCAATTCGTACATTGCTTTCTAACTGTCCTTACAAAAATTAAAATTCACCCCTTGTCGTCGTCCATGTGCGCCATTGGGGGGCCTTGTGTACTTGTTTGATTCCGAAGGGAAGGGTGTGTGTGTTTGGTTCTGTTCTTGCGAGCCAGAGAGCCAACGAAACGAAAAGGGTTGCAAGCATCCAGCAGCATAACTCCTCGGGGAAAGAAAGGAAGGAAGGTTGGTCGTAAAGTTCGTGTGCGATTTGTGAGTGTTGCTTCACGGTGTTGACTAGCGCTGCGAGTTCTTCCGTGCCTGTGCTGGTGTAGTGGTACAGCCAAATGCGATGACAATTGCAGACCGGCAGGCTCACGTACCCAAAACAAAAAGGTGGGGAGGGTTAAACCTTGGCGTTTCTTCAACCCTTGTGGACGAGAGCAAAATAAGGGTTGCATAAAGTGCACTGCCTTCTGGTGGGGGTGGTGGGACATGAAACGTGTGAGAAAACTAGCAAGGGGAAGTTGCTACCAACACATTTACAAACCAACACCAGAACCCCGGAGGAAGGAAACCAGAACAGCGCACATATAGACATAATTTCTGGACGAGCCATGGAACGACGATAGTGCCGGGGAGCGGAGTGCCAGGACAGCTTTCAGGGTCTGTTTCAGGCACATTACGAGTAACGACGCGACGTAATGCTCTTCGTAAAACTCGTAACATCGTCCTTTTCCCCGGTTTGCGAGAACCGGGTGTGAGGAGGGTGAACCTTGTGTGGAATGTGTCCGCTTCACCGTTCGTTTCTGTTTCGGGGTGTAGTTTTAACTGGGTAGGGCCGCGTTTACCCATGCCACACACGGCTCGGGTTATTTACCTTCACCTTGTTGTGCTTCCTCCGTGCTTTAGTTAATATGAAATGAAAGGAAAATGAATGTGGAAAACAAAAAAAAAGATTTTCCAAAACTGACGTTTGATTGTGTAAACCGACTAGAGAATGGAGAGAAAAAAAAATCCACCTGACTGCCTTTTTGGACGAAACAGTAGCACTCCTCGTTACATCCACGTGGTGAGCGAGACCCGTTGCTCCGGGGTGGATTGGACCACCGCGTGTAATTACACCATCGTACACTTGAGAAAAACCGGGACCGGGATAAAGGAATACGGAACACTGTCGGTGTATGGCTTCCCAGTGTTTGACGCTGAAACTCCCGGACGTCGTACCAGCCAATCCAGTGGTACCTGGTTTCGGTGGACCTGGACCAACACTTGACTGTTGATAAACTGTTTACAGGCGGAAATGTCGAACGGTAAAGAGAACCATTCTCGTGGCAGAAAAGTATTTGCCCCCCGCCCTGTCTCTACGGTGTCCCGATCGGTTGGAATAAAATTTCCCCAAAAGCCAAAGGCTCTACTGCTTGTGATGTCTAAATAGCCATCGTGAATTATCCGACACACACCAATTCTAGGGGAGATTGAAGGGAGGTTTTCGGTCATGGCCGCACTCACACTACTGCATCTAATTATGGTACGGGGTGTATCGGATTCAGGGAAGAGGTCGATGGCAATGTAGCGTATATCTGTTGGTGAAGTTGATAAATTACATCCGATGACCTTTCGAACGGTGGTGACCAGTTAGGTCCGCTTCCGATTTCCGCCCGGGTATTGGTGGATGCCGACCCCCCGCCTGACCCCTTTTCCACGCGTGGTTTGCGACTAAGCTTTTTTTTTTAAATAAAACACAACAAAGCGTCATCACTGCTGCGTGCACGGTTCCATGGGCATGGGTGTGTACCCATGCTGTACAACTCCCTAGGTAGCGGAGCTGTAAATGACGCAAACATTATCAGTAAGTGTGGAGAGAAAATTAATTATACGCGGTATAATGCGTAACGCGACGACAAAAACTGGTTTATCCTTTTTGGATACGGAGCCCCGGATGCTACTCAGCGTATAGTGGAGCTTCCGAGTACCGTATAGTTCCCCAGGGAGATAGCAAAAAAGGGGTAAGCTGGAAAAGGTTTCTGTGTTATAATAAATGGTACATTATTTTATTGCAACCAGAGATAATCTCTGTCACGGAGTTGATTGTATCCTCCGTAGGTATTTGACCCCCTCGCTCAGGTGTGTCGGAAGGAGCTCGGAAGTCTGATGCATCCGATGCAAAGCATCATCCACCTGACACTGCTGATGTAGTTTTGCTGAACTTCAGGCTTCGTCTGTGTTCCAAATTCTCGCCACATCTTCACTGATATTCCACTCGCCTAAAGACATCTTCCGTTTGCATATGGGAGGTGACATTTCTACCAAGGATTTGTGCCACTGATGATGGTAAATCCCTCGTCTGGGTTTCGACTAGCAATAGTTTACGATTATTGCACTCGGCTTCGGATGCAGTTGTCGATGTCGAAATGGTCTGTTGTTCTGTCGTCCACTGTGTTGAGATTTGGTGGCAATTCTCAAACGAGATATTTCCCGCCACATATGCTCGTCGGGCTTGACTGGTAAAGGTTCGTCGTTTGATACGTTGGTGAACCTTCGCTTTCACGTGAACACATGTGTGCCTGTGTGGTGGGGGAGATGGGCCCGTTGCCCCAACATCTTTTGTTTGGTGGCTTTTCGACACAAGATTTACGGTCACCGGGACCAAAGGAGGTGGATCGTCCAATCGATTTCACCGTACCATCTTCGACGGCATAAGTGAATCGTTGTTAGCTGGGCGAATTAAAATCCATAAATCAGTGGAGCGTAGTATTATTCCCAACACAACACACTCACAAACGCCTTGATGTTGTTGAAGGAGTAAGGAAGGGGTTGTGTGAGTGTGGGGATCGGAATTCTTGGATTATTCAGTTGGTAGGAATTTGCTGTAAATTGATTGTGTTATTGGGTAGCGTAATTGAATGGGAGATGCTATGTGTGGTGACATGTGGAATTACCCGTGGAGATGAACAAGCCTTTCATCTGCTCAAGATTGGTGGAACCTAAACCGTGAATAGTGTGCAAGCAGCAGCAGTTTTAAAATATTATTAAATATATTAAAGCGCTTTTATCTGCCCTTCTGCGCCGTGTTTCTTCATGCCTTTATGTTAAAGAAACTTGAAACGAGCATTTAATTTTGACACTGTTGTCCCTCAGCTGTACGTACGGACGGGTATTAATGCGCTCCGCTGGAGGTGTTATCTTTGCCTTTTCGGTACATTAATTCGCTCACTGATTCGGAGGGTGTGCTGCTACTTGGCATTAGAGTATCCTTCAGGGGTGCCAAACGGGGAAGTGTACTCAAGTCCCATCCCGGAAACATCAGCACGCCGTTATTGGAAATGATGAAGCGTCGTCGCCGTAGAACAAATCTCTCGCGCTGGATTAAAGCAATTCTTCTAAAGGCTTAGAATGACGCCGCCCTTCCGTCTAGCTACCGACTTGAAACGGAAAGTTAACGAGAATGGCATTAAAAATAATTTCATCATAATGCCTCGCGTACGAGCGGCCACGAGAATGGATGAAGCAAAAAAAACCCCCATCGGGCAAAGGACTAATGTAGAATTCGTTTTTTTCGCTCCGTACAAGTTTGAAGGTTATGAAAGCGTCAGGGTACAGCCAGTGGTCACACGATTGCCTCAAGTTGGCTTTGCTTAAAACGATGATAAAATACAACAATTAAGGCACCGCTTTACCGTTGGGTTGTGAGGGGTCCTTTCCGTGATCGAAATCAAACTCAAAACTCCAACCCGGAACACCCGGGGAATCGTGGAATCGTGGAAATCATCGTTATGCCATTCCGGTTGGCCGTATTCGTTTAGTATGCAACCATCGCCTCGCGTCGCACAAATGTCGTTCAGTTGTCAGTGATAAGAAAAACGGAGTGTCTGAAAAAAAAGTGCGCCGGAATGGAGTGGAGTAGAGAGAAAAAAATCGCAAAAAAAATTGCCATACTTCAAATGAAGCACATTTTTAACTCCTCTTTTGGCACAGGGGAACATTCTGGCAGTAAAGCATGTTTGTGACGTGAAAGGGGGGGAGCAAAACCGGGCAAGTACGCGCGTTCCCTAATGTCCTTTCATTCCTTGCAATCGCAGCGTACTGGACTGACGTTCTGGAGAGCAAACAAAACGAAAAAAAAGTGCAATCAATGTGATGAACGTGTTTGGAAATTGTAAACCACACCGGGCGTACCCTAACTTCGCCAACTCCTCCTGGCCGAACTTCCAGGCGCGCTCCGTAAAGTATTGTGAAACAGAACCAATCGGTTAAGGCTTCCTGGCTTCGCAAGAGGGTTTTGTTGTATGTTCCCGTGGGCTTTCTCTGTTTAGAGTCCTTTTTCCTTTTTTTTTTCGTTAGAGACCGTTGTGCAAGTGAGGGTACAACATTTAAATGAAAGCCCGTAACGTTACCACCATCACCACCGTCTCGGATGTCGGATTTGCCATCAAAACGCAACTGTCATCAGCAGAAAGTGTTGTGAGTGAGCGAGAGTGAAACTTCCCCGGGTAGATAGTTGTGGAGGTTATGGATGATACCGATGCCCGATGACAATGTCGACGGTGATAGATTGGGCAGAAGGGGCAGTTTTTAAAATAGTTATTTGAGTGCGGAAACCCCGTCGGGAAGCCCACGAGGTGCAATCAACCGTGGCTGAACGGTGTACCATCCGGTTTCCTGGACAAACGCTTCCCTTCGAAACGCATAATATTGGGTGTGTATGTGTTTATGCTATAAGGTGGTTCCAACAAAAGGGTTCAATATAATTTATGAAGGCTTCTGGGTTCTCGCTGCATGGGCTTTCTCATATCATTAACACACAAAACTGTTCCAGACCACCAAGCAAGGGCCACATCGCCGGGTGACATCCAGACGGTGGTGATCGTTCGAAAACCTGGTGGAATGGAAAGTGATTGAAAAGTAAACTTCCCTCATTGCAGGGGTATTGTTTTTTATCAGCTCGATATTGAGGGAAAAAAACTCGAACTGACAATAACATTTATGAACTATCGGTGTATGAAACCGATCGGTGGGACTCCACAGCGGCACCGTAGAATGTAATATTTGACAGGCAAAGGCGAAAGCATTTAAAAAACCTTGATGCTCGCACTTGTAGTAGTGGTACGACGGCATTCAATTGCACCACAGGACCCATTGTTCCGGGCTCTCTTGCACGGTTGACCAAACTTTCGATAGTTTCGACATCGGTTTTTGGTTTGCCGACGAGCGAACGGCACGAGCCATTCTATGCGGTGTGTTGTAGCATTGTGGAGTGTGGAGAGTGCGCTTACGTTATCCATTTTGTCCCTCTGCAGCGGTAACGTATTGGAACTGGAAAAAAAGATAGAATTGGTGCGAGTTCTCATGCGTGAAGAGCTAATTTGAAGAGCCGAATGTCGTTCGTTTGTCTGGAGCGGTTGTGGCAATCGTTATGGGACAGCGAATGTGTGTCTCCGTGTGGGGCTGTATGTGTGCTGTTCAGTGATTGCATTGTTGTGAAACTAGTTGTACCGATACATCTACTAACCTTGTGTTGAACTGATGTACTTTTATATTTTTCTGGCTATAACTACATCGTTTATTTTCGAGAGTACCGAAACGACATATCTGGAATTGGATACGAAATCATCTAGTTATTGGGACACTTGTGTCAAATAACACATCTGGATGAAGTGAGCCTTTCGCAGTGGTGAACTGGCTCTTGAGCGGTAGCTTCCGTAGATTTCTTAGGAACAAGCTCACTCAATTTGCGCAAAGCTCGATCAACTAATTCGAACTCAAGACTCATCTGGGTGAGGTGAAGCAAGTGTGAGAAGCTGTAGAGCTAGCCCGGTAACTCGCACAAATTGCACTAGAACTAGATCACGAGCTGTCGGTAGCTCAGTCGGTAGCTCGCGATTTTGCTCAATTTATTGTTGAACTAACTTCATAGTTTAAATAATTAGAGAATAATTCATCTAAGTGAGGTGATAAAGAGTTAGGAGCTGAAGAACTATCTCATGAGCGGTAGTTCCCATAGATTACATTGGAACTAGCTCAAGAGCTCACAGAATTTTTCGAACAACTAACTCGTACTCATGTGAGTAACTTCCTAATTAGTGAATAACTCTTCTGGGTGAGATGAGCAAGATCTAGGAGCTCTAGAACTGGTTCATGAGCTGTAGCTCCCGTTGATTCCTTAGGAACAAGCTCACGCAGTTTGATCAATGATCGATCAACTAATTTGAACTCGTTCGAGTAACTCGCGATTCATCTGAGTCAGGTGAGGCTAGACTTACAAGCTATAGAGCTAGCTCATGAGCTCTGTTTATTTACACTGGAACTAGTTCGCGAGTTTGTTGAATTTATTGATCAGCTGACTCTTATTCTGTGTATTTAGTTAACTTATGCATTCAGCTAATAACTCATCTAAGTGAGATGAGAATGAGCTAGCAGCTTGAGAGCTTGCTTATGAGCGGTAGCTCGTGTAAATTACTCTGGAACTAAGTCCCGATGTTGCTCAATTGATTATTGAACTAACATGAATTTGTGTGAACAGTTTGAACATTTAGTTAATAACTCATCTAAGTGAGATGAGAAAGAGCTAGGAGCTCATGAGCGGTAGCTCTCGGAGATTACATTGGAACTAGCTCAAGAGCTCACTTAATTTTTCGATCAACTAACTGGTACTCATGTGCGGGTTAATTAGTTAACAACTCTTCTGAGATGAGCAAAAACCAAGAGCTCGGGAGTTGACTCATGAGCGGTAGCTCGTGTAAATTACTCTGGAACTAGCTCACTAGCTCTTATCGATTACCTAATTCGAACCCGTGCGAGTTCCCTGCGAGCAGTAACATAATGACACAACACTAGAAGCAATACAATGTGTAGCCACAACGCTGTAGTACTGTACGATTGTAAAACACGCCGGTTCACGCCATCATTCCGGCAAAAACTTCTTGCGGAAGTATCGAATTCATAAACTTAAACCACCTTCCGTTTTGTTCCAGAATAAAAACCAGAACGAGATCTATTTTCTCTGGGGTTTTTTCCCTGGTTTTAAAAGAAAAACCTTACGTGCGGTAAAAGAAGTTGTCGTTTTATTGGAGTTATTGAGCGAGCAAGGAAGAACAACCAAATTTGAGCAGTGCTGTGAAACATGCTTTGACACATACACCGAGATTCAACAGACAAATGTCTTCCCTTTTTCGAATGTTTCAAGTAGCATAAGTGTACAAAAAGCAGACGAAGCACAACAACAAAAAATACAAAAGGTATCAAATTACCTTCCGAAGGTAGTTGTAGGTGCTTTACGTGCTGCCTATCGGTTGACTGTCTTTGCAAACAAAAGTGTTCTGTCCGTACGCTTAAAGCGGTTTTATGCATAAGAGTCATTCGCTGTTTGTTCTTTGACATCGTCCACACACACGTCCGGCGACTGCTTTGGCAGTACTTGTTAGGACGTTGTGCACAGTAGGGCTGTTTATAATTTATGATTCTAATCCGAACCCTTCAGTTTACTGTGTTAGGGTTTAGCAAACACGGTACTGGGCACAGGTTGATGGCACATTTTCTCACCAAGAGGGTTTATATTGTTGATTTTTTATTTAATTGAAAATTATTTACACTGTGGATTATCGTGCTGGAAATAGAAACATTATCAGCTGTATGGCCCCTTTTAATTAATAAAAGTTTGTTTTGTTTTATTTGCAGATAGTAGCAACGATCTCACTTCGTGCGGGGTGAAACGGTGTGAATAGCAGCAGAAACGCACCCGGCGTTGAAGAGTATTGCCAGTGCAACAGTGCAGCAGATTTGCTGGTAAAGGGCAGTAAAGCTGGATTACAAAATGCTGATGCAGGTGTCCCCGGATGCGGCCGATGCCGCACTGGCGTTGGTGCAATCGGGCGGCACTGGTACGACGACATCCTCACAGAGCGCACAGAAAGACACGACCTGGACGAAGCTGTTCGTGGGTGGTTTGCCGTACCATACGACCGACAAGAGCCTGCGGGAGCACTTTAGCGTGTACGGCGACATAGAGGAGGCCGTTGTGATAACCGACCGCACGACGAACAAAAGTCGGGGCTATGGATTCGTAAGTGTTGGAACACATCCTTTCCGGGTTCCGGAGGGGAGGGTGTTTGCGTCTTTTTTTTTCCCCATTTCTCCCACTAACACACGGTTTCGTCTTCCCAATCGTTTGCAGGTGATTATGGGCGATAGACTGAGTGCCGAGCGTGCCTGCAAGGAACCGAACCCGATCATCGATGGCAGGAAAGCGAACGTGAATCTCGCGATACTGGGCGCTAAACCACGGGGCAATGCATCACAAGGTGAGCACGTGTGTCCATTAGGAAAATGAATTGTTTGTGGTGCTGTCGCCCGGTGTTAGTTAGACCATCTGCTAGAGCAGTATTCGTGCCCGGATCTTACCCGGATTAAATCACTGACGGCAGTGGGATGGATGGCTTTTAAGGGCAGGATGGGTTGTAAATAAGGTGCAACAAGAGTTAACGCTTGACGCAATTTGGCACCGATTGTCTAGACGTAGACGATCGTGGATGACGGCGCTAGCTGGAGGGTCTAAAGTTTTCCTACAACTTAAAATCAAGTTGGTTGTTGCGCTGTGCTCGGTTTCTTGTCTTTTTCCTTCAGCCATCTTCATGTTTAACGTCCGCGTCAGACCCTGAAGAAGGATTATTACCCTTCGGTGGGCGCGATGAAAAGCAACACTACAGCGAGAGTGTCAATCTTCGCCCGTAACTCTACTATTGTACGGCAAGCCGTAACAATTCCAAAAAAAAGAAAACAAAACTCACCGGCCTTTTGCGCGTTCTATTAGACAGAACCGTTGAAAGCGTAGTTCGTTTATTTTTCGCTGGTTTGACGGCCCCAGGCAATTCTCTCGTTGTTTTTTTTTTCGCGCTGCCTCTCCACAGTCTGTTAGTCCCTCCCGTACCCCGGATACGTCAGCTGTCAGGTGAAGTTTCGTGAAGCTCGGACGGGAAATCGGCTGTCGGGTTGAGTAAAGCGCAACCGATGACAGAAGTCATTGCAAACGAGCGCACCAACAGCGAGTAAACAAATCATTAAAGTAAATCAATTTTTTTTCCACATTTCCACTGCCTTGCTTTGTGTCGAGGTCAGGCAAACCAGTGTACACGCTTGGGGATTGTTGTTGTTGTTGATGGTTGGTTTCGACCGCGTCAGTATTGGTGGCGGTGAAGGTTCATTCGGTGGTTGTTGCTTTGTTTTTTGTGTCGTAGGTTGTAGTTCTGTACATTGCACCTCCGTTTCGGGCACTCAGTGCTGCTGTTGCTACGTAAACGGTGACGTGTAAAGCAGCGGATAAGCTGTTGTGGTATTGATTAGTGCAGAAGCGGTGGATTCATTAGGCAATCCACGTGCTCGAACCGTTGCTGTGGCGATTGGTATGGCAATGCAATTTTAATGAGTACCGAACACACCGAAGCACTGTGTTTAGCTGTGTTTTGCACATCACTTTAACACCACTCCTTCACAGCCGACTCAAAGAACGATATATTGATTATATTGTTTGGAGCTTTATTACGCTTCATGTTGATATCTGTTGATTTCACCTCAAAGTGTTCCTTTACGGTTAAGTTGTACGATTGGTTTTCGTCCTTGCGCTACTAACCAATCTTACCGACCGACCGTGTACCGTTTGTTGACGTTCTTTTATTGGTTTTATGATTGTTTTTTTTTTTTGGTTGTTTCTTCCCATTGCAGGATTTCCGTTCGCCACGACAGGACTGCGGACGGCTGGCTATCCAGTGATACCGGGACAGTACGGGTAAGTGCGTTTGCTGGAAGTGCATCTGTGTTCTTCTACCCCTTTTACTCTACTCTCTGCTCCCCATACTTTCGTCACTTTCCTCGTGTATTCGTCCTCGACAAATGTTCTGTTTCTGTTCTGTTTCTTTCTCTCTTAATTTTTCACTGTGTAATGCCAAATCCGTCCGCCAAATGGCATCATCAGCAAATGTGATGGGGTGGGTGAGAATTTGATGGTACGTTCGATTGGGCGTAGGTTAGGGCATGGTGGGGGGTTTTGTAATGAAACGAATTGTCCTGCTTAACACATGGACAATCGAAACGATTTGTTTTTCTATTGTGCGTCTATCTGCAATAGGGAATCAAGTTGTAATATTAATATATCGGCTAAAGTTGAAGCTTGATAAAGGTCCGTGAAAGGTTTAAAAAATAATAATTGATAATAAGAGTAAAGTTTTAGCATACAAAGACGTATTTGTATTCGTTTCATGTTGAAAAAAATATTCTTCATGTAGTTTAAAGTTGTCTCAAAACTGTTGTTTTTTTTTAATTTTCCCGAATTATATTAACGAGAATTGTATGCATTGTTTTTTCCAAGTACGAGTAAATAAATTGAATTATTTAAAATTAGTAAGGCAAATGTTAACCCTTGATGTTAATTATGAAAATAGTATTTTTCCGATCGTACACGATACCATCAATGGAGACGCCTGGTGTCCCATTAGTGTGTGGGGGAAAAACACGTGAGGAGTAATATAAATGAAAAATAATGTTTGCAAACGGCAGACATTCAAACTTACTGCACTTTCACGTGCCGTAGACTGTTTTGTTTTGTGCATACTCTGTTACGCGACCGAACGGTACCGATGATCGTTCCTCGCAATCATTTCCCCCGCCGTACGCCTGACTGGACCACATACACACACAAACACACATACACACACACACACATGTTACGGCGGGACGTTATCCTAAAAATAGGCACATAGTTTTCCAAACTTTTCCTCCACATCGTACCCGCTCTTGCTTACACGCATTAGTCGCGTTGGGCGGGGTGATATATTCTTGCACACGCTCTCATGGGGTGGGAGAAAACAGTCAACGGAACCGAAGGAAACATTCTACCAACCTTCGGTGCAACTGTCGTCGATTGGACGGGAATAAATTTTCTATGCGGAAAAATCAGTTTGAACACCGGCCCGAGAAGAAGGCCCGTTAATTAAGCTCCCGTTCCTTGTCACTGGCGGGCGCATATTATGTCTCCCAGTCGCCGGGAATAGTGTCGTCCGCCCGGAGTCGGAGACTTTCTGGCCGGGTAGATCGCCTCGTTTTTCGTGCTGTGTGTCTTCGTGATAGTTTAATTTTTTCTCTTATTCTGTTGGATGCCGACACGGCAAAAAAGATTGATTGCGGTTTTTATTTAGAAATCTTCCCACCAGGCATACACTCACTGTCGACGACTGTGACGGGTTGAACTTTTAAAGTTCTTGCTAGCCTTACGTCACGTCAAGCGGTATCGCTTATTGAAAGTGTTGTCTTGTATTATATTAAATCAAAGCAACACTGTTTTGCGTCCCAGTGCAAATGACTGTTGGGATGTGTTTTATTTTGTAAAGAAGCTATCATTCTTTGCCTTTTCGGGTCGATCGTATCGTTTTTGTTTAAATTCTGTGGTATTGCAAAACGTCGGGAATATGTTTACATACGGGTTTCGTACGATACTTTTCATTCTGTGTTTCATCTGTTTCATTTCTTCTCCCCTTCTCTCTCTACCATCCATTTTCATCCATCCCGTGTTTTGTTTGCAGCCCGTGTCGTGCGGCAGGTTAAGCAAAGCTACCCCACCACCGGTCGCGCTCGTTTGCGCTGTGGCGCCAATTGCTCCGTACGTGTCCAAAGGGTCCATTGGGGGTCAGTCGCGGGTCGACCAGTGCGTTCATGTAATTTCTGAAAGCGATCTGAAGCGAGAGAGTGGTTTTTTTTTTGTGTGGGCAGATTTTTGCAGTTTTCTTTGTGTTCTTTCTGTGTTTTTGTTGTGTTTTTAGTTGTTTCGTTTTTTTTCGTTCGTTTTTGCGTTTTATTTTACGTTTTCTTATTTTTTTTCTTTTCTTTCTTGAAATCCCTTTTCTTCATTGTATGTGTTTTCCTACTTTGCATACAGTTTTCCGTTTTCGGTTCGCTATCCTTTTTTTTCTCGTCATGTCGTGTTGAAGTGTTCTAGAGTCTTCTACATACCATTCCAGTTATTTGCGTTGTTTTTTGTTTGTTGGTTTGATTCTATCGAGTGCAGTGATATGGTTTTGTTTTGTTTGGTTGTATATTTTAGATTTGTGGTTTTGTGAGTTTCTAGACTATTTTCCATTTGACTTTTGTTCACTTTTATTTATTGAGTTGAGTCTTATTGATATGATGATTTTTGTTTAGATTTTTCCCAATGAGTGAGAAGGGTTGTTGTTTTGTTTTTCTATCTTTTTCTTAAAAACAAAAAACGCACACACACACACACACCTTCACGATTTTGTGTTGTTTTATTGAACTGTGCACATTCGATACCTTCGACGTATAGCTTCTATCGGGAAGTTTGTCCGTATGTGTGCGTGTGCGTGTGAGTTTGTTTGTGTTGTTCCTTCTTTTTCTTTTTCTTCTATCGCTAGATATTGGCGAGGTTTCGCCGCGATAGTTTTGTTTTATTTTGCGCCGTTTTTAAATCGAAACCACTCCCTGTTTCCACTTCCGTCTCTCTCCAACACAACAATCAGGTTAGCCCCGTGGTACGTGTTGCATTCGAAACGTCATGTTACCTGCAACGCATTCACCCCGACGGACACACCACCCACTCCGGGGGGTGATTGGGGGGAAAATGTGCGCTTTCGATGAACAATTCATGTGCTTCGTCACATTGCTACCCAACAACCCCCTCTCTTCGGCCCCCCAACCCCCCTCACACATACACAATAAGGGAGACACACATTGTGAACTTCGTGGCGCGTATGTCAACGCCATCGCGTGGTCGTCGTCGCCGTCGTGATTTATTCTACGCGCGCTACTACTCGATGTGAGGTGAGAAGTGCGTTCGTGTGTGCGTGCGTGTGCGTGTGTGGGTGTGTGTGGCAAATCGATTTGGTTTTGTTCCTTTTTTTATTGTTGTTGCTCTTTTAGTGTGAGCGTGTGTGTGTGTGTGTGTGTGCGTGTCCGTTTGCGCGGGTGTCCCCAACGTGAGCGTGTGCGTTTGGTTGGTGTGGTGTGGTTTGTGTGTGTGTTTTGTTTGTGGTTGTGTCAGTGTGTTTCTCATTTTGTTTTCCCATTTTTCACCGTTTTTCCTCCTCCGATTGTTCCTCACCGTTGCCGTGATGTGCCGTTGGGTTTGTGTTTGAAGTTGTATCTAGTTCAAAGCAGGTTGTAATACAAGCCAGTGGAAACCGGCAATAACAAATACATCAACAAAAAAAAAATGAAGCAACAGATCGTCAAATAAAATGGCCATGATTCACATTTCACCTCGCTCGCGGGGCCATGGTCTATTTAACGCGCGTTGACCACCGGGGAACCGGGCCCGATGTGACGTCTGCCCGTTATTTGTGTGATCGGGTGAACTTTTCCGGATGTGTGTGTGTGTTGCCGTACGCGCTTTATCGCGTGCCATGCCACGCGGAACTAAAATTATTTTGATTGCGGTAAAATAAAATTTGGGACCGTTCGTTTGCTTTTCATTGCAATTGCTTTCCCGCACCCACACCATCCCTTGGCCGCTTTCGCCTCCCCACCCCCTACTACGCAGTCGTACACGTGTGGCAAACGTTACAGGCAGCGGTCGGAATATGTTTGCATTTTGATGAGATCAGACATGATCATTTGTTGCTCTCGGTCGCCGGTGGTGAAATATAGTATTTCAGTTGTTTCCACCGGCCCGAATGTGTTGCGTATGCAATTCGGATGGTGCATCGCGCGAGAGGCTCCAGCAGTGGTGTGAAATTGACTTTCACAAATTAGTTTTATCTTGATGACCGAGCAACGGCCTGTTTCGTGTGTTGTTCTGCATAAAATTAAAAAGTAAACAAAAAATCCTCATTTTATATAATGTTTCATTGGTAGAAAATATGTATTTCACATTCACATTTGATGAAAAATTTTAAACAAACTATGCACATTGTCGTGTGCCTGCTGTTTTAATGTTATGGCCCTCAAGGTGGCAAAAGTGTCCAGCAATGTTGATGGCAAAACATCCTATTATTTTCAAACAAAAAAAAATACTGTAATCAATTCTTACGCTCGAATCTTATAAATTATCTTCTTCAAGGTGCAACGACTACACAAAGTCTCCCCGTTCGTCCGAGAAGAGATCTGCTGCTACGAGCATTTCTCGGCAGCTGTCCTCTAATCTCCGGTGCCGATGGGTTTTGAGATTAACTGCAAACACGCACGAATGTGAGGATATTTTGTTTCATGCCCACCCACCCTCCTCCCGGAATGTCTTGAGTAAGCGCCCGCTCCATCCAGTTGGTGTGTCGCTTTTCCTTGGTGGTGGCATAGAGAGAAAGAGAGAGCTTGTTTTGCGTTTGCTCGTTTCGTTAAATGTTGTTTTCCTATATTTTGTTGTTCGTGTTACATTTCGATACCTTTTAGCTAGAGCTTTTAGAGTGTTGTGGCGTGTTGTTCTTTCTTAACTCGACCCTTTTTCATTCGCTAAGAATGCCTAATACAAGCAGCGGGGCGGATGTGTGTTGCGTCATCGTTTAAAGGATTCTCGGTTTCATAAACCGGGCGAGACATCTCTTCAATAAATGGCGTAATTAACTTTACACTATTTAGGGGGGCGGGTTGAAAGGAAAAAAAAACAAGAGCAAACGGAACGGAAGACTGCGTTTACTAGTGTACTGGCTTTTGCACAAAAAGGCAAATTTTGTGCGACATTTTTGAATGACGTTTTGACCATTTTCGTTGCTTTTGTGCCTCGATGTGTAACGGTGCTCTGCCACAATGTCGTTTTGGTTTTTTTTTGTGGGTTTTCTCACATTCACGAGTGTGTTTCGTTGTTGTTGATGTTGTTTTGTGGTGTTTCCTTAGTCATATGCTTACGGTTTGATGGAGTACATCAGCGATTGTGAAGTGCGATTAGTGTGAATTGTTGTGTTTTTTTTTGCTGTCGTTGTTTGAAAGCTACGTACGTTCTACCTTTCGGGTTTTGTGTGGCGTGATGGAGTGATTAAAATTAGAAAATAGGTTAAACATTTTTTACAGCAATTTAACAAACGCACAAAGGGAAGTATAAAACTAACAGAAAACAGATTTGTTTTATAGAAAAAAGTAACGATAATTTGTGATCATATGACGATAGGAATAATTAATAGTTCGTTTGATTATTGGGGGGAATATCCTTAAGGTGTTTAAAGGTTATTTTTTACTTATTTTAACTAGATAAATAAAAAAATGAACTGGGAGGAAATGCCCAAAGCCATGAAATTTCGAAAAAATATGTCAATCATACGGCCCTAGGCCGTTATAATGGAAAAAATAAATAAAAAATAAATGAAAAAATATGATACAAATCAAGTGTCGCATCTTGCCATCAACCAAGCCGTGACATATCGGCTTGACACTGTATCCAACCATGGAACCCGATCGCACAACCCCATTTAGCTATTTTCGGCACATTATCCGATGGCAGTTTAAGATATTTGTGTGTTTATTTTAAGCGGAAACAAGTTCAAACAATAATAAAAAAAAACCCAACATCATGAAACGATCATCTTTCTTCGGGCGGCGTTTGGCTTTTGAGCGAAATCATGCAAAAGGGTTGTTAAAGAACAATCGCGACACGAAACACCTCTTCTAACGTCGTGAACATGTAGCATTACTCAACCGTGCTCTTGACGACAAAGGCGAACGGCGAAAGAAAGGTGCCTTCTATCAACGGCATGATCCTCCCTTTCGGGGTGTCCCTCTGTCCTCGTGGCCAAAACCATCTGACGTCAATCAGCGCCACCAGTGACGGAAGTGATGGCCCCGTCTGTTCGTGCTTCGTGCCGAAAGAAACGTGATTTTTGCCACCGCGATCATCCGCGGTCCACTTAGGCACAGAGATGGAATTCGCATCGAGTGGGACGCTACTTTCCCATGAAGGGTTTTTGCTAATGCCCAACCATGCGAAAAAGGACATGCAGCAGAGGGAGACCAAAAAAAAAAATGGGAATTGAAATGAATAGAAAACACTTGACACAATCATCGATAGGGTGATAAAGCTCGAAAAGGTGCGCGCCACGGTTACAGAGTATCGGGACTGTGTGTGTCATGTAATGGCCACCCACTATCCATTCTATACTCGGGGGTATATTTATAGGTTCGTAAGGTTGCTAAGGGACAAGCCTTATCTACGATCTTCTACAAGCTTGCCTCATCGTAATGAAAGTGACAATCAAGGCTTCGCAACATTGGATTGCAAGCGTCATTGATATATGTAGATGGTTGACGGGGTTTGACACATGGGTCGTCATCAAAAGGACATTTCGAAAGCAGATATTAGATGGTTTCGGAACACCAAGCAATGAAACACGGAAAGAAGTAGAGCAAAACCCTCCCCAAATAGTGTAATGTTAGTGGAGAGCCCTGTGTAGTGTCATGCACGGGGCACGCGGGTACGGATATTAATGGAAGTATTAATCAATTTTCCGTATATGTTACCGCGCATCGGGTAGCAGTTGCCAACGGGTAACGCAACAGATACACCGTCGCAATACACACCGATTACGCCCGGTGTTGAAGCGATTTTTATCGAATTAATGTAATTGCAGCATTTATTTCGATTTACGTAATTGGTTCGCGCGCTTCAGTGAGGAAAATGTGTCCGAGCAGTTGTGGGGGGAAGGGAGGGGGAGAAGAGAAAACGCATTGAGGGAGAGGAAGTGGAGGGTTTGCGCACTCATTTCCCGTCCCAAATCTCCCCCCCCCCCCCTTTGCCTAGGTAGTGTGGAGCAATTAGGGAAAAGGCACATGCGGTTGGAAAATTCAAATGTCAATCCTCACTAGCCGGTTGACCGGTTGAGGAAAGGTGGAAAAAGAAAACCGGGAAAATGGGGGAAAATGTGCGCAACACCAGTACTGATGGGAAACTCTTCATCGTCAACAAGTCTTGCGCGACACACACACAGAGGCGCTGTGAGATGTCTTCGTTGATTTTGGGACAAACACACCGCAGTCCCGGGCACCACCATCATTGAGGGGACACAGGGACAGGGAGACACGATCAGGGGAAGGGGAAGGGGGATGGGGTTCGTTACGTTGTCTTGCCAAAGCGGGGCGCAGTTTTAAGCAGAGTTTTCTAAAAATACAAATAAATATGGCTCTCGAGTCTTGGCGCACACGAGCCACCCAACCCCCCCCCCCCCATCTTCTAAAGCATCCCCATCGCACTGCGCCCAACAACAGTAACAACAACAACGACACGTTCATGATTGCGAAGATCTTCCGGAAAAGCCGAACGATTGCTGAGTCGGTTGAGGTTTCGAAGTCGCAAAGACTTTTAGAGTTGCAACCATCCGTCAGCGCTGAAGCGAAGTGTGTATATTTTCAGTGCACGATCGTACGCGCGGGACCGGTTGCCGGTGGGACATACTGACGGTGGTGCAGGGAGTGCAAAGCAACGAAGAAGGCTGACGGGATATTTATAGAAATGTCCCATCCGAGCAGTCCGGAATGTCCGTCGGTTGCAGCTAAAGCGTGACAGGCGCGAGCCGATCGCGGGGTTCGCGTGAAGATCTCGCAGCCCATCACACTACACCTTCGGATAGGGGGGAAGGTAGCTGATCGCAGCGAAGAATGATTCTATTTGCCGCCTGTGCAATGTATCATCAGCCGAATATATGTATGAACGCTCAGTAAAATGTAACGATGAATTAATATGAACGTGAATGCATTCGATCGTGTACGGTAAAGAATGCTTCACCATTAAATATCCATCAGCACCGGCAGCAGATTAGTATCGTACGATATGGCACGGGACACGATATGATGGGGGTCATCAAATGGATACGATAAACCTTTTCGTAATGGTGGTCATCCTTTGTTTGTCGCCTGTTCCGAAGGCCAGTACCGATGGACGGCAGTAAACAACAGCGACAAATTAAATCCGCGTAAATGGGCCCAAGCAACTCTCGAGCAGATTCCGTTGCTGAGTGTAGTGAACTTTTGTGTTCGGTGATTTTCCTATGGTTGATTCATTTTGCTTGCATGAGCCGTTAAACAAAGAAGTTTGAAATCGTGTCTTTCAATTTAATTATGTGACGAAAAAGGCACAAAGATTGTTCTCAATTGTAGGAAGATCTTTCACTGCGCAATTCGTTGAAGATTCATCGTGCCCCGAATTCGAATCCGTGTGGCTTATGGGTTATACTTTAAAGTTACAGAACCACTTTCGTCTAAGGAAGCTATTGGATCGAAAAAGGCTCGAATCTATTGAATCTTTTGAGATGAGTCATTCATATGAATCTTTAGTGAGTAGTAGACCGAATCAGAAGTCAACTCTCGAATGTCTCATGAATCCTTAAAGATCTTTGAATCTGTAAAGACTCATGAATCCTCAAAGAGTCATGAATCCTCAAAGGTAGATGGAGGGATCTCTGAGAATTCATTATTTTTTTGAATCATTCTTTCAGTTCAAAGAATCATTCAGATTGATTCAAACATTAGATCAAATCTGAAGCTATTATAAGCCAAATTTTGGATATAAATATTGCTCTCCTGTTTTTTCAAATTGTCTTTGATTATTTGTTTGGCAGTTGCTGAAAACACGGAAATGAATTTTGAACTCTAAACGATCGTATTTTGAAATCTGATACAGTGTTTCTCGGACACTACCTGTATGTATTTGCTTGTGCCATCTTTTGCAGGCAATATGAGTAATAATTTAGAATTCATTATGCATCCACTGGCTGCCTTTACTGAAGGGTATTTAATTATTAAACTGTTTGCAACCGGTCACCGCCATCGTGTAACGCATGACTTGCGTTCTGCTGTGCGGTTTAGTTGACAGTTAATCAGTATGGTTTATTATGTCGTTGCACACCTCTCTCCTTGCTTCTTCTTCATGCAATATCCAACCAATATCAATCGACCAGGTTGAAATTCATTGAATGTGCCAAAAAAATTCGCAATTCCCCTTTTGCGATGATTAATACGATGCATTCCGCAGTTAATTTCAGCACGGGTTTAGCACGGTTGTGCCAAGCTCGTGCAACGGATGACAAGATGGCCGTCACACACATACACACATACACACAACGACACACTACACTCACGGATCTCGCGTACGATCTCGATCCGCGATCGCATTTTCCCGTGCTCGAGCGCGCGATGGTTGGCCGTAATTTGGTGAGCAACGTGTCTAACACTCACAACGATCCGCGATCATATCGGGAACATCACAATAATGGGTGGGCGGATAGAGTGACGTTCTAAAATGGCGTCCGGGGTGGCGATGGGGGATGGTTGTTTTATGGACTTTATTTAATCTTCGTTCAAGCGAAACGAGATGGGGTGGGGGGGGGAGAGTGCGAGCGTTTTTAGTGTTTCGCTCACCGATGCCCTCAAATGTGAAGGCGGTCCTATTTTTGAGACGTACTTAAGCGCACACTGTGTGTGTGTGTGGCTGTCACTGGTTGGGCCACCCGATGTCTCGGTGTGCGCGATCAATAATTCTAACGAATGGTCACAGATGGTTGACGGATAAACTTGTCATGTTTCTTTAGAGCCTCGTAGAGAATAGTTTGTGTGTGTGTGTGTGCGTGCGTGTGTGTGTGTATAGGGTAGTGGATATTGGGTGTAGAGATATGTATGCGCGGTTGCATACGAAGCAGGAAACGTGCCCTGACAACTGTCACAATGAAATGAGATGATAAAAAGTCACCCCGTCCCTGCTAGGGAACTGTATTCGAATTCTTCGTGAGCAGTGATGTAATATTTTATTCCCTATTCATATTTTCGACTCTTTGGCCATCTTTCCTGAGCGAAGACACGGTTTTGCTGGTTTGATTCTGTGGGTTTTCATTAACTTTTGGTTTGCTGTGTCTTTTATTTTCTGTCACACTTTTTAAAATGATCCTTTCTATTTTTATTTACCACATTGCGTGAGTTTTGATTTGTCTCTGGTTAAATTTTGTTTCATATTGCTCCTACTATTTCTCTCTCTCTCTTGAGCGTGCGGTATGCGTCATTTGAGCGTTACGTTTGATGGGTTCTTGTTTTTGTTTCAGTTTTTTTCCTTGCGTTGTTTTATGACTTCTTTTTTTAGTTGTTTTCTTTTTCTCTTTTTGACTTGGACTTGTTTTTATTATTTTCTTTACACAATGTTTATTTTGTTCCTTTTTTTTCGATTTACTTTTCTCTACATTTACCTTTCGTTTTGAAAACTAATCAAGACGTGTTTTTTTTTTCGTTGATGTTGCTGTTGTTTGGCGTTTGGCAAAAATTGTGTTTGTTGATGTTGATGTTGTTTAATTGTTGTTGCTGTTTTTTTAATGTTGTTTAATTGTTGTTGCTGTTGGCTGCAGTGTATGGTGCATTTGCAGCGCAATGGTTTTGGTTCGCGTACTAATAATTGATCTTTCTTACCATCTTCTCCTTTATGTCTCTTCTGGCTGGGCGCAACAGGGTGCCACCGTCCTACATTTATGGAACGCCGTATCTAGGCACGGCGGGTGGATCGACAGGTGCGGCCGCAACCGCATCCGGACTGGTACCGATCCCTGCCACTCAGTTGTCGCACGCAGCAGCGATTGCTGCCGCCACTAGTCAATTCTATGAATATCAGGTAAGTGAGAACTCGCTAACGAGCACTGTGGGGCATGTAATAACAAATCGATTGCTTGTGTTTTCTCTCACTCGGTATCTTCCATGTGGAACTGTAGAATGCGGTAGCAGCAGCCGCCGCCGCACCATATCCGGGACAGTACAGTACAGGATTCGATGCATATCCTTATGCGTCCGGCGCTTCAGGTATGTAATGTCGGGCTTTTGTGCCGCGCGAGCCGTCACCATTAATGGACATATGTATTGTTTGTATCCTTCACCTAATAGCTGCCGGTGCAGCGGCCGCCGCCGCCCAATACATGGCCGGTCCGTACACGTACGCCACGTTGCCGCAAGCGGGAGCTGCCGCCGCTGCAGCTGCCGCCGCGGCTGGTGCATTTCCCGGCCTATCGCCCTATCAGAATGCGACCGGCGCTTCGCTCCAGGAGGCTAGACTGCAATAATATTTACTACCACAAGCGCTGATGCTGTCGCTGTTCGACGGTGTCGGTGGCGTCAACGATAAGCGTGCGTAGGAAAGCTAAACCCGCGAGCAGAAGGCAGGTACTCGCCCTTCATCTCACCTACGGGCGGAAATGGAATTGCTGTGCTTGGGGGAGGGGGTGGCGTAAAGCGTTAGCGCATGATATTAGGCAGCCAAAACAAACAAACAAACAAAGGAATATAGAAAGGAAACAGTAATGCAAACCCCCCATGAAGAAACAAAACATATTGGGAATTATTTTTAGTTAGCCGGGATAGTTTTTAAATCAACTTAGCTAACCCCTTAAGCATATGTGTACGGACATGCAAATAGTAAGCGATAAGCAATGCAAATGAAGAATCAGCCGATCAATCAATCAAATTAATTGCCCTCAATTAATGCTCCCACCATTCATCCTTTTCTAAGCAGACGTAGAAGAACAAACAAAACAAAAACACACACACAAGAGCGCATGTTATCGCAATTCGCACATATTTAAGCACATCTTTTTAACCCACTGTTACCGGTCGGGTTACGGATGGCTCTGAACACGTAAAGAGCAACAAAAAAAAAGGAACGAGTCGTACGAGCAATCGCACGAAACGATATCGCAAGCATACAAAGCAAGTAATGAAATTTACTCTATTTATTATACAACTAGTTTTAACGTACTGTAGAAAGCAGGGGACTCCTTCGACAGGAGTCGCGCCGAAGATAGGAGATAATAACCAATGAAGAAAGAGGTGTAGAGAGAGGATGAAAACACATTATTTACTTACATACTTAGGCGTTAAGCAATACATAGCGTTTGAAAACGACATGGGAGTAAAGGAAACAAACAAAAAACTCAAAGAAAAAGGCAGAATAAATATTTAGTATTCGATAAAAGCTCAATTTCTTGTTGTCCCTCGGTGGAAAGGAAAAAAGGAATCTTGAGGAGCCAGGCAATAACTATGCAAAATAGTTGAACAATACCACGATTGGGCAATGTTTAATATCGGAGCGGAAAGACAAAATGACCATCCCAGTGATGGGGCGCATCCCTTTGCAGATGGATCGTGTGGACTGATATACGCAATACTTGTTTCTTTTTACATACGGATGGAACGAAGATATTGCGAAGCAGGGTCAGAACCAAATGCTTTGACGGATGGTAGGCAACAATTAACCCGTACCCAAGCAATACCAATACGTAGCGAACGTCTTATCCCCACCGAAAAAGCGAAACAACTGGATCAAGCGATTAGGAAACATAGCGGGAGATCTACACGAAAGCACAGCGACAGGCGCTGTCCGACGAAGGCACCGAGTGAATAAGTTGTGTTCAACCGGTTGCAAGGCACGCGCGAAGCTTCGATAATCAAAACGCAACTAATTGTGCGTTCGAATGCAAAAAAAAAAACAAACTAAAAACCCCCTGCTAAATCACATCAAGACCACACCTGATCGTGCTCGATCCCGCTTCCGTTTCCTTTTCGTGCACGGGGCACAGCAGCAGGCAGCAGCAGCAGAATGAAATTCTAGTCAAATGTGTGTGTATGTGTGAGCTTTCGTTTGCCTCGTGGAAGTGGTTAATTTATTTTTCCCATTTTGTTGTTGCGTAGGTTTTTGTTTTGTTTAAGAAGCGTATCGTCGCAACCCCCCGTTTACCCGCTGCCGGATCTGCCGGAACGTGCCGGGTGGGGGCTGTGGTGAGTGATTTAGTAAAATTGTTCCCTTCTTCTTAACCACTTGTTTCAACCGGAACATTTTGACTTTGTTGGCTTTTGTTGATAAATTTGAGTCCAATTGTACATTACGGTTTGAGATTTATTTTGCGTTGCCTTGGATTATGCGACATTTAATCAAAAGGTCGCTCACTACATAAATTGACGAATTGCCACTGTTCTTATTTTGTTTGCATATTTAGGTGTTCGAAAACGAAACAAAAAAAAGTTGAAACCTCAAAACCGCCGATACAAAAGTTAACCTTTATAGATATACACATCAGCATGGAACGGGAGTTAGAGGGCGCTACCCGCTGCAGTCCGCAAGAAGATTTTATCAATTTTCGTGTTCGAATGGAAGTTAAAACATTAAAATAAGCCCAACAGGAGGTATGCACAGTGACACAATACTTGTGAAGCATGGAGTGAAATTGTGCCTTTCAAGAGAAGAAAATTTAACACAAAAAAGAAAACAAAAATACCCCCCCGAAGCAGACAGTTGGAAAACTTACAACACCCCGAGCAAACGATCGTAACAGAAATATTTAAAACACAGCAAGGGCTAAACGATGTGAGAAATGCTATTTTAACGTACCCAAAAACCGACAGAACTGACGGGAACGGTAGTGAGCAATGTAGGGAGTAGGGAAATAGAACAAAAGCACACCATAAGGAACGGTCCGTTTGGCTCAACTGCAACTCTCACAAGTTTGAACAAATCGGTGACAATATTCAAGAAAGGAGTGGTATGGCGTAACAAACCCAATCGGATATAGATTTCACAGGCAGTTAGTCCTTTTGTAGCACACCTAACACACAGATACACAGATGTTAACATGAAGGTTATAATGATAGAAGCGTAGGAAAGGAAATAGCATGCCAATATTTGAGATTTGTTGTGCAGTTATATGACGAATCTCGTAACGTAACGGACATATTCTAAGTGATATCCCATCCAAAATGAGAAAAACTGAAGATAACATCAGGGTTGCGTGTTGTGGGATATTTTTTTTTGGGGTCCTGTTAATGTGCTGGCCAGTTTGTGCGCTGAACCCCGCACGGCAACGTAACTCCGAACGTACGCAACCCGTTCTAGAACCAAGTACATAAATGTTACCGTGTGTCCGACTGACAAAGTTAAAGGGCAATGCATGCGAAACAGCTCGATCGTGTTGAAAGATTCGTGAAGAAAAAATAATTTCGGTGTAAAGAGCGAAGAAAGGAAGGATAACACATCGGAAGAAAACGGTAGAAGCACATGACGATTTTCTTATTCAAAAACAAAACCCATTCGACCAAATCAACGAGTTATTGAAGCGCACGCATTGGGAGCAAGAAGCATCTCATTTGATTTACATCATTGTAAAAAAAAAACGGTTGCAAAACGTGGCTACGGTTAAATCTGTTCGCGAGTGGCAAAGAGGAGGCGTAAAAGCGGAACGTGTCGCGATGTGTAGATGTTAAGTTTAAATTATTTATACACGACGAGAAGCGCCGATGTTGGCGTTAGGGTTAAGCAATCGGTACACGTTTAATAGAATCTCATGCAATTGATATGCCTGTCGGGTGTGACGGGGAAGGGGGCAAAGGAATTTAGACTAAGGAAGGACACAAATACTAAAGGGATGAGCGTAACGAAAAAAGGGAAAAGGCATGAGAACGGTGGTTGCGAAGACGCGCGCTGTAACGTTCACTGGCGGAGACGATGATGATCGCGCGAACGTCACTTCAAATACCAGCGTGTGTACCAAGCATGCAATCGTAGGAAACAATTTACGGTTAACGGTAAGCATATTTTAACGTCGACTATTAACAACACATTAATTCAAATTACCAATTGGAACCAAAAAGTAACAAACAAACCCACAACACCGACAAACACACACACACAAACGCGCAGAAACACCCTTTCACACATATTCGCGTAAGGTGGACGGGACAGGCGTAATAAAATGAAAGTAAAAAGGTCGATAAATTGATTAAGCACTAACCACCACCAGCAGCAAGATCACCACCCGGCCGTTGTGGCTCAGATATCATAAACAAGACATCAGCATAATTTAGGGGAGGGAATTTAACAAAAAAAAACGAGAGAAAGGATACTATACAGATTAGAAGCTCTACATATATATACATAAAATATATATTTAAAAAATATAAGAATATTGAATAACACATGCTGCGTTTTATTAGTGTTGACGTTAGGAAAGAAACCAATGCGAGAATTCAAATATTGCTGCGTTGAAAATTATATTCATTTTGTATTTTTGTTGCTCGGTTTGAATATTTTGTAGTTGGTTTTTAGTTACTTTATTTATACATTTCAATTATGACGGCTTGCGCCGTATTATCAATGGTTTTAAGTTATTTTTAATATTTTTTATGTGATTTTTGTGTTACTTTATTATTATTTTGAGTGTTTGATATTTCCATACCTGTATTTAATATTTAATCATTTTTTGAAATAACTTGAAAAAATTAGCCAAAAAAGGTAGAAAAAAGTACAAATTAAAACATTTGCACCCATTTTAAACTACCAAACAGGTTGAAACAGCGCATTTCACAACGATTACTTGCTATACCTGATGTCCTCGTAACATTTCTTAATGTCCAAGCCAAGAACAGAAGACAGAGCCTCCCTTCGTTTAAAGATCATCTGGAAACACGGAGGGCGTGTACGACTAATGCTGATGCGTGATGGCGAGAAAACCTGTGGGTAATGCAGATGTGCATTAGGCGATCTAGGGAGACCACCTAGAGGTAGAAGTCAGCGGAAGTGACCTACGGGCAAGCGTAACGTATTATTCGTGATTTATTTTCATCCGTTTCTTTACAGCAGCCACGCAGGTAGCAGAGGTCAGTGAAAGATCACCGAGGGGTTAGAAATGGTACCTAGTTTGGTGCCTGGTTCTTGCCGGACAATGGTGTACCATTAAAAGTATAAAATGATCATGACATGTCTCGACCGACCGTCAGTTGTGGATCGTGCGTGGAACGTACGGTGCGTGTTTCTGCTGACTGCAAGGATGAATTTGCTAACAATTGTTTGTATTGCTGCTTGGTCGCAGGTTGCTACCAGTTATGTAATTGTGAATCGTGATCGTGGTGAGTATATTAGAATAGACGTTAGGCTTTTAATTTGAAATAAGATTATAACAGTGTTGTAAATTTTAAAATTCATTGTAGATTATTACAAAGCAAATCAACCATCGTTTGGAAACGCACCGGCACTACCAGATGGGCCACTTTCGAATGTACCGATTGATCCATACGAGAAGAAGCTGCTCGAGCTGTACTATTTAGTGCAGGTTATCCGTTCCTATCACCGGCCCACATACCAAGAGCCCACCACCATACTGAGCAATCTGATCGATCGCTTAACGAAGGAAGAATTGCGCGATGAGTTAGAGCAATTGCTATCCGGTGTCGATGGTTTTGAGGAGGTGTTCAACATTGGCGAGTACGCCGTACGCGATCCAATCAAGGAACAGCTGGCGAACGATTTCCGACTCCTGTTCCCGATCGTGGCAAAGACGCTAAGCGGACTGCGTGACACTGGTGGCGAAAGTGACGAGATGGAGGGCACGCTTCAGAGCAAGATACGGGAAGCTTTTAACGATTTCCGGGGCCTTCTGTTGAGTGTGGTGCAGTCGGAGAGTGAAGTGTTTAATGAAATCGAAGAGCTGCAAGCCCCGATTGCACACAAACCGGTGCAAAACGATGTACACTCGAGCGCGGAACGTGGACGATCGGAAAATGCGCCAACCGTGGAAGAAATTGTTTACGTGACGCAAATGCCTGCTGCATCGAACAGCGCGGTGGTGAACGATTACGATTTGGAAGTGGAACACGTTGAGCCAAGCACTAAAGCTGTAACGGAAGGCTTAGCAACTGAAGTACCGTTCGATTTGCGACTGCTTAGTGACAAACAGCTTGAGTTTCTGCCCGACGGAAGTGATGTGAGGTACGAACTGAGCATGGGACCAGATTTACTTTCGCAGGAGCAAGACTCCGACGAAGAGGATGACGAAACGGAGCTGATTGTGCTGACGGAAGACGCCAATTTGCATAAAACGCCAGCCGTGAGGGGCGAAGGTAAGATTCCGATAAGCTTACCAGTAGTTTAGAAGCGTGCGTTACTCCCAGAGCTCAACGAGAAAAAATAGCATACGATGCTTGCGCAACTGACAACTAGAGGGCGCAGTGATCGCTTAGGAGCTTTGAAAGGAGTGAATGTGAAGCGCAAAAGAAACGGGGGAATGGAAAAACACATGTTGCATTACGTGCAATCGAAAGGAAAAGTGTCGACAGGGAAGCAGAGACGATCGGGTTGATTGTTCCGCAAAGACATATTTTCGCTTTATGTGCACACATAAACGGAGCGGAGCAAAAAGGTTAGCAAACACAAAGCAACGGGTTGTATTAACAGCTTTTGGGTATGCTTTTCTCTTCCTTTGTTTCATCATTTGGCATTGGCAGGTAGCGGACCGATGGCAGTGTTGGTAAAGGACCCGGAAATGGCCGCACTGATTCCGCACATTATCGAGCAACTGCGCATGGAGAATGTAACACCGGAGGAAAAGGATGCGTTGGCTGAGATCTTCGAAGAGCTGTGGCCTCTGATGGTGACCGAAGCGGATCGTTTGCGCACGGATCCGTAGGCGAATCGAGTCCCGTTATTATTTTTTACCATCGATCCCAGCCTCCGTTTACCTGGATCTTTGCTTCGTGTGAATCTTTCGTTTACGTGCGCTGTTGGATCGATCAGTTACTGCTCAGAAGCGAAAGGGAAAGGATCGTAAGAGCTTGGAATAGTGGCAAAAAAAAAGATGAAAGTCACACTGAGCGTTCTTCTCTGCACGGTGCTGATGGTTTCAACCGGAAGCAGCCCATTGTTTTCACGAAATTGTAAGTACGAACAATGTGTGCAACAAACAGTAAGCTGACAGGCTTTTCTTTCCGTTGACACAGTGTCCGGTGGGAGAAACTCTTGGACGGATGCTTCCTACCGGGAGCGACTGCAAAGCTGGGGCCTATATCCAAAAGTGTTCCGGTACGGTACAACAAACCATCATGCGGCCATCATGGAACGTAAGCGAGCCGAGCTAAGTTGGTTGAAACGGCTTGTCCGGGAAAATGAGGAAATGCGAGACAATCTGCCAGTGACCATAGCATCATACGAAAACAATGCACGTGACCGGCAGTACGAGAAATTTAAGGAAAAACACTTTCAAAAGATGGAACAGGAAGCACTAGACGTTTTGTGGCAGCATCGTTAGTTTGTTATCGTTACATTAGCTATGAATTGTACAAATATTCTCTAGGGGAATTATTGGTTCCAATACATTACCATTAATGATAAGTAAAGTAACACTATTGATAAAGATAATTATTGTATGACGAACAATTTGCAACTTGAGTTATGGAAATATAATTGAGAGAATTGAGAAGTTTTACATTCTTAAAGTTGGATACAGCCTTGTGAGCAGCATTTAATAAATAAACCCGGTTTTCAAAGTACGATAACTACCTAGTTACTTTGATATTGACTAAGTTATTTTGATTGTTTTCCCCCGGCACAATGAAACTTAGAACTTACATTTGTTAAGAGCTTTTTATTTAAGAATAAATATATTTAGTTTTCCCATCTTATTCACGCCTGGTTATCTTGATTTATCTTCTGATGTTAAGAGGCGTATGAAGCTGCCCAGCTCAAAGTCTTTATAAAATAAAAACAACAACATCTGCTGGTAACGATCTTTTTTACTCGGACGTATATAGAAGGATTGTAGGATTTACATCAATTTTGACAAATTTTCTATTCCCGGTTTTTCTCTTGATTTGAAAGGTTAGGCCTTATAGACTTTATACATTTCCGGAGAGGCAGTGCTTGTTACGGGTTAACGGTCCGGATGGAATTTCCTCACAGTCCCCTGCCATGTGATATTGGTGCTGCAACTAAATAAGCCGGACCACCACTTCTACCCTACTTCTTTCCAGAACTTTCAATGGAATAGTTTTCTATTTCGACTATCTTGGATCTTGAATTGATAAATTTCATATCCATATCACATATCCCGTGGTACAGCTTCTTCCGGGATATTAACTTGTTGCAGGAGTCGTCTAAACTGCTCAAGGTCCTGGGACGGAACGAATGAACACCATCAATCCATTTAAAAATATGCTGCTATGTTTCCTCTGTCTATGTGTATGATTTTTGTTTTGCTGGATCGTCTGGTATCATTCTCATGGCATGACCAGCCCACCGGCGGAGAATGGCGAGTCTAATTCCTGGTAGTATTATCAATCCACACATACAGCGCCAAAAACACTTCAGAGCATCTTCCTCTAGGAAGATCTTCCTTTCCTTTCGTTGCCTTCCTTTCTAAAGTGTACGTGGCGTACGTGTGCACCATCACTTTGAAAGTAATACCTTTGTACGTGATCTTGGAGTGGTGGCCAAAGTACGAGGTGGTTTTAGCCGGTAAGAATCTAGCAGTATCCAGGCGGTGGTCCCGTTGTTTAACAACGTAATTCTGAGTCCCATCACGGCATTAAAAAGGCATACGTGTGTACTAGAACTACATAAGTTCTATAAAGTCCCAGCTTTGTTTGTCGCGACTGGTGTTGAGTAGAGAAATTCCCTCAGCATCCTAGCGCGTCAATGCTGCCTTTAACCCAAGATAGGCGAAGTTGTTGATGACTTCAAGGATGCGATCAATCTACCTAAATGTCTACTCTCTGCGTTAGTTAGGGTTTGTTAGCAGGACCGCTGGTGGTACCTCCATCAATCTTCCTCCGAAATTTTCCTCCGCATCTTCGATCTTTTGGTAATCGGCCCGATATGTGTTTAGCACGTGTTTGGACCTGGATTAGCTTATAGAAAATGGTCACCGAAGTTTCTACCTTCGAGTCACAAATGGAAGTGTCTAGCGCTTGGTTAAAAAGTAGACAAGCAAGATATCTTTTCCATAGCTTGTTAATATAATAGTTTCTTTAGTTTGATATTGTTGTTGTTCATTCTTTTACTTACATTTGGTGCTTGTGTTTTAATTTATTTTTTTGTTACTTAAACCAATTTTCTTTTCTTTCAGTAATCATTCTCAATACCCGATTCAAGGGTTTTTAATACTTAAAATATAATAAATTACTATTTTGTTTGATTTGATTGTGAGTTGTTGATTATTTTTTTATTTAAAAAATTGTATTACAATAAAATATACCTAAAGATAGACAAAAAATACGGCAGAAGCCTTAATACTTGAAATTAAATAAATTAATTAGCTTGATACAAAATTAAAAAGCAATGGTGACTGTGATCGCAAAAATATTGAAGAAAAACATAATAAAGACGACTAAAGTATTGGCACTACACATTCAGATACAGCAGGATTCGTCCATTGTTTCACTGTTCAAGCTTTTTACATCTACAAAACGAAAGAACACATATTTACACGAATAACACTTAGAATTTATTAATTTGCATTGCACTTAATGTTCGTGGACTATAATATGTACAAAACTGAATCGTCTAACAAAAATAATTTCATTAAATTAAAGCTTACTGAACCTAATATTACGGTACGATTGAAGTTTTGCTGAGCTCACTGGCGAATCACACGATATGCTCCACACATCTTTGCCGATCCACCCTTTTTGCACTGACTTTGATCGATAAGCGACCATTCCTTTACTTCCATGATTGAGATTTTTTCCTCTTCTCGGTCAATAATCTTCATAGCTGCTGTAGCGATTTGGAGGCGATTTCCGGTAGGCAAGATATTTCTGTTGCTTCTGTCGCTGCTGCTGAATCGCTCGATGACGGGCAGCTAACTGGAGCAGCTCATTGAAGGACGGATTTTCGAAATCGTTTGCATTCGCTGCAAAGAGCGAACCCTTCGCTGTATGTCCTACATCATTTTCCTCCTCATCTTCGTCAACATCATCATCATCATCATCATCGTCATCATCGTCATCATCATCACCAAGGATACCCATATAGTCAGCCTCATCATCCAGATACTCCGATGAATCTTCCTCCGTATGGGATGGCACGCTTTCCTCGTCTTCCTCATCCTCCTCATCCTCCAGACTGGGGTTGCCGATCTGTGCCTGAATGGCGGCCAAAATTTTCGCCTCCATTTCCGCGTCCTCCTCGTCCTCGGTGACGGATTGTACCGGTTTTTCGATCGAGCGCTTGTAACGTGGCAGCTCGATCGTCACCCGGATCGAGTCCGCCGACAGCTGTTTGGTGTGCACGGCGGTGCTCCGAAGCCGCTGGGTTCGCCGAGTGTGAGCGGTTTTGCGTTTGTTGGTGCTTTTATGTTTTGTTTGGCGTAGATAATACTTCTGTACGATTGCTGCGGCCGTATGCAGGACACGTTGCGCGGGAGCCTCCTGGGAGACCGACATTGCTGCGTTTGGTTTAAACTCCTTTGTGATGAGGTTGCGATCGTTGTCGGTATTGAGTTTTGGTGCATGCTCGGACGGGGTTTGGCGTAACTCCGGCGACGCTAACAGAGCGGTCAGGATGGGATTTCGCGGCAGTCCTCGATGTCTTTGAGATTCTTCGACCACCAGCTCCCAGAGACTGCCGAAAATGTGTTCAAACGCATCCTGTTCCATCGGCGAGAGCGCATCTGACTTCATGAAATCGACGATCATCGGGAGTAATCGCAAAACTTCCAGCTCATCAAAAGTATCCACTGTGAGCTCTGTAAGTTGTGAGATAAATAAATGATTTATAAGAAGTGTCCATTGGAGAATTACAAACGGCAAATCAAACTAAAAATATACGATCGTTACCTTTGGATGGAAGAACCACTCCTTCAGCTATCAGATGTGTTCGGAATTCATTCAGAACTTGAAGGGATGCTGCATCGGATGATGTGGTTTGATCTACAGGGTCGCATAATAATACAGATAAACATAATGTTAAACTTGGTGTAACAATAGAGTCTCATTTATATGGCATGAATCCGTGGTAAAGAACGTACCTATTGCGTAGCTGGAGACATTTGTAACTGAAGACATTAGACACACAAGCATTACAACGCACTTATGCACACTCGAGCACATGATCATAACTCGTTAAATAAGTTTAAACGTTTAAGGATTGAAATAGCACTTGAATTTGAAACAACGGTCTGTACGCAACACTTTGATCACAGAACTTCCTTTTAGTAATGCTTCATTCTTTCGCGTATTCTACGCTTCTTACAATAACTTTCGCTCCGTCGTAATGTTGTAAGGACGAGTTCTCGGAATGAACTGATAGTGGTACGATCGCTGACAAGCGTTTTTAAATATCCTTTCCAATTCATAAACCTCTACCCATCTATCCGATGAGCCCAGCAAATTCACCTGCCTTCTTTCCGTTTCATCGCACTAATTGAGGAGCCACCGGGTGAGGAATGTCTCGCTTTTACCCTGTTCGTCCTGGTGCCCCGTTTCATCTGTACCTTTCTCCCTCATCCTTACGGCCTCGAGCGCGACGTTTGATTGTTTGGTTTCGTTTTTTTTTCTCGACTTTTGAAACATAAGTCGGCGATCGAACCTTCGATCGATTCGTCAGCAACATTCGTCAGCCTGGAGCTTGTGACAGTCTGCGCCTGCCTCGCCGGTATAGGACGAAAGGTACACCGTGCTGTGAGCGATGCGTGTCTGCGTGTCTACAGCCAGTGTCGGAAATGGTACGTCGCCGGAAATGGTCGGGGCGCCGGCTCGTGTTTCGTTGCGATAGGAGTTTGTTCGGCGTGGTAATTTCCTGTGCGGAACACGTGCGACCCCTTTCGGTTAGAAACGTCAAACAATCTCGTCGAGCCGGTGGGGTTTTTTTTTATGATTGCACTCAGAGGACACAAAAAAAGAAAAACCAACCCCTTAATTATGGCACCGATCACGACCGATCGTCGATTTTTTTTTTGGTTGGTAGCCAGTTTGTTAGCAATAGTGACGTTGGTTCCGGTGCCCCGCTACTCGAACTCGTTTATGTTGCGTTTGTGACATTGTGCTAATGGTGCTAAAAGCTCGTTTTGCGCCAGGGGAATGGCGTCGAATGGGCGCAGTCGCAGCACGGAAAAAGGGGTAGTCCGGTTAAACAAACACGGGAATCTGACGATCGTCGGGACGGAGCGTTACGAGATGGTACATCATTAAACGATCAGAGTGTTTGATCCTCGTACCAAATGTGAAAATGGCTAAGGTACGCTTGTTAGGTCGTTAGCATGCTGTACGGACAATTTAACGGAAATGGTGTCTACATACGTAACAGAATTAGTTTAAGTTAAAAGTTAATATGTTTTAAATTATTTTAACATTAGCAGTAATACTCTTACTGATCTTTTTGGTATATTTAATCTCAGTTCTAGTCGGTCTTGCAATTTGTCTCTTTATTTTATTTTTCCCGTCTTCCAGATATATCTCTTCGCAGATGACACTGCCTTAGTAGTTAGAGGAAGGACTTTGGCACAGCTTCGCAACACCACCCAACGCTGTCTTAATGCCATTCATAATTGGATGACAACATGGAAGATTGCTGTAAATCAAAGTAAAACACAAGCGATTATAATACCATATACATTTAAAATCAAAATTTTAAAACCCCAATATTCAAATAACAATCGCGGGAACTTCAATAAATTGGAAAAAAGGTGTAAAATACTTTGGTAGAACATTTGATCATAAAACTAAATTTAGGGCTCACACTACTAACATCAAATTGAAATGTCTCACGTTAACAAAAATATTGTATCCACTTATTAATCGTCGATCTCGTCTTTCTCGTACGAATAGAATAATCATTTACAAACAAGTCTTTGTCCCAACGGTAACATACGGTATAACCGTTTGGAAATCATGTGCTAGAAGGCATAAAAAGAAAATTCAATTATGTTTAAATAAGGTATTATGAATGATAACAAATGCTCCATTTATGACTAGACTTACAGATCTATATTGTTCAATCGGCACAATGTCATAAGATGACTTGATTCTTAAAATTATAGAGTGTACAAGAAACGCATTATTACAATCAGAACATGAAATCATACGAAATATTTCCTTATGAATTTAAATAGTTTTAGTGTATTGAGTTAGTCGTGGTTTAAGCTTAAGATTAAGATATTAGTTTTCAGGATTTATGCAAATGAGCATTAAAAAACGTACTAAACTGCAATTATTGAGATAAACCGATATGGCCTGAAGGTACAAATAATGAAGTAGTAATAGTCGTTGAAAAGCAATATTGCTGTATCTCGCGGAACTAAATTTTGTAACCGATCTGGGAAAAATAAATAAAACAAAATGAAATATAAAAAAAATCCTGTCTTGTATGTTATCTAATCTATTTGTTGTAATTGTTCGATAAAAAGTTTATTATTCACAGAGGGTGATATTGATTGATCTAGAATTAATATCGCTGATTTGACGATTTGAAAGTTGTAGAGTTTCAAGTAACTTGTTTCGCAATGCATTTCTTCAATGAAGTTCTAAAGCACGCAGTCGTAGTTGTTTTTGATTTGAAAGTCATATAAAAGTTTAAAAAAAGGGAATCAACTTTTTTAATTTCTCTTTAAAAATGCCAGACGCACAGTAAAATCAGACGACTTTTTGGTTGGTTATTAGGGCTAGGAGACATAATTAGCATGGTTCCAAGGACACATTTATAGCTGTAGAAGAAAAAAAAACACAAACCGACGCACGGTAACAGCAACCACAAATGGTTTCGTTTTCTTTTTTAACCAGTAGCAAAACATTGGTGCTGGTACGCTCGCGTGCAGACGTCGGGCAGCCGGGGTTTTTAGCCGGGCCCGGTCGTTCATTTACCCCATTTTCTAGGACAAAATGGCGATTCGCAGTGTGCGAATGAACGAATATCGTCTGGGAAAAACCCCAGTCATCGTACAAGTGTCCATCACGGACAGCTGAAACAGTGCTCCACCCATCGACCGGGGTAAAAGGTCCTTTAATTCATGCTGCACGAGCAACGAATGCACGGGTGAAGGTAGAAGGTGTGTGTGTGCGCCATCATGGCAGACGCGACGCCCGAGCGCCCGTAACCCTTCTCCTTTCCACCTGTGCGAATGTGCAGCGGCAGTAGGATGTCCTACGCCCCCGGGCAGGGATAATCGTTAGATGGTGAGCCAAAACAAAGAGCCAAAGAAACAAGCAGCAGGTCGAGCTGGTCGGGTGCCTAATGCGGGTGAGGTGTAGCAATCTATTCTTTAGCTTTTATTACCCCTTGAAACTCGAACACAGTTTTAGCCCATACCCCGGTGCGAGAACAAACGATCGTACCAAGTGTTGACACGATGTTACGTAGAGAGATAGAGAGAGAGATCGAACAGGACCTGTGGGAACGTTTTTAGAACGTCGCAGTGCCAATTCGAGACATAAAATCACCTTCCCACACGCAGCAGGTGGATTATGGCACCGAGCATAATGCTGGCCATTGTTGAATTTGTGCGCGTTACGTAAGCGGGTCATTAGCACCGGTCGCACGTACGCCGAGTCGCGCCAAGGATATGAAAGACCGGGACCGGGAAGAGCGTTCTGAGCGAAACGAGGTTTTATTGAGTGTGCAATTAATTCACCCGCGGTGCGATCGGCAAAAAGCCAAGCTGTCGTTTCGGCCCGTCCTGTGCGACACGGGCGTAGTAATCCTGCCAATGATCGGTCCGGCTGGGCTGGAACTCGACCGGTCCCGGGCTCGTCGTCAGCTCGATCGCGGACACATCCGCCAGGCTGTGCCGGTGGGTGTGGTAGGATGATGGAACCATTGGCTGGGTGACGTAATTGAGCTCGGATTGTACGATCGACGCCGGGGTGGCTGGTTCGGGCTCTTCGGAAACGGGCGCATGATGATTGGTTGGTGTATTAGGAGGGGAAACATCTGGATCGTTACTAACGGAAGGCTCCACCGTTTGCGGGGGGTCTTGTAGCTCTATCATATCGGTCGCTTCTGGTTGCTCTATCGTTGTGGTATTAATCTCATCGTCAGCCTCTTCACCATCCGCCCGAAGCGTGCTTCGAATTGTTCTCGGGGGACTCACCTTGGGACGAGCTCTACTGCTTACGGTCGTACCTTTCCTAGGCGTGAACTTTTGTTTCCTTGAAGATGGACGTTCCAATTCATCTGCTAAAACCGTTCCCTAGTAGAAACAAAGCGGATACAATCAGTAATACACACCTATCAACACGTTCGTGGCTTGTTCGATCGTTGAAGTCTTTCGTTACTTACCGATCCGTTTGATGTGCTTGGGATGGGATCAGAAAAAATAGTCGGACGAGGCTCGATCACGCCTGAACCGGACGCGAAATGTGACGCTCCATGTTGCGGAAAGTGTACCGGGAATGGGAAAACGGCCATCGTTTCAAACTCGCTACCGGGCGGTCGAAAAGGAATCTTGATGTTGATCGAGGACCCACCGGTCCAGTAGGGTGAGGCGTAACCGTACGCCCCATAGAATGCGTCCAGCGCGGACGGGTGGCCGACGTCAATCTTCACAAACCCCGAACGTCGTGGACGATCGCTGTCATCGTCGAGCGAGTCCACCAGCGTGAGGCCCGTTAGCAGTCCAAGAAGGCCAAGAAACCTTCCTTCACGGCGGCCACTTTTAAACTTTTTCGAAGCGTTAACGGTTGGATGAAGTGGTTCTTGCGTGGTCGATCCCATCGTCAGTACACATTCGGCCAGCACAAGCACGGACATCGCCAGCGCGAACAAACTACAGTGCCGCATTGTTTGCGCAAACTTCCACAAGCGACGAACCTGAACTGAGTCGCCAGACGCTTCGGGTGGGCCCTTTTTGAAGTCATGTAGCGAAGTGTTGCCAATATGAATGGAAGGGAAAAAAGGGAAAGTGTTTCCATTTTTCCCGCATGCTGCTGATAAGCCCGAAGAATACCGCCCGCAGATGGAACGTGCAATGCGTTGAGGAACTGCGAGAGCACATCATGTTGAGCAACGCCGTGAAAGTGATAACGAGTACATGCAGGGTGGCAACAACACAAAACTACACCTTTCGTACGTTAGTTTTCAGAAATAACATTCGCTCGCTTTATTTACGTGTAGCTGGTAGGCAAATATTAACAAATAAGCCACATGGCGCCGTTCATCGCTAGATCAAACTCTCGCGGTAGTTTGTGGGGTCGCCATTTTCGTACCGCAACTCGATGTACTCGATAACGACCGCACCTTCGTCGGTGCCGGCCTCCTCGTCGCTGCCGGATGCCGCGTAGTGCGGGAACTCCTCGTCGGTGCTGGATTCGGCCACCGCGTTCACGTGCACCGAGACGGATCTTCGTGGCCGTGTGTGTTGGGAAGGAACGGGAAGGAGAGAAAGAGAGAATGCAAGCGTATCGTTCGGGTGTGTGTGTGTGCCTGTCGCGGAATGTATGGTGTGATCGGAATGATTCTGTCCGCGGCTGCCTTAATATACGCTCTGTTCGTTACTAACACTTCGGTTGGCAATGGCAGTGTGCAATGGTGTTCGAACGAGATTCTGATCTCCGGTCTCCGGAGGACATTGATGTGGAACGAGTGGACATGACGCGGTTGTGTGAGAAAAACGGCGATTCTTTGGATGATTTCGAACGATCACGAGTCGATTACCAATTAGATCTATCTATATCCTGCATGACACTGACGGTGGATCTGGTTGGTGGAACCGCGGTTGGAATGGCGAGCGAATCAATTTCAGTTTTCCATGTTGGCCAATTCGGAATGATGGTGGAAAGTGGCGATGTCGTATGGCATGTCGAGTCATGAAAGGCAAAAGGAGAGTGGAGGTAGAAATGTTTCGGTTAGTATTTTTTTTTGCGCCGGCAGATTGCTGACGATGTTAGCAAGCGGTATGGAGAGCATAGAAGAAATATGGAAGGCCATGCTGGACAGTAACTTACCGTTGCGTTGACCAGTGACTGGATTCCCGTTGATCGTCCCGAACGGAAGCTCGAGCACTGAAAAAAAAAAATGGGAAAAATAATGTTTCGTTTATTGTTTTATGAATTTCAATCATTCAATGAATACATATGGTCCTAGAAATGGTCTTTTTCTAGTCCTAATATGCATTCGTTATTTTCGCTGAGTTTTGAGGCAGTTTCAAGCAGATATCAAGATTATATCATATAGAGTTGTAGCGACCAGGACGTCACCTGGCGCAAACAAGGCGTAACAAGAGAAAAGATCCTTGGGAATTATAATGCAGAGCAAGAGATAATATTAGAATAGGACAGCTAGTGGTGCACGTTTGCACCAGGATATCAAAGCGTTGGCGAGCTTAATCTCGCTCTCTGCTCCTGCCAACGTCCAGCACGTAGCTACGTTCGAATCCACTACGCACCGCGTTTGCTCGCCGAAAAGGAAGTAAAAATTAGCAATAAACGAGTAAATCATCGCAACGAAGCTAAAGAGTCATTATCAACGAAATTAAGGGACCTTTACAGCAAGCCTATATAGCCTCTGATATAACAAGTTTAGTAGTATTAAGCTAGAGACGTCGATATTTCTATAGAGTATTCCAGCCACAAACAATTGCTGTGGCAAGTGACGTCTAACACGAAGCGATGTTAGGGCAAGAAGCATTAACCAGACTTCGTAAGGTAGATATTGACCTGGTCAAGGTGCTCAAGGAAGTAGACGAACTGTGAAGGAGGAATCATCGTAGGTTAGATTTTAACCTCTCCTTTAATTGCTCATTTGAAGAAGTCCATTCTTTGGAAACATTTTAGATTATTTATCGGACAATACTTTGGGGTTTCGGAATGCCTACAGTAGTTTATTGCCACAACTAATCACTCCCTCAGCTTGCAGATTATTTAAATATTTATCACAGCATTGTTAACAAACGCTGAATATTTTTGTATCAGTTTTGAAATAATGTACGATCATTTCCCGAGTTACATGGGAAAAGTCGTATGAAATTCCTGAAATATTAGAACAATTTTAAATGTTTTGATAGTAAGAAATGTTTTGATAGTTTGTTTTCATTGGGTAAAACAGAATTGATAAAAAAAACTCGCCAAAAACCCATAAGAAAATAAATACTGAGTGAATTGGATGTTTTGGAATAGCAATATTTGGTAGCGGCCATGGCTCTACACGACAGGACCGGTGCAAAATTCCATCAGAATCAATACTCCATGCGCAGGATTGATTATCCTGCTCTTTTTCTCTCTTTGTCTCTTCTTGGCGTTACGACCTTATAGGTCATGTCTGCCATTTTTGTTTTACTAGACTTTATTTTATAACGTAGTCGGATAGTCAGTCCTAGCTGCTCTGGATTGGTCCAGATGGGATATTGGACCGGTCCTGTCGTGTGAAGAGTGGTCACGTTACCAATACACCAACGGTCGCTAAAATCCATTCCAATTCGATTATCCAGCTAAAAATAAAGAAAAAAAAAGCCAGAAATGGCAGGCCTAGACCTCTTGAGGTTAATGTTGTCGCTAAAGAAGAACAAGAAAGATGTGGTATCTGCTCGAATTTTTGTAACTTGTTATCGTTTTGTGAATGTATTGGTGCGCCCTACGAAGGTTCTTTTTGAGCACATTTTACTATTCATTGTTTCATATAAAACTCGAACCTTTTGCTCGTAATCTTATCAGATTTCCTGTATAGTCAACGGTTACTATGATGGATTATTGGACGATTACGTATGAAGAGACTTTAATGTTGAAAGATTTTACATGAAAGACTCGTATCGTACCTATTGTAATTTAACCAGCGGTATAGCACTGGCTGTATTTCATAGCACAATGCGATAGAATAAATAAGAACTCGTTCGGTGTCTGTTGCGACGAAAGGTTCGACGTCCCTGGCGTTGCGACATCCCTAGCGCAGTGACAGGTGACAGGATGAAAACGATCGCAGCGTCAGGGATAAACAAAACTAAACGAACAAGTACACGAGAAAGAGCAGACCATAGCGAGGAAACGAGAGTTGGAAAACAGTTGAAAAGAGGGACAAAAGTGAGTAGTGAGTGAAGTGAAAAGTGAAAACTAATACAGAAATTCAGTTTCAGAACCTACCCCACAATTTATGTGAATGGTAGCATAGCATAGGTAACGAAAATCCCCACAACAGTGTCATAAAAGAGAAGCCAATGCGGAAGAAAAATAAATCATCCCTCTTAGCATCAATATTGTTTCTGTGATACCAGAAAGGACTGGTGAAAAGCCTCGTATAAAAAAGTGCCGTTTCTCATTGTTACTCACTTGTAACGATGGCTGTTAGAGTGTTGCAGCTTGCTGGACAGTATCTCGAGTCGCCTGTAGGTGGAGGAAAGCATTAGTGATAGCGGCGTGGCCACAGCCCACAGGAACAGACACAAGAAGGCGGAAAACCAGAGCCCATTCATCGGATCCATAATGTGGTGGCAGAAGAGCATACGCATCGCATCGAAGATGTCGAACAGGGGCCGGCAGCTCGCACACCGATCGTTGAGCACGGTGGCCGTGTAGTTCCGATAAGCGTCCAGATGGGCTCGTAACCGTGCGCGATACACGTCACTGCGATTGTAGCACACCTCGGCCGATTCCGTGTCGAGAAAGGTCTGCGCGTTGCGCAGATGCGTTAGGCTTTTGTTAACCTGCGCTGCCCACGGTGACAGTTGGAGCTCGAGCGCCGTCAGATGGTAGACGATGTCACCGCGCAACTGCTCTAGTGGAGCCAGCAGGGAAAGCTGCAAGCGCTTGGCGCGGGAGCCGAGCGTTGTCATGCGGCTCGCTGTGGCCACGTCCTGGATCTGTGCCGACACACGCTGCAGCTGATCGATGAAGGTGAGTACGTCCTTGTCGGGTGACAGTTGCGTTAGTTCCATGCGCGTACCGGTGAGATTCAGGTCGGAATCGTACAGCATATCCTCCAGGATGCTCTGTATGCGCACGGTGAACCCGTGGAAGGGTTCCTCGCTGGCGCCAACACTTTCAATTGCACGCTCCAGATCGGGCCGTTGATGGGGCTCGAGCTTAGCGGTAAGATTCAGCAGCGCATCGAGCTGAAAGGTGGAATATGATCCATGGCTCTGCTCGCATTTGTTCAGCGCTGTCGACAGTGATATCTGCACCGGCTGGGACCATCGCGCATCGGGTGGTGCCGCCTGTCGCAACAACTCCCCGATGATGCCGTACTGTGGCTCGGTCGGGTAAATCAGTCCCGGTTTGTCGATAAGCTTTTGCAGCACGGTATATTCCGGCTCGTTGTACAGTGGATGGCAGATGAAGAGTTGACCGTGTGCACCGAGAAGCATCTCCATCATGGTGAAACCCGACAGGGCTAGGCTTGCGATGCAGATACAGATGGCGCCCAGGATGAGGGTGATACCGGCCTTATTGTCCGCGTGGCAACAACCGCAGCTGAGTGCACTCAGCAGAATGAGTGTTACCAGCAGGGTCATGATCGTGGTGGCGAGTCCAGCTAACCATAAGATTGCACCAACCTCCCGATACCGATCGAAGAACGAATCGGAAAAGTTGGCCGTATGGTTTACCTGCTCGACAAGCTGCCCAATGGTTTGGGTAAGAATGCCGATAGTCGCCTGGGTATCGGTGGTCAATTCTTCCAGCCGCTCCTGCACCTGATCTGCCTGATCCTCGGTGACGTTTCTAACATCTACGGCGTAGTTGCGAAAGGTTGCACGCGCTAGCGTTAGCTCCTGCGTTAATGCGTGCATGCTGCTGTTTCGACTAGCCTCACCCATCGCCATGAGCTTGGCCAGGGTCCGGTCGACTTGCAGCTTCCGGATCCGCTCTATTAGACCCGTATCCTCGAAGTTTCGAATCCGCAGCGTGTCGCACAGTGGCCGATCACGGAACGTGCACTGGCGCTGCAGTACGGACAGTTGTATCTGCAGCTCATCCAGCCGGTACTCGGCTTCGTACGAAATTTTGGCTGCCCTGGCTAGTGCATCCTGCAGCAGATGGATCCGCCGGGACAGGTTGCTGCTGCTCGTGCTGATCTCAATGATCGACTCGAAGATGATGTCGATACCGGTAAACAGGGCCAGATGGTGCTGGATCGGTTCGCCGAGCAACTTGTCCACGCTTTCCAGATCGTTCCGTATGCGTTCGGTCGCCGTGGCAAGTCCCTCAGCAATCACGTATCGCATTTGTGATTCTGCGTCACGCAGAAACGTTGCCGCATCCAGCAGCGACGACCGCACGACGGTGGGTGTGTGGTCGACGGCCGAGGCAATCTGTTCGTTGGTGACGAACATTGCTATTACGCCGGCGCTGTGAAAAGATGAGTAATGCGTGCGATAAGTTAGCAAAAAAAACCAAGAAAGGCTGATAAAAAACACCTCAACACAATGAAGGTTCGCTATCTTGATGTTTAGCGATAAGCGGAACCTACATCAACAGCAGTATGACGACCTGTAGCATTAGTCCGAGAAAGCTTTTCCGGCAGTGCAAAGATTCTTCGAGCGATAGCTCTTCCGCCTGTATGATGGCATCGACGGTCGGTCCCGGATTCAGATCATCGTCCGGTTCCTTCGCACATCCCCAGGCGATCGTGTAGCAGAGCGGTATAAGCGATATCAGGAAAAAGATCGCTATCAGACAGATATATCCCGACTCCACCTTGAGGGCCTGTAACGTGAAAAGGAGAAAGTTTAGCACCCGCCGAAACAATGTTCGTTGTGTTTCCCGCGCGGTAGTAATCACCTCGAGGATCAGCTGAAAGAAGGATACCTTCGTATGGAACGCATCGCGCAGCAGCTCTAGAATGCAATAGACTTTTATCAACAGTTACGACCCGGCCCACCTCGTAACGGTAGTATGTGTGCCACCGAGGGAGTGGCGCAAATGGGTCAGAATACTCTTACCTACTGGCAGATCGTACGGTGTGATGTAGGACAGGAAGGTTGACAGATAGGAAAACACAAACGAACCATGGTAGAGTCCGAGCGTTGGTATGATGTAGCTATCTGTCGCCACCGGCTCGGGATAGTCGTGCGGGATGGCCACTGTCTGCTCCTAAACGACGTCCAGAATATTAGCCATTCGATGTCCATCGAATCCATTTGCCGTATGCCATACCTACCATGGCTTAAGTTGGAGCCGGTTCGCGAATAGCAGAATTATTGTTCATCCAACAGTTGCCCTACCCCTCTGATGGTGTGTGTGATTTTGGATGGCATAGCTAATTTTCAAACGGGTCTTATATGATAAACCAGCAATGCTTGTACCTGATGCATTTAGAGGTGATCTACCAGCAGAAGTTAAACAAAATGCTGCTTAAAGCAAAACGTTTCTAAAAGGGGGTCTTTTAGGGAGGTCTAACCAGTCAGCTGCAACCAATGAACATCAGCCTCAACAAACCGCTTAAGGGTTTGATAAGCGAAGAATGGAGTAAGTGGATGCAAGGGGCTGATTCGAATCTGACTCCTGCAGGAAGAATAAAATAAACGCCAATGGGTCAATGGGGACGAAGCGATTGTCGTCAAAACCTTTTAAAAAGTACGTAATCGGTAACAATCTTGATGGAATTGAGGATGATACAATTTAGGAAGATAGTGATGACGGGGATGGTGACAATGAAAAAGGTGTTGGAAAACAGTGGATCAGTGGGGAGATGTTCAAAATTAATTGTAACAATAAACTTGTTCCAATTGTAGGAAAAAAAACGAAAAATAATCTTTTTTCCTAAAATTTTGGATAATTCATCTGGGGGGTTCGTTATACACGCTAAAATACGGTACATCAGTTGTGACGAACATCGTGTGCAATGAAATCGACAGAAATGATAACGTATCAGTTATTACGATTTTCCACGAATTGAGTCAACCGTGAGGTAAACGATAACACGATGACGAAGTTATATCAAGACGCTGTACATCCCTTACCCTGACGGTAGCAGAAAATGTTTGCAAATCATTCACCGACCAAGTAGTTATTTCAATTGACAAGTAAGAAATTAATATAAAGCCCGGAGCTGCACTGCGGAGCCCCATAAGCAGATTCCGTTCTTCCGTAAGGCTTCTTGAGGTGTAATTCTACACGGTGCCACCTTCGTTCGGGACGTGTGGGACGATTTCACCACAGACAGGGTAACAGAGTAACCTGCATCTAATGCACGCACACACGCAATGGCGTTGTATCCATTTCATGAGAAAGAATACGCACTTGGAACCCCTCAAAACCGGATTTAAACTGTCTAGGAGCACACGATTCGTACTTTGTAGTTTGTAAAATGTGTATCCACTACCGTGTCCGCACATCGCATTGCACTTGAATAATGTAGGGGCACGTGCCTCCCGCACTCGTACGGTTTTGTACACGTGTGACATTCATCATAAGGTTTTCTGCCGGAGTACGGCGCCAGATTGACAACTGGACTGCCGAATGTGTGATTGAATGTTTTCTGATGTGCCGTAAACAATTTGCTCATCTTCGCATCAATCTTTGCAGGTAGTTCAGGAATATGTACCGTGCTGCGAGCAAGAGCTCACAAGTGCATACGCAATTGATAAACGGTTCGGTTTCTGACACGTCGACAAGAAATGACGCTAATTAGATTACTACCTTTAGGAGGTGTTTATTGATTGCAACAAAAGCAAACGAGCACTAAAGGAACTGGATGGCAAAACATTCGGCAGTACCATTAACAAACACTTTAAATTACTGGGGTAATTTACATGCAAGAACACGAAGCTATCCTGGCTGTAGCTATAACAAAGCAATTTCTTGGAGAAACTTCACAATCTTATCGTTTAGCTGGGAACATTGAAGTTCGCTGTCACGATCACTAAAACTCCACTGTGAAACGGCTGGACGGTACCGAAGCTAACTGGGAACTGAAGTTCGCCGAGGACAGGGTGTATAAAGTTTGGATGCGCTTACGCATGTCCACCGAAGGATCCCGATGGGACTGTTCGGGTGAGCCTTACGGTCTTACGGCGATATGCACGTGTCTGACACGATTCGGAACGGTCCGCGAAAAGGCAAGAGATGCAGTCATTGCAAAACAAACCCCCCGCAAAAGCGAGTACTTTATTGTTGAGTCGATGTTTGTACTCTGAAGAGAGACACTGGAAGTAGACCTATTTACGGGGGAAGTAGACCAATTTGGTCAGCATCGACACTATGCACGGCATCTGTTTCTTTGCATCCATTTTCGAATTGCCAGGAACGTTCGATTGATACTGGTAGGCGACCCTTCGCGAAACACCGATCAGCAGATGTAGCAGCTCCTTGGAGTGTGCGTTCTGTTCCAGCTCACTGCTGAGCGACTGGATGAACCAGGAACCGTTGATGGGATTGCGCCACGAGTAATGTCCATCGTACGTAGAGTACATCACCAACAGGTCCGCCATGGTAGGTATCACATACAGCAGTTGCTCCGACGATGATCGTGCATCGACTGTGTCTGTTAACACTTTGGCCATTTTGACGCCAACGTCGAATCTTTCACCCCGGCAAGCCTGTATGAAGAACAGCTTCGGTTTACCAAGCAGCGTCTTGCACCCATTGCCAACAAATGGTTCCCACAGACGGCCCACCGGGTAGCTATCGTCAGACGCATACAGAACTTCCTTATCGCCGTGTGTCATTGCTACCACCACCAGACAGTCATTCTGCGAATGGTCTTCGTTGGCAATCTTCTCTAGCATCGCGAGAAGGTTCTTCTTATTTAGATTATCAAACACACGCACATTAAATCCGATATCGCTCAACACCTTACAGATACTATCACGATCCTTGTCACTACCATCCCGTTGGGCCATTCTGCTAAACTTCACTTGATTGATAACAAGCGCTAGCCCACGGTTTGGATGACTTGTGCTGTATTGTTCTGCCATTAGTGCCGCTGACATATTCGGCGTGTCTACAATAGACCCTCTGTGACTGCGGCTGTGTGATGTAATTTCAATCTGCCTGCGGGAAGCAAAATATAAAGAGAACCCATTAAATAAATGCTACTTTTTGGGGAAAAAAAACACACACAACAAAACTACTTACGACGATTCAGTAGGTCTAGTGTCGGTTTCGTCTGCGGCTTCCATAGTTTCACTCCTGTTCGGAATGTTCGGCATGCTGAACGTTGCGAAATTTCACTTTCTACCGGTCGCAATGAACTGTAGCGACCTTCTAGGCGCACCATCGAGTTTACCGAATTGAAACTCAAGTTGCTGCTTTAGATAAGTCTTATCGGTTTCTTTTTTTTACGCTTATCTGTTTGTTATCTTGCGATTTGATGAAGCAGGATTGTGTTCTATCGGAAGTATCGGCGGTAAGTTTGCGCAGAGTGGTATGACTTATTATGTTTGTTTTAGTGGGAAGGTTTATTTTAAGTTTATTAAGTTAATGTATTGTATTATTATTAGATGTATTAAGTTTATTTTATAAAAATCCTAAAAATCGCACCAGAAGTTATATAGCTTGTGATTCGCATGTACGACGAAATTACATGCAAAGGAGAAAAGACACCAGACTGATTAGAATAAAAAGACTGTTGATAATGCCTTTGTTAAAAGCATCTTTATGCTTTCTATGCGTTTGGACAAAGAGATTTGGCAAGGGTAAAGAGGTTTGACGGCTGTAAATATGCATACATAGTTATATGCTACATCGCCATTTAAGACAATCAATTGAAGTATTTTTTATTTACAGATCATCAAAATGTTCCTTCTATGGAACGATCGAAGCTAGGTGCAAAAAAAAACATAAAGTAGGTTTTTTTGGGCCTACAATTGTTCGTCTTGCGAAGATTATAACGATATGGTTTACTTCTGTTACTCTTGCTTAAAGCTGTAGTGGAATGTAAACAATACTCATAGAAACAAGAATGTGCTCACATTTGTGCAATGATCTTCTGTAAAATTGATATCCTTTTTTAAGGTAACTATTCCAATAACCAATTATGTTGTATTCCATTCTCGTGCTGTTCATGTGTCACGAAATTGTTGTATAGGCTTAGAAGGTTAGATTCTTTGTGGAACGAATTTTCTCTAAAACTGGACAGATACTGCCCGATCGGCAGAATAGACCAACGTATAAGAAATTTCAACAAACCACTTATCTAAAACATACCCACGTTCGTGAATGATTGTAGTTGCGATCGATTTGAATCTTACATAGTTTATTGTATGTTTTATTTTGGGCCGTCCCGGTGGCATGTCGGTGCTGGGCTTCACACGAACGAACCGGATAAAAATGCCATCCAAATCTGTCCCCCGTAGCAAGGACTGAATATCCGGCTACGTGGTAAAATAAGCCTATATGTGCCAGGTCGTTCTACCATTCGTTTCTTTACTTCTTGAATTTCATCATTTGTTCAATGATGTTTTCAGAACTCCGATTAAAAATTAACGTCGATAGTAGCGATGAATTCATGGTGATACACTAATACGTTATTAACGGATATATAAATATCATATGAAGCAAAATTATTTAAAATTTCTCTAGCTACTGGGTTTGTTCCGTTCCTGTAAGAAAATAAGCTGGATCTGTTCCGTTCCGCAAAACATAGAACTTTTCCATCACTACCCCATAGCAGGAACAATTTTCCAGCCTGGATTTCAATACTCGGTGGCTGTGTGTGAGTTATGTGTTTTCAATTCTTAATCTGCTGACGGCTTTCATTTCAGATTTCAACATCATTCGAATCATTATCGTAGGTTGTATTTTAAATTTCACCTTTCGTTTTACCATGCCTGGACGATGATGGTTTTGTCCATACTAAGGGTGAAATCTACTGATTTCGAATTCGTGCCGTTTCTAAAGGAGCGTCCAGACTGTAAGCGTAACATACGCTCGAATGGTTTTCGAGCAGAAAATCGGCGTTTCTGGCAACCAAATTGACATAAAATTGCGTTTTAGGATGATTTGGCAACACTGAACGGACCGTAACAAGTGTGGACGCAAAATCCCCCGCGTAGCGTAACAAGAATCTATTTTATTGCTGAAATACATTATTTTCGCACAAAGACCATGGGAAAAAGTTTAATTCCGTGCTTAGATCAACTGCCAATTTTTAAAAATTGTTCCCGGAGCAAAACAACTCGAATTTGCTAAATTCGAGCGTATGTTACGGTACGGATTCGACATTTCGCTATTCTGTTTTTGTTACGCGTAACAAGTATAACATAACAAAATTTTGTTACGTATAACTGTTATGGTCTACAGTCTGGACGCTCCTTAACAATTTATGCCCTTTTTATCTGGTTACCAAGTAAAAACCTAAGAGAAGGAATCATTTTGGAACATCATGTGGTTTTATTTTTTTTTATTCTTACGGATACGTTTGCTTTAATTCCCAAAATGTTGAATGAACAATATTGCTTCAGTGCTCAAAGATGTATGTTAAATTATTGGAAAACATCCACTTACTTTTGGCTTTGGAAAACATTACTTTTGGCTTTGACCTCAGATAGAATATCTCCAATTAACACTGGGTGAGGTTATGATTTTTTTTTGCACAAACGCATCTATCGAGAAATGTAATGCACTGCACCACGTGGTCCGCTAGAATATCGCACTGGCTATAACATCATTTTGCTGCACACTTGAAATATTTCAACGCAGCTGAAATGTTTCACGAAACGCTTGATTTTAAATTTTCGGCTGATGGAAAACGCTTGAATACAAAATTTCAAACTCCTCCGTTGTTATCAAGAGTGTTCTTTTTCAGCTTGTTTCAGATTGTTTGAGTTTTGTGTGGTGCAATGATTATTCTTACCGTAATAACTTTTCCCTACACTGAAACTGGAACAGGATATAGATTTGCAATCATCAATAAATTGTATCACCCATTCAGACGATAGATACCACAGCGTATTATTGAATGAACCATTTACGGGAAATAATTTTACTGATAAACCTTATCGCGAAAGATAACAAATGCACTTCAGTGACTAATATATTAGATGGTTTAAAGTGCGTTATTCGTAGTGAGACGTGCAAAGTGAACTAGTTGGTGTGACTTTGAACGCCAGCAATATGGAAATGGAAAAATTGGAATCATCGACATCTTTGGTCGAACCAACGGATCAATTCGATTCCAGATCAATGAATTTGTAAGTAGCATCCAATAATTCCCAATGTGCATCATCGTGGATGTGATGTTTGTTTTAATTTTAGAACTATTACTACTTCTGCATTGGACGCTCCCACAGAGCCTACGCCTGTATCGAGGAGCGTAGCAGCAGAAATTGACGATCGTTATGACACGAGTCATCCAAACCGCGGACTAGCGATTATCATCAACCAAGTGCAGTTCCATGGAATGGCGGAACGAGAAGGTAGTGATAAGGATCGTGATAGTATTAGCTCGGTGTTGAGCGGAATCGGGTTTGATGTGCGCGAGTTCGATGATTTAAAGCGAAAAAAGCTTCTTGCCAACATAAAATCGGTTGCTAGTGAAGATCATTCCCAGAACGATTGTCTCGTAGTGGTTGTGATGACACACGGGAAGAAGAACAATTGCCTATACGCGAGAGACAAGTGCTACAAAGCGGATAAATTGTGGGAACCATTCATTGGTGATGCGTGTCCATCGTTGCTCGGAAAACCGAAGCTGTTTTTCATCCAGGCTTGCAGAGGTAGAAAGCTGGATGCTGGCTCTAGGATAAAACGTATGGTTGCGGAGGTTTTACCATTGCCGGTGGCAGCACCAGTACCGATACACTATGTCATACCTACTATGGCCGATCTGCTAGTGATGTACTCTACTTGTGATGGGTATTACGCGTGGCGCAACACGGACAACGGATCTTGGTTCATTCAATCGCTCAGCCTGGAGCTTGTGGTGAAAGCCCACCGCCAGGAGCTTTTGCACATCCTTACTGGTGTTTCCCGAAGGGTCGCATATCAGTATCAATCGGACGTTCCCGGAAACAAAAATCTTGATGCAATGAAACAGATGCCGTGCATAAAGTCAATGCTCACGAAGCTACTGTATTTCCCATCACAAAATTGCAAACCGGACCGTTCCCCCGTGGCAGTGGATGAATGTCCGGCTGTGACATAAAACAAAGTTGCGCAAAGTAAGTCAATTATGCTTAGTAAAAAAAAACGAAAGTTTGTCCTGTAGTTTCTCCATTTAGTAGCGGTAATAAAAATAGTATCACAAAAATAGTTTCTGTGAATTTAGCTACATGAAGAATAGAAGGATAGTGATTTTAAAAATTGTACGCAAAAATGTTGGATCGCATAAATAGTTCGATAAAAATAGTTCATTAGAGCAATCTTCTTACAGGTTGAATTAAACAATTTTGAATGGATATTTGAAAACATGAACTGATTTCTCAACATTTAGAGTCTTTATGTGAGATAATATTCTCCAAAAGAAATGTTGCTGAGTAGAGTCTGTTAGTAATTTAGAAGTGAATAATCTAAAATCTCACGAGCTTTACATATATGATTGAATGTAATAATGTTTTATAAAAGATCCGATTTCATTCGAGGAATTGGATCAATGTTGATGATATACCCGTTGGAGGATGAAAATGTTGTTTTTAACTAAACAGATAGCAATACCGGGCAGGTCCTTCATCTTGCGATGCAATAAAACTTAAATTGTTTAAAAAAAAAATCATACAATTATTCATTTTTGCATTAGATCGACAGAAACTACGATGTGCCGTAATCCATGAAAGTGAGTAATCAACACTTTTTTTATTGATGACGTACATTTGCGTCACAGCTTATCGTTTTTCGCGCTACCAACACTAATAAAATATGACGATTGAAAATATGAACAAATTGATTGGGGATTTTTTTTATTTGTTATCTACACGTTACCTGTACCATTTACAATTTTTTTTAAACTGATTATTGGGTGTGTTTATGTGCGTGCAGAAGCACTTAAGAAATTTAAACAGTTACTAGTTCCCCGAGTGTATCGAATGTATTTTATTGCACATTGATGTGGATTCGTATCTCCCCCAACGGTTGAAACCATCGTTTCTGCGAATTCGTACCTCGTACACGTGCCTAGCGTTGTACTTGCTGTGTATGAGTTGCTTTGCTTAGCTTAGGCACAAAGTAAAATGCTTTGCATAGCGATGAGTTCATCACTGGCACCTGTTTGTAAGATCCTGGTTGCGGTGGAGTCGAACGACACGATACGAGGTACGTTACATGGGTGAGCAAAGCAAGCAGATCCTTCTTGCTAATATCGCTTCCCAACACTTGGCACAGGGACTGTATGAACCAGGAACCATCAGTTTCACTACGGAACGAAACGTGATCTTCGTATGTCGAGTACATCACCAGCAGATCGGCGTACATAGGCAAACATAGGTTTACAGGTTGAACTGCTTTCGGTGCGGCATCCACTTGGAGAAATGAGTGGTAACATCCAACGTCATATTTCTTTCCCCGACAAGATTGTACGAAGACGAGCTTTGGTTTCCCAATTAAGGATGGGCATTTGTTACCAACTAAGTCCATCCACAACTCGTCAATACAAAAAATATCGCCACCTACGAAGGCGAGTCTATCCTTCGAACCGTGGGTCATCGACACTATCAGCAGGCAATCACTGTTGGTATGGTCCTCTTTTGAAACTTTTGCCAGCACTTTTCGCACTTCGGCTGCTGTATAATCTTCATATGAACGCACATCGAATTGTAAATGCTTGAGCACTTGCTGCAGGTCTTTCAGATCCCGATGTGATCCTTTTCGATCTTCGTGAACGACAAAGACCAATGCGGTTCCACGCTTTCGATGGTTCGTATTATAAACTCCGTACTGAATATTTTGCTGTTTGCTGTACATCATCACACAACACACGTTTCGGCCGTATTTGGATCGAACCATGCTTTGTCGATCCTTATAAATCAACACAATGTTGTGAGAATTGTTGCGATAAGATAAACGTTCCGAAAATTTCTTGTGATAAGAAATCCGCACACACATGACGGATTTCTTGGCTTATATTAACCACCTACCAACAACGTCTTCAGGATGGACAATTTTGCAATTCATCCCTTTTGGTACAGTAATCGCTTGTTCAAGAGTATTCTCATTAAAGGGTTTCTTGGGATAGTGGTTCAAAGCCAGAACGGAACAAAAGCTTACGTAAGACATAACTTGTTAATTTTTGTTTTGACTTTAGGAAGATCATTGACAAATTCACCTGTAGGAAAGAACATTTCATTGATTGTAAACCACTGGAGGATCTCCTGTTTGGATTATGGTTTGGGAGTAGGTAATGCTTGTCGTATTGGTGGAGGAGGTATAGTACATTCTAGAGATGAGAATAATAATCACTCTTTTCAATGATTTGAATCAGAGTCAAAGAATGGGTTTAAAGATTTGAAATCTTTACTCACTCTTTTGCGATTCATTAAAGAGTATTGCAGTGCATTAATGATTTTACCACTCTTTTGCGTGTATACTCACTCTCACTCTCTGTGCCGACTTGAAACTCACTCAGGAGTGAGTAAAACTGTTTTTTCACACTTTAGATTTTAATCACTCTGTAAGAGTGAGTAAAAGAGTAGTATAACTCTTTTGAGATAGTAAACACTACTGATGAAACCTTTTCTCACTCTTTTGCGATTCATTAAAGAGTATTGCAGTGCATTAATGATTTTACCACTCTTTTGCGTGAATACTCACTCTCACTCTCTGTGCCAACCAGAAACTCACTCAGGAGTGAGTAAAACTGTTTTATCACACTTTAGTTTATAATCACTCTGTAAGAGTGAATAAAAGAGTAGTATAACTCTTTTGAGATTGAGATTTGAGGTTAAAGGAGTTATAAAAACTCTTCGATTCATTCACTCTCTCGAAGGTTTCAACTCACTCATTCACTCTTACTCAGCGCGCACATCTCTAGCACATTCATCCGGAATGTTCTTTAGTGCAAAAAAAAACATTATTAGTTTGGTATTTCTTCATGTGTTTAAGTGTTGTTACAGTTTCCCGTAGAAACGAATCGCTTCCTTTTGGCTTTCATCTATATTGTTTGATTTTGATTTGCTTTGCTTTGCAGATAACGTTTGCTATGGTATGACCAGAAGCAGGCTACGGCTACATCCAGTGGACAAGCAGCTGAGGTGAAACCTGCAGTACGAATAAAGCTTATGAAAATAAAATGTCAGTTGCTCGACTGTTCTCATCTCTTTGTTACAAATTATATGGTAAAGGATTAACCATTTATCATATAACGGATTAATGGAGAGAGGGAGGGGGAGGCGGAGATGGGAGGGGGGGGGTTTATCAACTAATCTTAAGTATTTTTCCTTGAGAAAAATCCTTGTCCTTGTCCTATCTGCTTGTTGATATCAAGGTTCAAGATTCTAAGTCTAGATTCCTTATTATGGCTACTCAGGTAATCACCAAGTTTCACAATATTCATCAAGCTATGATACCCTTAACCTTCATCAATTATTAATAATCAATATTATGATTTTCAATATACGAAATTTTTGATTTTCCATTGCGTGTTAAATGACTGAAATGGGTTCACTAAAACTAATTAGAAAAACCATGTCAATCAATCGACCAATGATGTGTCTGATACAAAAAAAGATTGCCAAGGTTACAGTGACTTCATCGTTAGCTGCCTGAGAATTTACAGGAATGACAATTGTTAGCCAACAGTCCTTTTGTCAAAGTACAATTTGCTGGATTAATATGCGGAACTCGTGCAGGTAAATGCACTATTGTCGTCTTCTGTAAGCAACATTTGTTGAATACTTTTCGGATAGTATCCACTGGCAGAGTCCACCGAATAACAGCACCTGTTGTTGCAGGTATACACAGTTTATTGCAGCACTCGATGGTCCAAATGTTGGCTGGAAAACGTGGAGCCGTCCTACTGTGACGACTTGTTGATGTAGTTTTCGGTGACATCACGGACCATAAGATCTACCAGCTTGTCCAGGTCATAGTTGTGCTGCCAGCCCCAGTCCCGGCGCGCCTCTGAATCATCAAAGACTTGTGGCCACGAGTCAGCGATGAGCTGTCTGCTATCTGGTCGATAGCTGACGTGCAGCTCCGGAATATACTTGGACAGCTTCTCAACGAGCTCCTCCGGTGTAAAGGACATGGCAGTTACGTTGTACACGCGCCGTTGCAACTTCTCCTCCGGGGCAGTCATGAACTCAAGCAACGATCGCAGACAATCCTCGATGTACATCATGGGCAGACGCGTGTCGGGTTTGAGGTAGCACTGGTACTTGCCCGTCTTCAGTCCCTCGAAGAATATGGCGACGGCATAATCTGCAATGAAATCGGACACGCTTGGTAAAAAACTTCGTCCTCGTCTGGTTTACCCATCGTTCACTTACCGGTAGTACCACCGCCGGGTGGATCACTGGAAATCACACCCGGAAACCGAAGGCATCGGAAATCCAATCCAAACTTGTGATGGTAGTACTCGCCCATCAGTTCCGCATGCACCTTCGATACACCGTAGATCGTACGCGGGCGCTGAATCGTCACGTTCGGTGTGGGGTTCCGTGGGCTGTCCGGTCCGAATGCACCGATCGTGCTCGGTACGAAGATCCTTAGCTTGTACTGTTTGGCCAGCTCGAGCACATTGTGCATGCCCTCGATGTTGACGCGCACCGCTAGCGGAACATTTTGCTCACCAATCGCGCTGAGCAGTGCGGAAAAGTGAATGATCCAGTCGACACGATGATCGACAACGATCTTCTGCAGACCCTTGAAGTCGAGAATGTCGGCGAAGATGTACGGTCCGCTGTTAACGATCTCGTTGTTCGGTTTGATGATGTCGGACAGAATTACGCTTTCTTCCCCGTACTGGCCTCGCAGAAGTTTCGCACATTCGACACCAAGCTGACCAAGTCCACCTGTGGAGATATGTGACGTATAGAGTGTGAAAACAATCGTCTTACAGAGGATGACGCCGTGGATTATAAAATATTGCTGGACTTGCAAAAGTTAATTAGGTAAATATTTTCTCTTTATGAAACTCATTGATTGTGGATTCATGTAAACTGTAAAGTTATTCTACCAATTGCGAAACTCCCGTGGACAAACCCAAACGGAAAATCCAGCATTAAAAATCAAACCTACTTTGACGAGAATGCATGCTGGTTTTTCCGTTTAGGTTGTCTGCTGCAGTAGAGCAAATGAATTCAAATAGGGCCCATTCAATTATTACGTAACGCTGAAAGGGGGGAGATGGGGTTTTGTTACGTAACATACAATAAGATGATACTTAGATTACCGCTTCATAGTTCATGTATGACAAATTAACTTATTTAAGGGATTTTAACACAAATTCCATGTTATATATCTGCCAGTCGATGGTTTCTTGGTATCTTCTGATGCCCATCCATTGATAACTTCTGATGTTCACTTAGATGGTGATTTTGGATTCCGGTGTGTAATAGTGGATCTAGTTTGCATCCATTATCACATAACATCACATCTTCGTCTCACAAATCTAAAATTGAGCTTGAAAAGCTCTAAAGAGTCTCAGAAGTTATCCACTATCGTAAAGAGCTTCATACAATCATACATCAATCATTATTCATGCATCAATTCATTATTCAATATCATTTGGTGCTCGGACGCACATTCACGATACAATGATCAACTTTTGACAACTAGAACCTGCGGCATCATGATCGGTGCTTGTATGGCCGTGTTCGAAGTCAGCATACCAGCTAAAATAGTTGATCCTAATGGTGCTGAATTTTACGATGCTTGTCAATTCAATTTAACCGTTTTATCCCAAAAAATAAGCAATTTTTTATTGATATTGGAGTCCTCTAAACCATCCACGGTCGAGCCTCGCCATCTGCCAATACAATATCACAGTGTTTATGGCGATGATGCGTCCATCAACCCCATCACTCCATATTAATTTGGCCCACCAACGCCTCCTCTGTTCATAAACAACTTTGACGACCTAAAAGTACTTTACGGGTTGGGTCGTTCGGTGTTATTCTCATGACATGACTAACTCACGACAATGAGTTCGTCGTATAGTTCATAGAGCTCGTCATTGTAACGGCTCCTTCATTGTACTTGCACACATACGGGGCTAGACATCCTTCTGAGCATCAGTTTTGGACAAAACCCATGTCTCAGTGGCATAGGTGAATACTGGAGCTATATAAGAGTAGTCAATTTATTAGGCAGTATGTTTGTTTTTTTTTTGCTTTTGTCCAAATACGATGGAATTACATTAATTACTTAAAAAACATGTTGACATTTTTTTTAACAAGGAGGGAGGGGAGGATCGACGAAATGTTACGTAATTAATAGAGGGAGATTGCGTTAAGTGTTACGTTTTTGTTACAACAGGGCAGGAACGGGTCGAAAATTGACAATTTTTGCGTTACGTCATAATTGGATGAGCCCTTATGTGTGTATCGCAAATCAGCAGTAATTTGTTTCATTGTAAGCGATGATTTCTTCTAATTTTGCAAACAATTTCAATGAAACGATCAATCATCATAGTTGTAAAATGGAACATAGAAACAAAGCTATAATATGAATAAGGAAGCAAACAAACGCTACACACAAGCCACCAATTGTGTAAGACACCAACCGTTAAGTTGGGCCAAGAGTGTGATCATACTTTGTTAAATTTAATTTAACCATAATTAATCGGCCTTGTAGACCACAAAGCTTTCTAGAACAAGTAGACTTTACACGTTTTAAGATGGAGTATTGTATAATCTATTCACAATTTGGATTCAAATTAGGTTCAAAAAGATTTTTAATAGCCGCTCCTAGGAATCTATCAAATAGGAATTAAAACACATTTCCAGATACGATGGAAGCTAAATTTATCGTACGAACTGTACAATTCCACCCAATTCCATTTCCTCTAGTCTTCTCCAGCTCTGGCACGGCGTCATAGACACTCATACCATGCGGTCTTGATGTATAATGACGCACAAAAGTGAAGATGATGTTATAAATTAGACGGTGGCGTTTGTATTTGTATTTATATTAGAAAGCTTATCAACCGGCGTATAAGTTTCTTAAAATTAACTTAAAATAACAAAGTCTAGAGCATTCCCATTACCCAAACCGAAGTTCCTTAATGAAATCGTAGTTATTCACTTAGCTTTTGAAGCTATGTATCATATTGCTGGTATAATGAGTAGTGATCTTCTCAACCCATACGAACAGAACTTTATTCATTTGTTATTTTCAACAAAACATGCATTGTTCCTTTTAATTTTGATCGGTTTGGTGTTGATGAGTTTAAATCAACATTTTTGCTTCTTCAAGTGTTGTTCACATTCACATTCTTCATTCATCATTTTCAGACCGAGAGAAGCATTCGGCACGCTTGCACAGACCACCGACCAAGGGGAACGCGTGCTTGGGAGTGAATAAGGCCAAACAAGTTCTAAACTGCCGTCCGCTTAGAAACTGTACGGCCCCCTAGCAACGCGAGTGTGCGTACGCTTTGCTGCTAACCTTGCATCACAATTTACTCCTCAATTGAGTGCTCAATTGAGCTAAACCGAATGAGCAGGGGCTCGCCCTGTTACGCGTATTCGGTGTGACACACGGTTCGTACCGCGTTTGCCCGGTGCGATCTGCGTGAGAACTCACCTGTGATGAGGATTTTGGGATGCGTTTTTCGTCCCCCGCCGTTGGACAGCCAACGGCGCTGTGGGGCCGCGTGTAGTTGTTGCTGTGCCGCCACCAACGGAGCCAGTACCCGTTCGGCTGACGAGCTGCGGTGCAACGGTTGGCGTAAACATCCGCCAAGTGCGGTCGTAGCCTTGCGTAGCAGCATCCTTTTACCCGCTCCACAACCCGAGAAGCCGTATCAGTGTGTGATTAGTGTGGGGGAAAAAACACTTTCGATGTCAAGCTGCTCCTTGCGGCACACACCACGCGGAAAGATTTCCTTATGGAGAGTTCGTCTAAAATATGCGACCTCAACCTCAAGGGCCGAAAGTAAAAAAAATCGGCGACGAATGAACGGCCCAAAAGGAAATTCCAATATGATACGATCGATCCGGTTGGTAGGGTTTTGGGCAGTGAAGGATCGCTAATGATACAGCACGGAGGATCGCCAAATTATCTTCCTATGTCCGAACACAACCGCGCGCGCACACACACAAACTCACACACATACACAATGGCACAGCTTCTGGACGTGTGGAACTATGGGTAAGGTCGGCCTGATAAAAGGGGATGTGTTGGGAGGGGTGGCTTGTGGGAGGGAGGAGTGAATCGAAGGACCAAACGGATGTGCCGATATGCGGGATCGATGCGAGCGCGAGTCCGTTCGGGTCGAGTCGCGGCTTTGGACTGATGCTCCCTCCAAAGGCACTCCCGTGCCGGAGTGCGCATATTTTTGCGACCATGGCGACCCCGTGCGGGACGCACTGTTTGGTCGAACCGCGGGTTCCATTGGGGTTGCAGCAGGCAAGTCAACACCCCCCCCCCCCCCCCCCCCCCTTGTGCAGGTCTGTGTGATCGTACCAGGCGGACGAAGAGAGTCCTTCCCGCTCCCGTTCGTTCTCGTGCGCAGCCGTACTTGTTGCTACAATGTTGTTGTTGTTGTTGGGTTTTTTTTTGGTTTCTGCTTCTCGCCCATACTTGGCGAATGTGAGCGCAAGCTGACCATGCCTGCCTGGGAGATGGCCCGCTCGAGTTACTGCGGCCGAAGCGAAATTTATTGACGCGACCCCGGAGCGTCTTGTCGTCAGGCGGTGGTGTGACGATTTGATCGTGGTTAGAATCGTACACAACGCGCACGTTATTCCCCCCACACGTTACCCTTAGCCCTTCCGTTACCCTTCTGCGAGCGGCAAGCGTGGCGTGGACGAGAATGCAACTTGCAACGGATGTTAGAGAACAGGTTCCGCTGCGTTGGCTTATGGTGCAACGTGCGGGAACGAGATGACTGCACCGCACCGTACGTGTCGGTATTAGCATTTTTTGTTGTTGTATTTCTATTACACTGCGTCGGGGTTGGAGTTTGTTGGCCAATGTCGCACCAGTGAGATCTTGTAGCAGAACCATGCGTTAGCGGATATGTTTCGATGGACAGAATATTAATATCGATATTAAAACTAACCTTAAAGTGACAACATACGTTAAGTTAGTTCAAATAAAACGAAGAATATTTCATTTTTGTTTAATTATTAATAATTTATCCTAGTTAACAAACAACATTGCTTGGAAGATATTCGTTCTCCGAACCGTCAAAGGGTTCCTTAGGGCAATGATTTCTTATTGAAATTGATATTTTGCTTTAAAAAGAATACAGGCATTCCCCATGTTTAGTACCAATGTTTTGTACCGCGATTATCTAGGTGGATCCTACGTTGTGATATATTTTTAATTAACGATGTAAATCTGCTTTATGGTTTGTGTGGCGTGTGACTACGTCCGTTTATTACGACGATTACAGAACGACTGACTGACATACCAGTCTAAAGTGTCAAATTGACATTGTTCCGAAAATCAAACTCTCGCTTCTTGCATGCAATTTAAAACCAAACACCCCAAGATACACTATTATAGCGGACCGCTATAATCAACGAAAGTTCCGCGTATCTCGAATCCGGGAGCATTATTGTTTATACAGGCAGTCCACGCAAAAATCCGCGTATCTCGAATTTCCACGCAAATCGAGTCCAAGAGTTTCTGATCATTTGTGATTTCAAACGTACATAGTTGACTTCTTTCTTTTAAAAAGTTACTATAAAAGGTACCTAAAAGTTATAAAGGGAACTCCTTTTTTCATTTGTATTGCATCCATGAATTCAGATGACTCATTGGAGAAATACATTAACAAAACTGAAAATAAATTTATTGTATCTAATTAAAAGGAAATACCCATATTTTTCTCATTTTGTGGTTGATTTTTGTGCTATAAACTAGCTCAGCGGTCAAATTATAAAAAACGCGTATCTCTGAATTCACGCAAAAGAGATACCGTGTATCTTGGGGATTACAGGCAGTCCCCGAGATACGCGGTTCCTCTTACAACCGGATTCGGAGATACGTAGTTTTGCGTAATTTGATCGATGAACTAGTTTATAGCACAAAATCTAAGCAAAAAGGTGAAAAATTGAACGAAAATATATGAGAATAAATTAAGTGCACAGAAGGAAGTCGACTCTGTGACATTTAAGTATAAACGAAGGATTCGACATACGCGTAAATTCGAGTTACGTGGATATTTCCTTCATAAAAGTGGTCCACGATAATAGCGTAGCTTGGGAACTGCCTGTACCTGGAAATATTTTAAACACGTACAATATCGCTAATGTGGATACCAAAATAATATAATTAATTTTTACAAATTATAGAGTCGTTTTTGTTGTTAGAATTCGTGTAGATGTAATTAAGTTTAATTCGTAGAGGAAAACATCTTCTAGATTAATATTCATTTAGCTATGTCAAACTTCCAGCATTCAGGTTATAGCTTCATAACTCGAAGTTCGAATCCATCTCGATAGTTAGTAGGCTGAAGTATTGATAAGATACTAATAGTACGGAGTTATGATAAGTTAAGGAGCTCTCTTGTCGATTCGCGTATTGTAGTCCCATTTTAATTTGTTCTAAACTGTATGTCCATCCCTATTCTGCAGTAGTTGCTTTGCTCCAGTTACTTTGCTACTGCAGTCGGAATATCCCATGATCTTGATCATTCATTATCGCCCCTTCCGTGAAATGAGCTTCTATCCCAAAAGATTCGCAATTGCAAAAACGGAATAGAATTCGGCGAAAAATCATTGCTCATTGTGTTCAAAATGTTGATGCAAAGTTGATTATCTCCGAATCAGTGTTTCGCAATATTTGTCGAAAAGGATCTTATCTAATCTACATTTTCGCTGAAGCTAGCAGGGCGACTGATTTTCAGTCTACTATGTGGGTACCTCGAAATGTACACATATTAAGCATGTTGACTGCATGTTATTCTGCTACTCGCAGTGGCGGATAACGGTGGGCGGTGTAGGCGACCGCTATATCAATGTAGGCGGTATATTAGCTCTCTCAGTATGATAGCGAGGGCCCCGATATGTGCCACAAGGGGCCTCAGGTGTTTGGGACGCGACAGGAACACATTTTAAAATTGGGGGCTCTAACTATCACCCAACCCAGGGTCTCCAAGGAGATTGATCCACCACTGGCTATTCGTCTTAGTTGTCGACTAAGCTTATCGTAATATACGATCAAACCAATTTTTATTCCTGTTATGTGGCATGCTCTAGTAGAATTTTCTTGTCGATTACACGAAAATTGAAGCTAAATGGAAATAAAAAATATTAAATAATTCCAAGTTTCCTGTGAATAGTTCAGTCTGGAAGATACCAAAGCATGGATATTGTGATTTTATAGGAAGATCAAAACTAACCATTAATCCCGACGCACCTTTATCGTTAATTCCTCGTTTTGGGTGAGAATCGTATTTCGCTTAGGTAAACCTGCACTCCAAACCCCGTGTCGACCGATGATAAAACAAGCCAACAGGGAAGGGAGCGTGTTCCGTAACCTCATCGGCGTCACTTTCAGGGTCGTTAAGCTCAGTGGGTTAAAGAAATATGATGCAATGTGCACAACACATCAAACGTGCATCAAACGCACTTCTCCGATGCCGGAATGGTGCCGCGAGTTTGCTGAATGCAAAATGTTGATTGTTCAACAGTACGGTGCTCCATAAAGATAAGCTCAGGCTCAGTAGGGCTGTAGTGAAAATTTCGTAAGCAAAATATCCTCGTTTGATTTAAACTCCAATTTTGCTGTGGATTTAGGAATGTCACGCTCGCAAGAAGTGTGAGGAGTTTGTCGTACGACAAATCCGTCGTGTGGAAAATTGTTTACTACTGGAGAGCATCCATTTTCTACCGCTTGTCGCTTGGTAGGTACTGCTGCATCTAAAGATGGCCCTTCTTTCGCGCACAAGCATTTACTGTTACTATAGCAACAGCTTCACTGTACCGCGTGCTGGTGACGCAACAGGTGAATCTCGCGCAGCCATTTGCGATCACCACCTTGGTGCGGAGCCGAACGAGCGTCTAATTACGACACGACGATGGTCTTTACTGATAGCGGTAAGTTTTTGGCGATGAGAATTAAAAACCCATAAGCTCCTATTATGCGTCGCAATGATAGTGGTTAAAGCACGCACAGTCAGCATGCGCACACCGAGCCCGACGGTCGTTCTAGTTGGTGTGCTGAAAAACTGAAATGAAAAGCCAATACATTCACTGCAACGGCAAACTTTTCCAGCGCTTCCGGGCGCAATCGTTGCGCAAAAAGTATGATTTACAACCGGCGGTTGCGAAGGTCGGCAGGTTTTTCCTTGTACATTTTATTTATGTTCTTTCCGTTACAAACAGCGCAGACGGTGACGAAAAGCCGCCCGTCAATCAGCATCTTCGCGCGTGATGCTATTTTTAATGTGTTTGGAACCTTTTTCGCCTGAAGATCGCCTGATGCTGTTAGATAATGATGCTTCGCGTCATTAGTGGGAGTGATTTGTTTTGGGGGATGAGTTCTACTTCTTGCGCTTGCTGGCTAAACTAAAAAAAACAACAACAACACATTTGGAGGTTAACATCGAAACGCGCAAACACGGTATCGATTGGGCAAAAATAAAATGCGTTCGAAATGGTCATCCGTTTCATGCTGCAGAACGTCACAAGTTCGACGACTGACATTGACCATAAAAAATAGCCATTAAAATAAAAAATACATACCGTTCTCTCCAACCGCAAAACTTAGACCAGATCGGTGCCATGAACTTAGCGCATTGTTGCGTGTTGTGGAGCGAAGATAGATGGTGACCAGTTCTCACGATATGGTGGTGAACATTCTCATACAGTACAAGAGGAAGGAAGCAACATCACGACGAAACAATGCGCATCTGCATTGGGATGCTGCCCTGGCACGGTGGCGTTATGATCGGCAGTTGGAACCGAGGAAGCATCTTTAGAACTGCAGCCAGGTCAACGGTTGATTACACCGCGGGAAACAATTTGGGAGAGAAGCATTGCATAAATTTAACCATTCATTTAGATAATTGGACTTCCGTAACGCACGCTTTTAATCGCTTCTTCCTGGGTATTTAGTATGCTTCCTAGATCGCGTTTGAATGAATCTTTAATGAAGGTTCGTCTCCAAGTTCCTATTAATCTGTCCTGTGCTGAAATTTTGCACAAAAGTGCAATGTTCTTCAATGCGTGTTGTACATGCAATCAGATGCAAACTTGCAGAATAGTTTTGCTATGCATTTGGTGGGACCGGCTTGGAATCCTATACTATGAGCTGGGTTGCGAGAGAATTCCCTTTCAATTGGATAATATAATGTGAAGACTGATTGCTGGCAGTCAATGATATGTTACCCATACCACTTCAAGGTCGGCCACCACTGGATGGCATAAGAAATATTTGTGTTTGATCTGCTCGGTGGGAGTATCGACTGTCCAACAATATTTCTGCGACTTGATTTATACGTCCTCTGTATTACCTTACGACCATGTCCTCTGGTCAGACACTATGTAATATGCATGTAATATCTACGACTTCCCATTTTATTACTTTTTATCTCTTCGACTTTCATATGTTATTGCAATCTTTCAAAATTCAGTTCAAGGCCGATGTTGACTAATTAGAATAAAAAATGGGTTCGTGCGGTTTTTCTTTCAAAAATAGAAGCGGCACTGTGCCAAATTGCTAATACAGGCAGTTCCCGAGATATACTAATATAATGGATCGCTATAAACCGCGTACTAAACCCGAGAGACGCTATTGTAGCGGACTGCTATAACCCGAGAAAATCCGCGTATCTCGAATTCCCGCTTAAGTCGAATCCTGGTGCAATTACGTTTATACTTCAAAGTCACAGAGTCGACTTCCTTATCTGCATTTAATTTATTCATTTTTCCTTAAAACAGCTTAAGAAAATTTTATGATACAAAAAAAAAGTTATTTTCACCAAATTTTCACCTTTTCGCTTAGATTTTGTGCTATTAACCTATTCAGCTGTCAGATTTCCAAAAACCGCGTATTTCTGGGACTGTCTGTATATAGTATCCTGGTGCAATATTGTTTATACTTCGTAGTTACAGAATCAACTTTCATCTCTGCTCTTTATTTATTTAGCAGCCCTGCGCATTGCGATGGAAAACATTTTTGGAAAACAACAACTCTGCTGTCAAATTTTGTAAAATACAAAAACGCTTTTCTCCGAATCCGCGATTTAAGAGCCATCTTTGAGATGGCCCAAAGCTATTTTGGTAGTGATGAAGGTCTTCACACGAAAGGACCGGTCCAAAATCCCATCCACCGTAGTAAGGACTGACAATTCAGCTGCAAAGAAGTCAAAGAAAATAGCAGGCCAGAAATAGCAGAGCTCTAGGGCTCTCGAGGTTGTTATGCCAGTAAAGAAGAAAGAACAATCTTTTAATGTGGCAGATGCACGGTCATAGATTGCTATTAAAATAATTCAGAAATTTTGGACACATTTAACTACCTTAGGCTAAATAATGTAGCATATTTTGAAGATCCTCATTTCTGAAGAATATTAAATGATACTTAATTAAACTAAAAAGATTTATTTATTTATTTTCAAGCATTACTAATATTACACTGTATATGCTATGGAAAACGGAGGGGTAGCTCCAATATGTGCCACCGCTTGGGGCCTCGGAAAGGGCAAATCCGCCAACGTCTCGGTCAATGTCTGTACATTCAACGCGCAAAGCATTTTCCGTTATGAATTACTACTTTTTCCTATTTTTTTTTGCAATGTACGGATTCCATCGAGCAGAAAAGGACGGCTCTTTGGTCGCTATCCATACATCGATTCGTTTTTGACTTAATCGTACAATACAACACACCCAACTGATCGCTCCAAATACACAATTTGATCTTTGCGCCATGACCGTTCAGCCTGGATTAAAATATCACGCAACCATACCGACAAATAGTTGACCTTCCTACTAAATAAGCTGGAACACATCTCTATGACGTTCCGCAACTTTGTAATATGCGACTTGATACAAAGTATGCAATTGGCGATTTAAAGGATGGCATATCATGTTATGAGTAACAAAATCTTCGCGTAGATTAGCTTGATGGGGGATTGTTCTGATAAGATATCGAAAGTGTGTATTGCGTCATCGATCAATGCATTGAATCATTGACTTACTCCTTAAACATGCGTACAACGTGCAGTGTAAGCTTTCATAACGCTTGAATAGAGGGATAGAGGGTTTTGGTATACCTAAGCAGTATGTTAGATTGACAATGTTACATTAACTGTGACTGCAGGACGTAACATAATGCTCAGAGCGGGTTAATATCTCTTTTGTTATGTTCCTTTCGTAAGAAGGATCGAATTCCTGGCTGTGGGAGTATTAACATCAGACTAAACTAGCGAATAGGCATTCTTAGAGTTTAGTCTAAGAAAGTTTGCAAAGACAAATACAACACAACCAAGATGAAGGATGAATAATTTAAGGTTTACGAATATATGTACAAACAAACAGGAAACAAAACGATTGGATGCATCTGGACGAAACGATTCTTTGATGATAAATCTTGTTTTGCACACTGCGCCAAAAAGCTGCTAGAAAAAAAATCGTTCAATCTTTTTGCAGTCGATTGATACGATGATTTCGTGTGTAATCATCCAATAATCCATTTGCTCGAAAAAAAATCGTGAACTCTTGTAGAGCGCACCAATAAATTCACAAAAAGACTCGAGCAAAGATGCACCTATTAATTTGCCAAACATTCAGTTGATCGCTTTGCTAAGTTTATAAATTAAAACAAAATTAACCGATCTCCAAAATTATCATTTGTGACCCAATTAAGTGGTAATCTAATCGCTAACGCTTCCGTTTTATGACGTCATTTCCCTGCTGAGATTCCCCGCGGAAATTAGTATGTCGTACGACATCCACTTCAAAAATATATGTTTCAAGGGCACTTGACAAGGGCATGGCTGCCCCGCCCGTTTTTCTTATCAGATGGCTTCCGGTCATCGTGCATCGAACGATGCTGATACAGTTGCGCCGGCGACAGTTCACAATCGAAAACAACGCCCACCTGCCTGATCATACTTTGCACACGTGTAATTCAATATAAAGCGATCATGAAGATCAGACGATCAACGATCACGGTCAACTATTCTAACCAGAGGACCCTGATTGCGTCCGGTTGCAGCGGGTGTGCACTTACGAACCCTGAACCTGCAAGAACCATTTTGCATATTGTATGACAAACATTTTGCTCCATCAAACTGAACAAAACGTGCTGCGAAGCATTGCGATGTGGTCGGAGGTCAAACGGAACGGTCCACCGGGTTGCGCACTAGCGGGCGATTAGGAAAGCCCGTTACCCTTCGGTACATCGGGAGGGTTTGGCCGACGGCGCGCGTAAGCTCAGCCACGCTGGTCCACCGACGGTATTGTGCTCGGCTGAAGAAAGAGGCAAATTACTATTTCCTTAATTTCGGATGCATTGTTTAGAAAGAGCCGGAGCCCTCAGGTTTTGCGAAATGCTTTACTGCCCTGTGTCACCTCCAATACCGTTCACCGTCAAGGTGATGGACGCACGGTGCTCCACACACATCCACATCGCGTCGGGTGGAACCGGCCGATTAACACCTGCCGCGCTGGATGTAGCAAACGACGCAGCTTAAAGTGCCCACGCACAGAAATGACTTAGAAAGGGCCTTGTTACAGGAAAAAAAGCAACAGTGCACTGAAGCACGCTACGTTCGCGGCGATTGTTGGGCGCTGGTGAGCAATGGTGGAAAAATGGACACAAACCCATAATTGTCACCATTTGCTGTCAATGACCACGCACGCATCCCGGAGCGGAAGTTGCCTGTGCGAAGAAAGACAACGTGCATCTAATTTGTGGCAGCGATTTGCGTACAATTTAAAACGAAGGATTTGACGAGCTAAGATCAGTTTATTTATCCAAGATCTGGAACACTTTTTTCAAATCTGTCCTCGTGGGCATCAAAATCGCTACTGACTTGACCGCGTTGCTATCGACCGCGTATCGGCCCTTATCGCATGCTTTCCTTCGCCCCTTATTTGGGCATTTCGAAATCCCGCGTCCTGATTCGTTAGAATCCTGTTTCGCCGAACGCTGACCGTTGACCCTATCCTTCTGCCGAGCCCTGTCATCGACGCGCGGTGTTTTTCGATACGGTCATCGATTATCGATCAAACATAAAATCGATCGTTCTCGATCGATTTCCAGAACTGTCATCCTAACTATTTCCTTGTTGATGTGTTGTGTCAACATCCCCCTCCACGTGAATCCATGCGCTTTGGATTCACTACTACGCAAAGTACACGACCATCAACCTATTCTCTATCAATTTCCGCATCAATTTTAGCCAGTTTCACTACTGGTCGCTTTAAGCGTTTTCCGTGAGCTGTCCTCACTATCACCTGCCTCACTCTACCATCGGAACCAGGGAAAATCTCTTCTACTTTGGCTCTTAGCCACTCTTTACGACTACCTTCCGTCACGAATACTAGTGACCCAACTTCCAGCTTTTGGCCCTCATCTATCCATTTGCTACGTTGGTGAAGGGTTGGTACATATTCCTTTAGCCATCTATCCCAGAAGTGATCCGTTAGTTCGGCTGCCCTATGGAAACTACTTCTTAGTGCCTCAGCAGAGTGAGGTAGGGTGCGGACCTGTTCCTTCCTACCGGTAGAGGACCCTAAAATGAAATGGTTTGGAGTCAGTGCCTCGAAATCTGAAGACACTTGCGGCATGTAAGTCAACGGACGAGAGTTGATGAGACTTTCCGAGTCGGCAAGAACGGTCAACAATATTTCATCATTCAACTTTCCACCATCGTTAAAAGCGTTCATCGCCTCTTTCACGCTCCTAACCATCCGCTCCCATACTCCACCCATGTGCGGTGCTGAAGGAGGATTAAATCGCCAGCTGGTATGTGCGTCAGTAAAGGTGTCTGCACTCGAGTAATGATTTGCTGCAATTTGCTTCTGCAGCTCGTTATTCGCTCCGATGAAATTCGTTCCGTTGTCCGAGTAGATCTCTTTCGGTGGACCTCTTCGACTTACGAATCGTCGAATTGCCATGATGCACGCTTCTGTTGACAGGCTGTGGGTCACTTCCAGATGCAGTGCTCGTGTCACCAGGCAAGTGATCACTGCGACGTACCGTTTTTCTCTCCTTCTCGCATTGATGACTTCTAGAGGACCCAAGTAGTCGATACCAACGATGGTGAATGGCCGAATGTGTGGGGTAAGTCTTGCCTCTGGAAGGGGTGCCATTCGGGGTATACTAGGCTGACACTTTCTTATTTTACAGTGCTGGCATTCTTTCATCACGTTGGAAACGGACGCGCGAATATGTTTTATGAAGAACCGTTGTCTTAGTTCGTTTACAACCGTTTCGCGATTGGCGTGCCCGAACCGGTGATGGTAATCGTTAATGAGAAGCTGTGTAATCTTATGGTTCTTTGGGAGTATGATGGGGTACCGTGCGCCGAACTCTATTTGCCTTGCTCGACATATTCGACTGTTCAGGCGCAGAACACCATGTTCGTCTGCAAATGGTGTTAGTGAGTGCAAAGGACTATTCTTTTCCAGCTTTACTGGCTCCTCCGGTTTCCCTTTTCGATCGTCATCTCTCATTTTACGCACTTCCGACGGATAAACCTCCTCTTGCGTGTATCTCCATATCAGGATTTCGGCTCTTTCGTACTCCTCGGAACTTAAAGGGGTATGCACAGCGGGAATGGTCTTCTTGATGCTGCCTTGTTGCAATTTGGTGGCTCTCAAAGTTAACAAGTGTAGCCCTGCGACCTTTCGTTTGCAGTTCGTCACAAAACGAAGTATTACGGCCACCGTTCGAATCAAAATTCTCCACTTAGAGAAACGCGTTGCATCCAAGTTGATACGGTTATCTACGACTGCTAAGTGTGCCATTACATGTATACGCTGTTCTTCGGTTGTTCGTTGGATGGGTTTCTGTATTGGCCATGCTTCTTCCGGTTTATATAAAAATGCTGGACCTTGTAACCACATGCCATTAGGATGGATGGCTGTCTCATTACACCATTTGGTAAGGTAATCAGCAGGGTTTTCCTTTGACGGAACATGTCTCCAGTGCTGCAACTCAGTCAACGTAAGTATTTCTCCAACTCGGCATGCTACAAACTGTTTGAACTCTCTTGAAGGGGAACGTATCCAGGACAGCACCACTTCAGAATCTGTGTGGATGTATTTTTTTCTGATTCGGAACTCCAAGTTCTCACATACGGTACGCATAAGCCTAGCCCCGAGTAAAGCTGCTTCCAGTTCGAGGCGCGGTATGGAAAGGTGCTTAAGCGGAGCCACTTTGCTTCGTGCCATCACTAGGCTACAATGGACGTCTTTACCCGTATCCATACGCAGATAAGCAGCGCAACCGTATCCAAGTTCACTAGCATCCGTGAACACGTGAAGTTGAATGTTGTCATAATCAACTGTAGTGGTCTCCGAGAAATACCATCGCGGAATGTTCAGCTTTTGAATACTCGGTAACAAGCCTAACCAACGTTGCCATTTCTGGTTCTCCGAATCACTTAGTTGCGAATCCCAGTCTAAACCCGATCGCCACAAATCTTGCATTATAATGCGACCATGGATTAATGCTGGAGCCAAAAGGCCTAGGGGATCGAATAGACTCATAACTATCCGTAGCACTATGCGTTTCGTAGGCCTTCGTTCGCCCTTCGCGTATGGTTTTAAATCATCCTGCCAGTTGGTAGAGAACTTTATCGTATCCGTCGATGTATCCCAAATAAGACCAAGAACTCTCGGGAATAGTTCTTTATGGTCAATTTCGATAGTTTTGCTTCGATCACCACCGCAGCCTTTCAGTCCATCGAGTGCCTTTTCTTCATTACTAAGCCAATTGCGCATATTGAACCCTGCTTGACTATGAATGTGCTGTATTTGTTTGGCTCTAATGTTAGCTTCTTCTACCGTATCGCAACTATCAAAATAATCATCCATATAGGTCTTTAGTTTAATCGCAGCAGAAGCCTCTGGGTATGATTCTTTGTGCAGATCGGCATTTAGGCGCATTACATATTGGACAGAACACGGAGAACAGGATGCCCCAAACGTCGCTACATCCATTAAGTACGTTTTGGGTGGTTCATTTTGATTGAATCTAAACAGGAAGCGTTGGCTGTGTGTATCTCGTTTCTGTATTCGTACCTGGTGAAACATTTTTTCTATATCGCCACCAAATCCCACACGTCTTTGCCTGAATTTACACAGTACCAATGGGAGCGGTACTAGCAGGTCTGGACCTTTGAGCAGTTTGGAATTCAGTGAGACTCCATTCACCTTGGCAGCGGCATCCCACACTAGGCGTTTCTTATCGGGTTTGTGCGGGTGGCCCACTATATTTATGGGTAAGTACCATACTCGGTTTGGGGGGGCTTCTAGTTTTTCTTGATTAGAAGCTTCATGTGCAAACCCCTTTTCCAAATACATATGTACCTGATCGTGTACCTCTCGTTTTAGGTTCTCGTCTTTTTCTAGTTTGCGTTCTAACGCTAGTAGTCGCCTATTGGCCATTGGGAGGCTATCTGGAAAACGAACATCATCTTCTGCCCACAACAAGCCAGTAGTGAATCGCCCATCATGCATCTCCGTTGTACTCTGGAGGAGAATATTTGCCCTGGCTACTTCTCTCGATGCAGGAACGTTATCACTGTATGCGGCCACACCTGTGCCTTCCAGTGTGAAATACTGACGAAGCATATCGTGAAGGATGTGGTCTGAACTCCTACCTTCGACGCTGGGTGCTCTTTCCTCAACCGTACACACTGCAAGGTCGGTAGAGTGCCGCATTTCCCCTTGGTCGTCATGCTGTGGTTCCGTTGAAGACCTTGCGTGGACGTTGACCGCAGCGGATGTTGTGGCGTCTGTGTCATGCGGACCGTAGATCGACCAACCTAGCAGGCTTCGTACCGCTACCAGTCCTCCTTCGTTGCCCGAACGTACTTCTAACGGTTTCAATAGAGCTACGTCTTGTAGACCAATCAGCAACCGTGGAACTGCATCTCGATACAGCGTGGCTGGCAGACCCTGGAAGTAATTCAAATTCTTGATCAGTGGAGAATCTAAACTTTGAGTCGGTAAACTTAGCTGTTTGACAGTATGAGCGGCCGCTACCGTGTAGCGCCGCTCTTCGCCCCTAGCCGATATCTCCAACTGAACACGCTCTGATGCCTCCTCCCTCCTTTTGATGTTGCTAGTCCAGCAAATCTCCAATGGCTCTCGAACACCGCTCACTCCTAGTTGATCCGCAAGAGCCGTTTCGACCATCGTAAGGGTTGATCCTTCATCCAGGAACGCATAAGTATCCACACTGCATTTACCATTGTGGACGGTAACTGGTACAATGCGGAACAACGTTTGCGTTGACTTGCTTACGTGGGCATGACATTGCTCGTTTGCGGTTTTTCCAACAATCGGTTCTTGATGTAGCAGCGTATGATGCCTGGCGCTACATCCCGCTACCCCACAGTTAAATTTCGACTTGCATGGATTCTGTCCGTGGCTGCCTAGACAGTTTTCGCAAAGCTTCAGGCGCCGCACATTATCGCGACGTGCTGCTACCGCCATCTGTTTGAACACTTCACACTGTCTTACACGATGACCTGATCCGTCACAAACATAACACTGGACACTTTGCTGATTTGGAGCGGGTGAGGTGTCGCTTTTGTCACTCACCTGCTTCGTGCGGGAACTGTTGATTCGCTCCTTCGCGTGGGGAGCGTGTACGAGTGTATAGCAACGGCTATTTTTTGCTGGCACCCGATCGGTCTCTACTTTAGCTGCGTCTTTTAGTTCACAACACTTATCTGTAAGCTGCTCCATGAACTCTCCAAACTCTTTCAAAGTAGTTTTGTGAAATTTCCTCTTGTAATCGATCCATTCGAGACCCCTATTCACTGGCAGCTTTTCCACCAGTTCATCTAACAGCACTGGGTTTGCCATATGATCCACCATATCGCAAGCTTTTAAATGGTCATACAACTTTCTTACCGTCAAACCAAACGCTATAAGCTGGTCCAAACGCTCTGGTTTAGGGGCTTCAGCGCGGCGAGCTTGGTGGATTAATTCCTTCACCAAAAGCCCTGGACGGCCGAAAAGTTTCTTAAGAATTTCAATTACCGTTGACGCTGCATTTGGTAATGTGAATTTGGATTCTACCGCTTCCCTGGCTGGTCCGGAAAGCGCTTCCTCCAATCTCATAATGTTTTCTACCTCCGTGTACCCACAGGCTTTCGTCGACTCGTTGTAGTAGCTATAGAAAATAGGCCACTGTTTCGTTTCGCCGGAAAAAGGTGGTAGCTTCCTTCGCCAGATTTTCCTCGCACTCGCACGTTCTACAGCCGTTAGGGTTAGATGCTGTGAGGATGTTTCTTCACATAAGGTTGGTGAACGTGTTCTTCTTTGCACAGGTACATTGTCTTCTTGCACGTGGCTGTTCGTCAACCAATTTATTACCTTAGAGGTCTCACTTACACTGGAGGCACCTTTCCTACTATCGCTATCGTCTTCGATTTGACGTCGCACTGTTGCATGGCTCAAACGCAACTTAGCGATCTTAGCATCAAACTCTGCTTGGAGCGCTGCCACTTCTAGGTCCTGTTCCCTTTCCATGCGCTCCAGCTTCAACGCTGTTGCCGTGGAACTATTGCTTTTTTTGCTACAAAACGCAACGGATCCACGGTCTTCTTTAACACTCCGGCCGCCCTTGCCTTCGATCGCACTGGGCGCCATCGCACTTTTCTTTTCTTTCGCCGATCTCTTCGGCGCAACTTCGAACACTTGCTTATCACACGCGGCTCTCTGCTTGGCTTCTTCGATCTCCTTTGCTGGCTCCGAAGGAATCGTTGGGGTATTCTCGTGGTACGTCCTAGAGGATTCGCCTTCTTGCGAACGGGTCTTTCCATGAGGGTTCCTGCTCGATTTTCCACTTGCTGCGTGGCTTTTCATCGCGCCTGCCTCATCCTTTTCACGGCTAGCACACAACTCGCACACCCACTTAATATTCTTCACTTCGTCTGAAACACCAGCACAATCGTAATGCCACCATCTGAAACAATGGTCACATCGCACCATATCGGCTACCGTATTATCACGGGTACAACCGCAGCAGTCGAACTTCGGTTTCGGCATTTAGTCCGCGTTACTTTCACCAATTTCACCAAAAGAAACTATATTTAATGATGAACGTTTGAAAAAAGCTTTGTGGCAGCGATTTGCGTACAATTTAAAACGAAGGATTTGACGAGCTAAGATCAGTTTATTTATCCAAGATCTGGAACACTTTTTTCAAATCTGTCCTCGTGGGCATCAAAATCGCTACTGACTTGACCGCGTTGCTATCGACCGCGTATCGGCCCTTATCGCATGCTTTCCTTCGCCCCTTATTTGGGCATTTCGAAATCCCGCGTCCTGATTCGTTAGAATCCTGTTTCGCCGAACGCTGACCGTTGACCCTATCCTTCTGCCGAGCCCTGTCATCGACGCGCGGTGTTTTTCGATACGGTCATCGATTATCGATCAAACATAAAATCGATCGTTCTCGATCGATTTCCAGAACTGTCATCCTAACTATTTCCTTGTTGATGTGTTGTGTCAACAAATTTATGTTGTGATTTTTTGTCGCCATTGTTTCTGTTAGTATTTTTTTTTTTGGGACACTAACCCACCCGTAAGTGAAGCCACTTAGGAATGGCATCTCAAGGAAGTGTCTATTATGGGACTCATAAAGTGTGTAGCGAGAGTGTAGTGTCCTCGTGTCGTTTGCACACGACTGATTTAGCCAGCTCGTTGGCCAATGATGACAAGTACCGTCTTGTCTTTATTCGCGTAGTGGCAAACAATGAAATTGGACAGAACATTTAATGCAACGCACGTTCAATGTTATTGTTTGTTTCGATGCGTTTGGAAGGTGAAAATATGACCATTGTGACAAAATATATGACTAAATAGTTTGCAAGCACTAGGGAATTAATTTTGCTTGGAAAAGAATTCTAACATAAAAGAATGGTGAGCACTTTATGGTCGAGTGGCAGAAGCAGTGGGCCTTTTAACACGACAGGACCGGTACCAAATTTCAAAGGGACTGCGATACTACTATTCTGTTTGAATTATGGAACTTCATTCGTTGACGCTCAGTATTAGTCAAAGTGGGTAAAGAGACTAGGTGGGCTCATAGCTCTTTTCAGCAGGCCATTTTTAAATACCCATTTGACGTTTCGCGTTACGGTATCCGTGCACAGTTGTTTTTGTTTTGATTGTGTTGCCTGAAGCTCTTCCTGCAAATTTGAATCGATTATTTCTGTTTCTGTATTCAGTATTCTGCTCCTTCCCTACTCTTTGCGAGTTTATTTATCAGTTCAATAAAGGTGTCCAGCTTCCTGAGCCGTGTGTGATCAACGGGCAGCAAACTTCGAAGTAATTTAAGACCGACAACTGATTGGCATAGGTCCTAATCAGCCGTATTGAGAGCTTGGATTTGGTACAATTCTTGAATTTGAACAACACTGAAAATATACTCTCTGCACGCAATATCATTCAGAACGATAACACACACACACACACACACACTCTCAAGTGACCGTACCGCGAACTGTCAAACCATTTCTACTTTTTTTTCATAGCGCGGTTGTCAAATCGTTAGGGATGAGCCCACCTAGTCTCTTTACCCACTTTGAGTTTAAAGAAGAGATGTGAAATCAAAAATGCTTCACATCAAAAAAATGATCCAAGGATGTGGGAAATGGTAACATGGCAACGTTATGCGTCGCCTCCAACTAAAATTTGTATAGCGATTTCTCATCACTAATACCAAAGTGGGTAAAGAGACTAGGTGGGCTCATCCCTAACGATTTGACAACCGCGCTATGAAAAAAAAGTAGAAATGGTTTGACAGTTCGCGGTACGGTCACTTGAGAGTGTGTGTGTGTGTGTGTGTGTGTTATCGTTCTGAATGATATTGCGTGCAGAGAGTATATTTTCAGTGTTGTTCAAATTCAAGAATTGTACCAAATCCAAGCTCTCAATACGGCTGATTAGGACCTATGCCAATCAGTTGTCGGTCTTAAATTACTTCGAAGTTTGCTGCCCGTTGATCACACACGGCTCAGGAAGCTGGACACCTTTATTGAACTGATAAATAAACTCGCAAAGAGTAGGGAAGGAGCAGAATACTGAATACAGAAACAGAAATAATCGATTCAAATTTGCAGGAAGAGCTTCAGGCAACACAATCAAAACAAAAACAACTGTGCACGGATACCGTAACGCGAAACGTCAAATGGGTATTTAAAAATGGCCTGCTGAAAAGAGCTATGAGCCCACCTAGTCTCTTTACCCACTTTGTTTAAACTCCTTTCTTTCGCTATGCCTTCTATGATCCCCTCGCCAACAATTTATTTTTCCAACGTATTTAGCACGATTTTACGATTTTAGCAAATGGAAGTTTTTTACAAGTAAGGACGACCACAGACGCGCAATTTGAGAATGTTTTTAATTGATGTCCTTGGGTAGTCGCGCGTTTTCTAGCAGGATTCTTCACAAGAGATTCAAAAAGATTTTAATTTTGGTCGGTGATACAGTTCCCCCATCATGTGCCACCGGGCCGTCCCAAAGCTTCCAAGTGTCAAGTGAGTGCAGGACTCATTATCCTGATTAATACAAATCAAGGAAGATTACAAAATAACCATTTAATCCACAAAGGTAGGAGCATAGAAACGTATACCATGTTTTACAGCATCTTAAATTATGTAGGTATTTAAGATGCTGTTTTACTGCTTGATTCGCTGCAATTCTTCATAATTTTACCATCAGATACTACTGTTTCATGAGCAGTTGTTGTTGTTGTGCTCTATTGTTTACTTCTCTGTTTATATAGAGCAAATTTTATCAAACCAAACAACCATGAGTTTGGAGACGTGAAAATATTGTGCAGCATAGTCCCAATGGCCAAGATGCCATCAAATGCTAATAGGCAAAATACTTAATATTGCCATCAACTTCAGGAAAACATCTTTTGAATGGAAGACTCGGTTAAATCATGGTCAACAATCGTCAGTTCAAATCATACCAGCCAATAGAACTGGCTGCCATCGTCTTCTTGATCATTGTACTTCACCGAATATTTCGGGTTTGCGATTGCAGTCCACGTTTGGAGTTTTTTTAGGACGAGAACATTTTTAGTAGGGCATTTTTTTTGCAGATCGCCTGTGCTTCAATAATCCATTACACAAGCTGAGCACTTTATTTAACTTGATTTACCCGTAACCTGGATAGTTGTGCCTGGCGACGAGGGATTGGTTCGGATGTAAATTTGTACCGGTCCTGTCGAATGAAGACTGGTGCCGCTTCCAATTATATTACCAGGCACATCTGATAAAATGGCACCGTATGAAATCTAAACATGTATGTGCCTGTTAATGGAAAGGTTCGACTCATATATACTGTATCGGTAGAAAAAGTCAGAAAAATTCATGTGTAACCACTGGTACCTGAATGGAAATACCTACTTGACCTTAGACATATGCAATCAGTTGTAGTTTTCCAATTGTGAAAGATGTCGACTTTCGACGAAATTATGTGCAGTGCGTACGAAAAGCAGAATAAGGGATAGGGGTATAATGTGACGCAAGATTCTTAAGAACTGCTTAAGGGTAATTTGGAGTGCTCATGTTAAAATGATATGTCGTATATGAGCATCACAGTCCAGGTGGGAGCTGAACGCAAACAGGACGTGTCGTATATTTTTACGATACATTTCATTCGTGATCAACTGACCAAGGTTCGGGACTAATCAACTACAATGACCAAATATCTAAAACACGACGCTAGATGTCCAGATCAGACGAATGGCTATATCAGACTGAGAAAAGAACGAAGGCACAATATCTGTTAAAGCCTAAAACAACAACAATAGCTCTTGGAATATGCTTTACTAAATAGATTTTTATGAGAACCAAAGTGGCCCGAGGTGATAAATTTGATAACTTATTAAACTAAGTTAAGTAAAATTAAAAACTACCACCAATTGGGAAGAAAACCTCTTTTCAAACACATTTGACTTTACGTACACTACGGAATTCTGTTGCATAGCCCTGTAACCGGGTCGATTAGCTAGTGATCCCAAATTTGGGATCGATTCGTGTAAATCTGCACAATAACGATATCGGATCAAATGATCACTGATCTTAATCAATCCACCGTCTCATCACTACTCTGTACAAGACTGATCTGACGCACTACTTACATACTACCCGCATCCTTTTACTAATACATACATATTTGTTAATTCTAACAAACACCACAACTACCATGTTCACTATTCAGATATGAGTCCTGTCTTCATTTCGCTTTCGTCTGTTATCCTCTGTTTCTAATTAGCTATCTTCCTGTTTTCTTTTCTCTTTCCCTTTTATCCTTTCGTTCTATTTGCTCTGTTTTGTGGCTCGTCCATTTCCTCTTCTATTTGTTTCCTTTCTTTTTGTTTTACCCGTTTAGTTGTACTCGCTTGCTCCGGTAGTTTTCTTAATTTCTTCATTTCGTTTTGGGTTTAGTTCAGGCCTACTTTAGATTTAATTTTAATTTAATTTTTAACGCAAAGAACGTAAAAGTCTCAACACTAATTTCAAAGCAAGACATGATATCCTGGGCAAAAATTACAGCTAACAATATCTGGAACAAATGCTGGTACCTCCAACGCCACTGCTTCTTGAGGCAAGTCAAACCATCCACAGATGTACAATCGAACCAAGACTAAAGAGTCCTCTCGCGTCTACGCATAGACTACACAAATTTAACTCACAGCTATAGAATGGATAAATCCGACCTTTTATTACTTCTGTTGAGTAACAATCACAACAACCCACATATTAACAGAATGTTACGTGTACACAGCACAACGCAATAAATACAATATTCCTTACAACATTGGTTTTACCTTATCTGACAATAAAAAAAAAATGACTATGAAAGATCCTAAAACTTTGTAAAGAAACCGACCTTTAGCGACAAATATAATTGTTTTAAAAATATTCAGTTTGTATAAGCTAACACAACAACATTTCTGGCCCAGAAAGACAATTTGTTAACCCGAAAAGATTTCCAAGTTCCATAGCCTCATAGCCACATTGGTCATAGCCTTGTGGGAGGAGTTTGAACCTCAATGATTTGAGTTTGTGAAAATGACTTCAAAGAACATCAGGGAGGTAGAACAATATAATCGCAGAGTGGCTTTAAATATTGAGGTTGATTGGAAGGGTTCTGTAATTTCTGTGGCAATAAACATCACCATTTTTGTAGTTAAAACACCTAGACTGTATCGACCTTAAATATCACCCTATTAGAAAAAAATAAACCTACGGTAATCCCACGAACAGAACGAAGGATAACAACGAACCATGGTTGATTGATCATAGTCGGCGGAGAGTTCAGGTTCATCAGGTTCATCATACGAAACAAGTGTAGCTACTCATAAGCATCTAGGTTAGACCTAGGTTTTGGGGTTCAAAAAGTAAAAGTCAAAGATACGGGTAAAGCGTATACGAATACTTTAGGACATTGCATAAAGAAGTGAAAAATTGTCCCATACTGTAGAAAGATTATGTACTACTAAGTAAAGAGTACCTTGGCAAAGCAAAGACAAACAAAAATGCAAATGGCGAATCTGTTCGGAATCTGATAACAGAAAAGTTCGGTTTTTAAAACATGATTGACGTTGTCCGATATTTTGTCAAACACACTGAAGTTAATGGTTTAATTTCTATCTTGATCCCAGCTAGTACTAGAATGATTTAATGCTACGTATGCCTTGTAGCCCAGTTTTGCAGGGTATGAATAATCTAGTATGATGTCATTCAAAGCTAAAATAGCGATTAATCAAAATACTGTATCACTGTATAGGTCATGGGAAGTATGTTTCTTGATTTCATTGTTCATTGTTCATGGGATGATTTGATTTATCAGGCTGTCAGGTAATCCGTAGTATTTCCGTTATACCCACATTACGGTAATAAACATTGTTAACTCTGACAAACTCTGTACTATCAGATAATTCCTATTGCTTATCGATGGATTAGGTTACCTAAAACGAAGTTAATTTCTGATAGCCAGTAATGATTTCCAGGGTGTTTCCCAGAGTGTCTCGACTACCATTTTCGATAACCACAGACAAGCATATCAGCCCTCCTGTTGTTATATTGTCAAAAAGAACGTGGGCCGGTTATCAGCTCCTGAACATGATTCATCAACGCAACTCAACGGCACGCGATGTTCAATGTACCCCACCAAAACAATTGTTTGTTTCACATTAGCGCAAAATAATAATTGAGAAAGTAAAAATAGTAAATAAGCAATAAAAAAAATTGTCAGAGATTTAATTAATTCCGTTACTTTGCTCGCTTCTTGAATCTATTTTCTTTTTTTATTTTTCGTTAATAACCTTTATACCTTTATATTAAGGACAGTTATGCGTGCAAACTATTAAAACACAACCTTAGTTATGCTTCTTCATTGTAAGAGTGTTTGTAAAAGCAATCATTTGTTTATTCACAAAACTATGAAGTTATAAGCAATAAATAATTGCTTTATACAAAAAAGATAAATATAAGGAAACGTGTGGTGTGTAGGAAAGTTTTTTTGGCACAATTTTAAGATTAATATCAGCAACTTGCTTCTCCATCTCTGACTACTTTACACAAATTATTTTCTGCTGTTGTGCATTTAAAAACGTGTAACTTCTCGGTTGGCTGTTCCTGAAGTTCCTCGACAAGTTCGTCCACAGCTCTCTCTCATTCACCTCCAGACCGATGAGTTTTACCAGTGCAATAATTTATAATCCTTCAAAAGTCCTTTCATATTTCGTCTCAAGCCACTGCTTCTTCCTTACATAGGCTAAGCTACTTATTGTTAGATCCCAGCCAGGCGTGATCAATGATTCTTAGAAATATCACGATATTCATGGATGTAAACGAAAGCAGTGCAAATGGCTTCTAATCTAAGCCAATCTGTCAAAGGTGGGTTATAAACATGTGGCCAAAAAGCTTTCTAAAATCCAATGTTTGCATCTAAAAATGTGCGCCGCTGACAAGAAATCGAGTGCAACGAGTCAAAAAATGAGCCAACCAGACACAACTGAATTGTAAAACCCTGTGAAAGAGCTTCTTCCAGAACTCTCAAATGGAGAGCTTTCTGTTTCTCGTCCTCTTAAAGCAATAGAAGGGAAACAAGTACACATTTTGAGGTTTAACACGTGTCGTACCTCGTCACCCAAATATGGGTGACGCTCTTGTACACTTAGAATACTAGAAATGTTTGCATTTTTGATACGGTATCAATAACATAAACTCCTTAGTGTAAACTACAAATGAACAATCTAAGGAATATATATAAATTCTCTAGGTAAGTATTGTATTTCGCGGTACAAAATAATATTTGCTTACGTTTTTGTCGCACGATCTCTTCACAACTGTGGTTTGTTTTGGATAGCTTAAAAAGATGTTATTAAATTACAATTGTTTCATTTGTTCATCATCGTTTAATAGCTATTTTTCCGCAATATCAAGTGTGAGAAATTTAATACGTTGATTTTTACTGACATCTGTTGCGTTAATGTTAGATCTTTGATAATCGTATCACGGAAGTTTTAGAGTTTTAATATTGCAATGTTTAGGTTCATTTACAATTAGATTTGCAAGAATTTACAAATACATTTAAAATAATTGTTTACCAGCCATAAATGCTAAATTGTTGGCATTTGGGGGCCCACAGGAAAGTTCACTGATTTAGGCTGGGCGCCGGACCGAAGAGCCTGAGATGGGATAAACTGTTAGGAGGCAGCCAAATATAATTGAAAAGCATGCGCCGTCTAAGCTTCGTCCAGATTTTGATTTTTTTTATATTTTAATTCAAACATAAAATTAATCATTCCGTATTAACTTTCTTAACTGCGTCACCCCGTACGAAACTAGCAAACTGTACGTATCGCACGAAAATTATCCCCCCGACTGTATTAATAAATTATGCATAATAAACAACCGTGCTGAAAGTTCACAAACTTCCGTCACGGGGTATGCGCGCAGCAGATGATTACGGGCGCAGATAGGCGAGCGCATCCTTATCACGCGATTCGGATCATTAGGGTAAATATTACATGAAAGGATTTCGCGCTCTTGGTTGCGTTTTAATTCTACAAATCGAACAGTGCCGGACAGTTTTTCACCCCGTAGGGTAATGTCACCATGCGCCGAACGTTAGCTTGACACGCATCGCGCTACTAATCACAGTCACAAAACATCAGGAACTGCGTGGATCCTACTTTCCGCCCTTCAGCAGCCGGTGATCAGCATTTATGATCGCTGTAACGCAATAGTGAATGGTTTCCATGGCCGGCAACAACACGGGGCGGAAAAAAAGGGAGCGGCGAACAGCAAGGGATTTCTGGTGGCGATTCGCAATCGTATGCATTGTTCCTTCGCCGCATTCGATTCAAAGATACCGAACCTAACCATCCATCCATCCATCCATCCATCTAACCATCCATTCAAACCATCCAAGCACCAAACTTCATCCACCTGCTCGGGGCAGCATCGCCTACGACTGTGCGGCTCTATGCAAGCGGCAGCTTCTCCTTCAACCGTGGAAATGTAATTCGTCTGCCATCTGCGGCGTCTGCGGGGTGCAAACAAAAGGGAGGATTTTTTCGGGCGTGTAGAAGTGCCGTTTATGAATTCGTTGCTCTGTGTCTGTGTGTTTGCTAGTGTGAGGTTTAGGAGGAGAGGGAGTCTTTGTAATGAAAAACCCTCTATTGCACGAAACGGAACTGGATTTTACACAATACAACCAACGCACGAACGACGTTCAGCTCAGACATCATCGAAAGCTCCTCGCGAACGGATCGTGTGCATTGTGGATCTTTACATCGCGGTTAGTTTTGTGCTTTTTTTTTTGCTTTTGTGCAGTGTTCATTAGAAACCCTTTAAAAAGGGTATTTTAACAAAATCAGTTCCAAAAAAGTGAGTTTAACATTTTAGTGTCTTTATTTTGTTTTTGCCGGTTGGCATAAGCCTTTTCCCCGATTCGTCGATCACGGCGCAAACAGTGAACGTCTCGGGGTGCTGTTGCGAAAGTGAGTCACCAAACACGAAACGGCGCTATAAATTGTATATGTGCATAATAATTCTGCCCAATTTGCGTAACAGTTTAAATTTTGCGAACGCATTAAAGCGTACGACCAAAACGGTGATTGTGAAAAACAACAAGGCGAGTTGCAGGCGAAGCAAACAGTTTTACAAGCTAAGAAAAAAAGAAACCCAGATTAAATTATACAAGAAAGTGTTATTCTAACCTTAATCAAGCAAGTGTTAGTGAAAACGAATTTATCGATAGGAAATTAAAGCTTAAAAGTTTCATTCACAACACCGCCGTGGCAGGCAAGCATGTGTTCGGCTGCCTCTGTTTTTAGATGCGAAATGCGGTGGAAAGTGATCGGTGAACAGTGAAATTTTACGATCCCGACGAAGAAAGTGATGCACCGCCAGTGAGTGTAGAGTTTTTTTTTTTTCGTGTACGTTAGTTTTGTTGTATTAAAATTCCATCTTTATTTTGTTTTGTTCGTTTATGGCCGGGTCCGCAGTTTTGCTTTTTTTTTTGTGAATCCCGCATTGATCAGCTGTGTTGGGGGTGTAGAAATTGTGGAATTAAAAAATAATTAAAATAAAAAATAATCCACCAATCCATTTCCACCTGTGTCGTGCCATCATTGCGTTGTGAAACGTTACAGCGAGAAGGGTGCTTTGGGGTGTTACGACAAACAGGGATCGTCGAGCAGAAAGCGGCAGAAAGGTGAACTTCAGTCGGCCGAAATTTTCCGGCTTTGTCTTCGAAAGCTAACACACGCGTGTGCTGGCGGTTTGTGGCGTAAGTGATTTATGTGACAGGTTGGGGATTATGGTTTTTGATACGGATTGCTGGTACTGCTGTACAAAAAATCGGTTGATTTATGGTTTTAATCGCATCTGCTGTAAAAAAATGATTGCAAAGACTCGTGCCCTCTTGCTGCTTTCGGATTTTTTTCACAACCTTCGTAGGGTGGTGCATGTTCATTTCCACTGTAAAATTTCGATTGAATTGCATTTGTTTTTTGCACAAATAATTTGTCACATACCATCCAAGTGACCGTTGTACACCTTTCTAGGGCAGTAGGAAAATTTATCCATACGCGTGTACCATCGATAAACGACATCGCATTACATGCTCCGATACATATGCGTTTGTTTCTTCTCCGTTTCTTTTTCTACTCGCTCAACATCATCAAACCAACCGTACACCATAAAGCCCTAGAATCGGTACGATTTGCGTACCCATTCCCTAGGAGGAAGGAGCGGTTGACACCGATTTCTTGTTGATCATTTCGGCAAAGTGTCTCCAGCACTGATACAACACGCATGCTCCGGGATGGTTTGTGAGCGCTTACGGATCCATTTGGAGGAGTGTTGTAGCACGGTTACGCAGAAAAGCCTATTACGAAGCGTGTCTAATAGTGCTAACCGCTAGCGAATTCCCGTAAATGGTTTCCACTGCGTCTCAACTAGAGCAGCAGCTGCGTACGCGCAAGTACGCCACCCTAATGATGACAAAGTACGGTAACTTTACGATTTATTTTTTTTTGTTGGTTTTGGTGCGATTAGCACGGGAACTGGATCGGACTGGGATGCGTGTGCAATCCCCTCTGTCGCTCTGAGCGATAAACACAATAAATGGAGTGTGGCAAAATGCTTCCGAACGCGGAAACCGTTCCATTCCGGCTGCAAAATTTGTCAAACCCAGCAGGGTGTTAAGTAACCAGTGGACTATTCAGCATTTTCTTTATTTATTTATTCGAATCTGAATAAAAGTAAAGGTTGTTTTTGTTTGCTAAAATGCGCATGAAAGTGGAAGGTTTGCAATCTTCCTAACTCTCTGGATCACCATCGAACGTGACCAACCAAAACCTTTTGCTTCACCTGGCCGACACGCCGAGCTTCACGCGTCTTCACGCCTCGCCAAACACCTTCGCACACACCGGTGGCGTAAACTGCGTCTTTAAGACTGCCCGCCCGAATACGGGGTTCCAAAAATGTCAGATTCACTCTCAATGGCAATTGTTTTCGCGTAATAGTACTAGAGACGCACAGGTAGCTAACTTCCACAGGGGTTTTCCCTCCTCCCGTGCTTTATGTCCCTACAACCCTTGCCCATCTTTGGCGAACTTTTCGTACTGTGGACGAATTTTTCTGTTCGTTTCACTGTTTCCAATCACCACCGATCGCCGAGCACCAATCTAGGTTAGCAATACGCGCGAATCCACCTGGCGTGAAGGAAGCAAACAAACAAGAAAAGAAGGAAAGGAGAAATAGAAAAAAAAGGCAAGCAAGTCGGAAAATTCAACGAAAACGAATATTGCGCCAATACCGTGCCCAGCGTAGTGGTACCACGTGTGCGAGGGTGTCCGCGCCAGAAGCAACACCCTTGCGCACGCGGGGGACTTGGGACGCGTGTGGCAGCCGAATCCTTCGAGCGTGACCGTCACCGTCACGAGGGGGGAAAGGAAACCTACACCCGTGCCCGGGTAGGAAAAATAGAAAGAAGCCAGCGCTTTTCCACGTTGCATCAGATGTACGGCTTGCGTTGCACGGTACGGCAACGACATAGGACTGCATCGCTTCAATGCATGATAGCTGTCAAAATGGCAACAAAGCTTTGATGGAAGTAGGTTCGTATTGTGGCTTCTAAAGGAATTGTTGCAAATAGGGGAAAAAAGTGAATGTTTGATACATGTGAACATGGTATGTGGAAAATGTGGAAAAAATGCTTCACTTTAGCAATCATTCGTTCTCGTTCGAAACGTTCGTTTAAGAAATTCTATATTTAGGTAACTAAAGATACGTCACGCAGATGCAATTTGGATTTTATAACTTTAATATTGAATTCTGCCAAAACGTTAGTATAAAACATGAAAAGTAATGTTACTTAAGATAATATTGATCACACAGATCTTCATCCTATCCCCCTATCGCAAAAACAAATTAGCACTCCGATAATCTTATGTATCGTAACGACCTACTAGATCATCATGACTGCCATTTCTACGCGGGAACGGATCCAGAAGGGATTTTGTCTCGGTTTTGTCGTGTGACTGGCGTCGTTACCAAATACACCATCGACCCGCCCACGTTTTCAATGATATGTTTTGATAAAACGTAAAAGATGCATAAATAGAAAAGATGTAATTCATTTCCTGAAGATTTCACCATTCATTGGATGGCGTTTGAAAGGGTCGTTCGGTGGCTTAGTGGTACCAACGCCGGTCTTATTCCTGCACTGCTGAATATAGTTTTTGATAGTTGAGTCTCCACCATCCCTAAATAGAAGGTAAAAGCGTCTAGGTCAGGGGTTGGTTGAGTGTGGCTCACGAACTGCATGCAGACTCTTTGTGGCCTTTCATCGAGAAGTCCACGGTAAGGTCGAAAAAATTGTACCACAAATTGTGACTGTATTTAAACCAATTTGCGGGTTATTTAGAAAATTCGGATTCTAGACATTGTGAAAATTTCCCTTGAGAGCAGCGAGAACTAGAGATTTTTCAAAATCTGTTGCGTTCGGTTGTCTTGGTTATTTTACTGTTTCCCAAAATGATATCCTCACACAACTTGTCCTATCTCGTGCCAACAAATATCATCGGATGGTTATCAATAATTCAACAGATATATTTTGTGCATTGAACGTACATTGTTCATTAAAAAATATCTGAAAACTATAACTGTAGGATCAAAGAAACTACAAATTATGATGTCCTAAAATGGTAGCCTCTCACTAACGTATTTAATAGAATGCAGACCAAAAAGAGCCTGAATTGATGGAAATTGTTTGAATTAGTGATCAGTAAGTCCTCCTCCTTTATGATTCCCTACTAGGAAAACACAACCAGATGCCACAACCTAAGAGAGCTTCATCCAAGTCTCTGGGGCGTATGTGAATAATTAAACTTTATAAGTTCTACATAGTCCCCGCTTCGTTCGTCGCGACAGGCGTTTTGAGAGGAAAAGTTTCCTCAAACTGTAAAACGACCAGTTGGCAGCCAACACCCTGCCGAGTATCTCAACATAAATGATGTTGTCGGTACCTTGACCTTTGACCCAAGATAGGTGAAATTGTGGACGACTTCAAAGATTCTGGATTGACTTATAGAAGATGGTCATCAAAGGTTCCATCTCCGAACCAACCACCTGAGATCCCTCTCTAGCGTAAGGTTGAAGATTAGACAAGCTAGACCATCTCCTGGGCATAGTTCCTTGGTGGTAGTAACGTTGAGCATTGCCTTTTGTACTAGTCTGGTAAATTTGGCCAGAATTACAAAAGACTTCAGTGCGTCGTATACTTTAACCTTGGTTATGCTGCCTTATGAGGCTTTAAAGACGATTAGGAGATACAACGAGTAGAGCTGTTGTTCCAGGATCTACCGCATTGTGACGATCTGATCAGTGGATGATTTTTGGTTTCGGAATCCTCTCTGGTAGGATCCAATTATCTCTTCAACGAATCGGACAATACAATTTTGTAGTACAAGGCAAAATTATTTTGGTTTAAAAATACATCCTGCCATTTTCTTCATATCGTAAACTGACACTAATTATTGAAAAGATTCCGTGGTGATATGCCAAACTTTCACCAGTTATGGTGAGTTTATTTTCTGTCAGCATATCGCTTCCGTTTCATCCAAATGGTTGAACTTTTTCAAACTCTTTACATCTGAAGTGTTGTGATGTTTAGATCTTTGCTTCAAGAACTTTTCCGACCATTGGTCTAGTTCCAATTAAAATTTGCAGCTTGACTTTGGCTAAGTGATTCGCAACTTCCCATAAAATAACGAACATTAAACAAACACGTTTTCCTTCTATAGTGACACATTCTTTAACACACCAACATTATTTTGTATTATTCAATTAATTCAGCGTATTTTATTAATGTTCCTTGCACAAACTTTTTCTTGTTTAATTTTTTAAAAATCGATTTCCTAAATGTGTATAATATATATATATTTAATTTGAAAATTATTATGAAAATTCTGTATTTATAATTTGCATTTGCATTGCATTGCATTGCATTTATACTATGTTTAGCTATTTCGTTATTTTTTAAGTTTATTCTCCAAAGTTGGCAAATTGGGTGTATTTTAGATTCACGATATAAAATTTTGATTTTTATTTAGATTAGATTTCCGCAAATTGTATCAATGATGTACACACAAAACAGCTTGAATAGATATTATCAACATATTATGAAATTACAGAATTCTGCATGTACGAACAGAAACGCTCTTTTGCTGACAAAAAGACTCGCTTCGGAAGCATGCTTCAGTGATTGCCAGTTGCCAGTTCCCGCGAACATAAATAAGCCTGTCTTGTCAAGCCACGATGGTACACGATCGGCGGAACTATGCGTCTTAAATCATTTGAATGGGCTACTACTCTTGACGCCAGCCGAGAAGTGCTTGGCGGGAGGGTTCGTCGCTTTAAGTCTTCCCTTTTCGGTGCTTCCGAGATATGGGGCCACAGGCCACAGATTTGGCCGACAGTTAGCCACAGTCTGACGCAATCGTCAGACCCAATCTCAAACGCCGGCGGTGCAATGTCAACAATGAGCCCATTTTCTCCCATCCCCCCTCCACAGCGGACTCCGGGTCACGGAGTAAATTCACTTTCGGCTACTTGACCTTGGACAACGAAATTGACGGTGGCAGTCTTCCCAAGCGTGCTGGGTGGTATTTATTGTATTTTGTTCTCTTTTTCGCTTCCTCGTGGCTAATTCGCCCTCAGTGCCCATCAGACACCTCAGTGCTGCTGGCCGGTGGCTTTGTTGGTGGTCAACGAGCCCGAAGCAAATCGCACACAAACGAACACAGATCCGGTGTTTCGAATCGGGTTTTAAGGGTTTAGTCAAACTGAATAAAGCGGGTCAATTCGTTATGGCCGTTTGGGGGTACTAATAACCATGAATAAGTTTAACCCGACAGGCATAACAAAGAACTAAATTTGATGTAACTAAAACATTCGCTTGAATCCTATTTTCCATCGGCAGGTAAGGTGATCAGCCAAAGGAAAGTGAAACTCGTGAAGAAAATGACCTGCCCTACACTATTTTCTAACGATGCCAACTGACGCTAACTTCGAGATGTCCGAATCGATCAAAGTGCGGCAACGTGCAGGAGAAATGACGCCATCCTCAGATGCAAAGTGTTACTCCAGGCGGATAAGAAAGATGAACCATCTTGCCTATTTGCTGATGATTTTGTGCTGCACTGTAACGACGGTACTTGCACAACGCGATACGATATGTCCACCCCAAGACATCATACTGCCGTGCAGGTGTTCGCAGCGTGGCAGTGAAATACAGATATGGTAAGAATCGGTCAGGTATTCGTTTGTCTAATTCCTTTAACATCGTCATTTTCCTTCAGGTGTTCGCATAGCGATTTACCGCGAGTTTTGATGGGTTTGAAGGCCGTTTCGAAGTCCATCATACGGCCCATCGACGAGCTCATTCTGGAGAACAATTTTCTACCTTCGCTTCCCGGGCGAACGTTTGCGCCGCTCAACATTCTGCGGCTGATGCTGCGCCACAACGGTCTCGAGCGCCTTTCGAACGGATGGCTCAACGATCTGGATAAAAGTTTGGTGGAGATCTTCATAGTGGAGCGGAACCTGCGCAGCATTCCGGTGGATAGCTTAACCGGGTTGCGCAAACTGGAGGCGGTCACGATACAGAGCGAAAATCTGAAGCGTCTTCCCGACTTTTCCGGTCTGCCCAAGCTTCGGTACATAAACGTGCAGAGTGGTTCGTTGATTGAGCTCGCACCACAATACTTCCGCGATTTGGCCAGCCTCGAGACGCTGCACGTGACGGGCAGCGGTAGCTTAAACCGGCTTGAAGCGGGCCTGTTTAACGATCTGCCCAAACTGAATCTGATTAACCTGTCAGAGAATGGCATCAGCTGGGTGCATCTGCGTACGTTCGTGGGATTGCCTTCGCTGAAAACGATTCAGCTGTCCGGCAACAAAATCACGGATGCTGGCATGATTGGGCGTGCGGTGAAGGACATTCACAATCTGCAGGTGCTGCGCATGGAGCGTAACATGATATCGAAGCTGAACGAAGGCAGTTTCGTGGATTTGCCCTCGCTGAAGGAACTGTATCTGAACGATAACGGCATAACGGAGATTTTCCACGGCGCATTCCATCGGACGCCCAGCCTGAAGCTGGTCCATCTGGAGAACAACTACCTGCGGCGAGTTCATCCCGAATCCTTCCTGCAGGCATCGGGCAGTGGCGTGGAAATGATGCACCTGCAGCAGAACGAGATTGGTCGCGTGGAGGAGTTACGATCGCTGCTTGATGCACTCCCGATGCTGCGCTTTCTCGATCTGAGCTACAACAAACTGGAAGCGATCCCCTTCGGAGCACTGCGAGGGCATGGAACGTTGGAGCAGCTGTATCTCAACCAGAACCGCATCCGTATGATCGAACGGGATGCGTTCATGGCGATGCCGGGTTTACGCGAGCTTCGTCTGCAGAACAACTCACTGCACGATCAACTGCCGATGCCGTTCTGGAACCTGCCCGGGCTGAAGGGTATAGACATTTCGTACAACAACTTCCGCCGGATGGATCCGAATCTGCTCGTCGGTGTTCCATCCCTTCGGCGGCTGGACATCAGTGGAAACACCCTGTCAGTCATCGATGCTGCCGCGTTCAGCCACACACCGATGCTGGAAACGGTCAACATCTCCTTCAACGAGCTGACGCTCATCCATTCTGCTACGTTCCGCGATCTGAACCACATGTTTGAGCTTGATGCGGGAAACAACCACCTGCAGGAATTTATCCCGGGACTACCGATGGCGGTGGAGCGCGTCAATCTGCATGGTAACAAGATCACCCAACTACCGCCACCGACGACCGCCAGTCAGCTGTGGGATTTGCCGAATCTGCGCATGCTAGACATCAGCAGCAATCAGCTGACCCGTTTGCCACGGGCCGTCTTCAAACCGACTCCTCAGCTGCGCGTTCTCAGCCTGGCTCGCAATCAGCTACAGTCCGTCGATGATGGAAGTCTGTCGGGATTGGGGCGCTTGGAGATACTGAACCTGCAGGATAATCGAGTGCTCGCACTGCACGAACGGTGCTTTAGCCCGCTCGAGAATCTTCGCGAGCTTAACCTGCAGGGCAATCGGATCGAGGTGCTGGTGGACAATCTGCTCGATAGTAACGCACTGCTCGAGCAGTTCGACGCCTCACGTAACAGCATCGTGGAGATATCGCCCAAGGCTTTCCGCAACAGTCGCTCCCTGCAGACGTTGGATCTTTCGTCGAACCAGTTGCGGGAACTGCCGGAATCATTGTCCGGGTTGGCGGAGCTTCGTGAGTTGGATGTAAGCTTTAATCAGCTGACGGAACTGTCGCCGAATGTGCTGGTGTCGTGGCGTAATTTGGAAGAGCTGAAGGTTTCCAACAACAAGGTGAACCAGCTGCATCAGGGTTCGTTGAGGAACTTACCCTTGCTGCAGTATCTGGATCTTTCAAGCAACGAGTTGGCCCTGTTGGAGCACGGCTCGTTGAGGAACTTGCCCGAACTGCAGGAACTCGTACTGGCGGACAACAGATTGACCGAGTTGAAGGATCGTGTGTTTGAAGATCTTCCCAGTTTGCAGGTGAGTAGAAATGGAGGTGCTCAAGATCGAGCGAGTTATGAAACGTTTCTTGACTGATTTTAGGCCGTACACCTGCAACAGAACAACTTGCGCTACATTTCACCGTACAGCTTCTATCGCTCACCTTCGATAGTATACCTGAACTTGTCCGCGAATCAGTTCCGTAGTCTCGATAGTGTTGGTTTGCGAAGCGTGAGAAACTTGGAGGTGCTCGATCTAACCGGGAACAGCATTCGCAAGATCTCACCGAGCCCGCTCCGTGGTTTGGACTGGTTGGTGGAGTTGAAGCTGGACAATAACAAAATCTGTGGAATTCAGGGTGAACCGTTCGCTACGATGCCACGATTGCGTGTGCTAAGCATGCGCAACAACCAGATGTCACGTGTGCCGGAACCGATCTTTCGAAGTTTGCGTACGAATATTGCCATACTGGATGTGGACGGTAAGTTTTGGGCAACAGTGGGGGGCACACTGACTGACTCTCGGTTACATGGCCGAACATTGCTTTTGTCTTGTAGGTAATCCTTTGGACTGTAGTTGTGAGATGCTCTGGTATATGGCATGGTTGCAGGAGAGCCGAAGTCTCTATCCCGGTCCGCGCTGCAGAGATGGGAAGATGTTGCTGGATATGAGGTTGTCACGTACCGATTGCCAAACGGGAGCAAGAACGGCACCGGGACATCATGGTGAACATCCACTGACAAACGATCACGGTGATGTGTTTGTTCGCGCACTCGATTACGATGAATGTGGAGCGTCGGAGAATTATGAAGTACCTCCAGGTCCAACGCCACCATTCCGTCCGGGATCACCATCTCCGGGTGACAGTGATTACTTCTACGATCAGTACGTTGATTATCCGAACGCTCTGAATGACACTCGGTTAGCAAATGGTCAACGCTTCAACAGTACTCCCTTTGCGGAGGATCCACAGCGAAATGTGAGCACGAACTTTGTCGATTTCAACAACAACAAGTTCAATCAGTTCCAGCGACCTCCGCAAGGTGTTCCACCTCCAGCCGGGGGGCAAGATTCGGGCTCACCGTTCACCTTCTTCGGTCTGCCCATACCGAGCCTCAATATTGGCAAAATGTTCGGTGGTGCGGGTCGTAATGCAAACAATCGTGCGTCCGGTGGAACGCGTGCAAAGGGCCGCGTACAGGTGTACAAACAGGGCGAACCGGAACAGAGCATCATCTATCGGAACGATGGCGTTAAGACGGACACGGAGGTGACGCTGAAAACACCGTCGGATCCGCTGGATAAAAATGCTGGAGCTACGAACGAGAACAATCTGTTCTATCGGCCCTACTTCCAGACATCCTTCCGACAGCAGCCCGCGGTGGAGGTACAAAAGGGCGGCTTCACACCGATGCTTCCGGGTACGGTCGGTGGATTTACACCCATCACAGATCCGACGTTGAAGGTTATTAACCAGAACTACACGCACGAACCGCCGGGCAAGTGGCCGACAGAGTTTAACGAGCGCGTACCCTTGGTGACGGAACCAACGCGCTATCTGCAGCAGAATAAGTTTGAGGCCACCATCAAACCATCGCACAACAGTGCACCGTACTTTGTTGATGGCATAACGCATCACATACCGGGCAAGCAAGAAAACCATGCACCGATGGTACCCCCGAATCTGACCAACGTTAACGACAAACTGAGCAACGCCGCAGCGAATGCTACTGGATCGATACCGGCGCATTCCGAAATGGAGGAGGACGAAGATGATGGTGGTGAATCGACTGACGACGATGAGGAAATTGCCGACGACGAAGACATCGATGGAGCTCAAAATGAATCCGAAACGAACTCGCAAGGAGGATCGCAACATAACGGCAATGATCTTACCACACGGCTCTCAATCGAACTGGCTACACCGACGATCGGTTCTACTGTAAGCGGTGGCTTCAACAAGGCGTACACAACGCCGAATCCAACGATCCGCGATTTGGCACGCACTCCCACGCGAGAGTTTTACGACAGCTCCAGCAACACTCCTTCGTCACTGTCGGCCCTCATTGCGCCGGGATCGGGACATAGACCACCGCCCGGGAAATCCACCATTGAAAAAGTGCCCGCACCGGTATCCTCCACCGTAACACCGTACTTCCCGAACACGACGCCCGGCACGCCGCACCGTGTGGTGCCGAAGATCGAAACGGACGGTGGTGATCGTAATTTCGGATCGCCGAACATTATCGATCTGTCACCGTCCAGCCACCACCATGCCGATGCGGACAGCGTTAACGAGATCCGGAAGCGGGAGGATATGGATTGGTACTTTGCCAATTACAACCACACACAGCACTACGACTTCGATGAGCTCGAGATCAATAGCTTCCGTAGTGGTGGGGTGGTGGTGAAAGGTGGTGCCATCATATCCCTGATGGCCGTCCATACGATCGTGCGGCTATGGCGAATAGTATTTTAAGGATAAAGCTCTGGAAGAGCTACGGGAAGAACAGTGGGATGGGATCGAAGATTTCACGGGAAGCTAGGCTCCACCAAAGGAATACAAAGTGTTGCTGAACGTAGGAATTAAAAGGGAGGGATGTTTTAAACGAAAATCGGGAAAATAATCGTTTGGGGATCGTTATAGGCTTTAGATTTACCTTAGCTTACGTAGCAATATGCGAGCTAGATTTGTTTTCTTATGCGAGCAATTCAGAAACATGAACCTGTTGTAGAATGTTATCACATCATCTGCTCTGTCTGTTGAGATGTTACACAAATCGTGCTAATAATTTACTTTCTCGAATACAATTGGAAACAGTTTAGTAATTAATAAAACAAATCACCATCCACACGCATAACATAACCAAAACAAAGGGAATTCCATTGAAAAATATATACCATGATCATGCCCAACATGATATGGTTTGTTACTATATAATGCTGTATAAAGTAAAGTTAACGGAAAGTTCTTTGACTTTTTTGTATGTTTAGGATTCTTCTGTTGATTTTTTCATTCATTGATTGTTTTAGTTAATTGTAACATGGTATAACAATTAAAATTATACCAGGCAAACAGGCTACGAAATTCACACCTGTATACCAGAAAACGAGACAAATTTGATAGACAATAAAACTGATAATAAATGGCCAATGTAAGCAAACACAATTAATATAAGAAAAAAAGTATAAATAAAGGTCAGCAACTTTAGCATAAAATTATCGGAAAACGTTTCTGTGTGAAATAGACGAACCATTAAAAAATAATTCATTTATCGTATTCCCCAAAAGTAATGAACGATAGCAAAAGGAACATGAACAAACATACCTGGGTAATAATTTCGGACGAACAACAATCTAACACCCTTTTGTGGGTTGAATTATCTTTGAAAGATGCACTAGTATGTATTCCTTTCAAACTACCTTGCGATGAGCAACCGCTTTCACAGCTTTTCCCTGATAATTGCACGATCCTTTACATTTATCACCCAGCCAGGATTAAGGCCAAAGAAAATCTGCCGTGGATCTTTAGTTTCCGTCAGCATGGCGTAGTCCGGATCGTCTTCAATTTTTGGCAATGTGTAACCATACTTCTGGGCCAGCACCAACCGCTCCTGGCTGATTTGATCCGGGTCGGCCAGATAGCCACGGTTGCGCGCATCGGTGTAGTATGCTACTGCGTCCTGTGGTGGCAGCATGCGCCTCGGTATGGGAACACCTTTTTCAAACCACTTTTTGGGATTCACTACCGCGTACAGACTGTGTGGATCGTAGTATGCAGTACGAATTACTCCACCAATACGCTCGATTGCCGCAATAACCGTTTCGGGAGCGTGTTGTACCTCGATGTTGATTTTCGCCTTAAAATCGTCTGCCCCTTCGTCCGTTAATTGGACGCCATGGTGAAGCAGGTCCGGTCTAATCGCAAACAAACCCGTGTTGCAAATGCTCGTTAGGTCGATGGGTGCTCCAGTGCTTAGTCGGTCCGTATCGATGAGCTTCTGCAGCTGATGTAGACTGACCGGAGGATACTCACGCTTCAGATGGTGACCTTTGTAATACGGTTCGTAGCTAAAACGGAGGTAAAACGGTGTGTTTCCTGTTTCGTATCCGAGGCGCATATAGTTTTGTCGCTGGCCGGATCCTTTATTTCCCGCACCGTGCTTATCTCCACCGTGTTGTCCACGACCACGTTTCGCCTGCAAACCAGCGAACAGGGAATGATTATTTGTGTTATGTAAAGACACCGGGGCGCAATCCGGCACTAAAATATATGGCACTCACATTCTGCTTCGATTGCGGATTATCACGTATATTTCCAATCGTAACCCGTGGGAGTGTCCTTAGCATTTGTAATGCCTTCTCTGTGGTGTGTTTTACGGACATTTTCACGCAATTCTTTCAGTAAATTATGCTCCCAAATTCAACAACACAAGCAAGCTTGTTTTTTTCCTGACATCTATTTGTTGACAGTTCCAAGGCAAGGTTGCCAGGCGATACTATTTGTGAGAAAAAATGAATTTTACAAACTATATCGTTGTGTGATTTTTTGATAAGTGAACAATTGTATTCAGTTTATTTAAACGATACTGGCCATATTTCGTCGAAAATATCGGCAATGAAATGAAATGATATGTTCATAAAATGTGCAATTGAAATGGATTACCCTGTGGCAATAAGGCGCAAGCTGTCATTTTCCAGCTGTCAATGCTCGAGGGCCGTTTTCATAACAATAACAAAGTACCATGAAAGTTCGTGAACAAAAGAACTGCAAGATAAAAATCTATTTTTAGTGACTCAATCTAAAGGCGGAGTGCCCATGTATCCATAGCGCGGTATTAAAATTGTGTTCAATGTTCGTTATAATGAGATTCCATGTCTAGTCGAAACCAGGAAGCTTCCAAAAGTGAAAATACGATGGCTGCTACCGACCTGGTTTCCATCTACTGTGACCTGAGCGAGGAAAGTAAACTGTCGATTCTGCTACCGGAAGGATACGATCCTGCCTGCGGCGTAAAATTACGTGTCCTTGGCGAAACTCACATCCTGCTCGATGCGAACGGAGTACTGCTGCAAGGAGTGCTCCGAGCTACAGATAAAACGATAGAATTCCACTGTCTCGAGCGGAATGTTGCGGATTTTGACACCGAGGGCAATTGGATCTTTTGCTTAAAATCGGACAATGGTACGGTACATCGTAGCCGGAATGGGTCACTGGAAGAGTGGACCCATCTGTTCCCGGACCGCGAAGGTTTCGTGCGGGTGTGTTGCAATAACAACGGAATCCTTCTGCTCGCAGGCGATGGGAGGTTATTCGTGCAGGGTGATTTCGGAACGGTTTTTAACTGTGATCAACTAACGGAGGTTCATGAGGTAAAGCAAGATTGTGTCCAGGAGCTGGCGGCTGGCATTGATTTTGCCATCGTATCATTGCAAAGACGCACCAAAGTGTACAGTTCCATCAAGAAGGATATATTATTTGATCAGTGTACGTTTGATGAGAAAAATTTCGCCATGTACGGAGACTGGCAGAACATATTCGAGCATTTCAACATTCACCCATATCGTCGCCGGGAGTCGTACGAAGTGTCTGCTACGTTGGAAGAGCTGTCGATCTATGGCCAGATGTTGCATCAAACAGGAGTCGCTAGCTTTGGTAAGGTGAACAAAGGTAAGCGCTTACTAACAAATGCTATCTACTTTTGGCCATCGGGACCTGATTTCGTCACCCCGGCGCTATCCGTGGACGTCTTTAGTTTAGCCAGCTGTTCGCGCTGCTGCTTGTAGAAGTATTCCTCTTCGTGGGCCGCTTCCATTTTACCGAAAGAACCACCAGCTTCTCGAATCGCTCCACCGCCACCGCCTCCCTTACCGGCACCACTTCCCATTTCTCCGACTTGACTCATTTTTGCTAATCTATAAAGTGCAAGCAAAGGTGCAATAAAGTTTGCCGGGTTCTTACGTAATCCGTAGAGTTGCGATCTTGCTTCCCTCGGTATCAGATAAAGTGGCTCACCTCATATACGACGGGTACAGGCGTACAAAGCGATGATGTAGGGCAAACATGAAGATTATGGTCAAGAAATAGTAGTGGTTCAATGTTTGATGTCCAAAACCTACGTTATTTGCACAATTTCCCGGTGTACGATGCGTTGTTGACAGGAAAAGTGTTGCTTGGATTTCGTGCTAATGCGCGGATGCACAGAGATAGAATTGGAAACGGTTTATACCATCGAATCGCTTTCTCTCAAATGGATTCTGCGATTTAATTTACATTCGCAAAGCTTTTTTCATTAAAAATAGGCAAGATGCGTTCAGGTTTTGTTTTAGTTCCACGAACGCGAAATGAATGTTGTTGTGGTTCATTCGTTGGCACTGAAGTGCATCATGAACACCTTGTGGCACATTCATGATGCAGTTTTGTTTTGCAGAAATATTTCACCGATAATCATTATGATAAATACTGAAAGTGGACACTAATTAATGTTTTATTTTATTTATTCTAATAGGTCAACTTGGAACTGGTGATCACATAAGGCGCGATAAGATTCATCAGTTGAATGTGTGCAACGTGTCGAAAATAGCATCCGGTTGCGATTACTCTTCCGCACTGACTATCGATGGCCAGCTATTCTTCTGGGGCGATATGAACAAAAATCAAGCCATCAGCTGGAAGCTGGAAAATGCGGGCAATACTAGCACTCCTACTGTTTGCACACGTTTCAAGCACGTGTTGGACGTGTGCTGTGGAAATTTTCAAACGTTCGTATTGACCAACGACCTCAAGCTGTACGATGTTAAATCTTCGTCGGACGATGCATGGTTGAGCTATAAAATAGCCACGCCGGAAATGCATCAAGGCAGTGAAATTAACGAACACATTCCATTCATGTTGGCGAGCGATAGCTTGCTGGTGGTAAACCATCTTCCCGTGAGGCAGGATGTGCTGAAGCTGTACAACAAAGAGCAGACAACCCTGCAATCACTTTTAAAACACATTAAAGAGATGAATTCGAAAAATGGCGCCAAGCAGAGAGGGCACGCACAGGGCGCTGGAACCGATTCTTCGTCGCTGCTATCGGCAAAGTATTTCTACAGGCTGTGTACAACGCTGTTCTATCTGCTGCTGCTCAGAATGCAGTCTTTTCGCACATTCCTGATCCATCAGGACGTAAGCCGGTTAGTTTCAATCGTACTGCACGACGAGATCTATCTGCTGTTTCAACGCATGTTTCAGAGCTTTTGCGATAACGAATGTCTGAATCTGATGCGAGCATGTGATCAAGAAATATTGCAAATCTATCTCGACAACGTGCAGGTTCAGATCGATCTGGCGGAGCTTTTGATAACGAGCGACGCCGGTAAAGCACTGGATGAGGCGACTGAATCGGCATTGCTCACCATGAAATCGGAATGGTTACGATTTCTCAACGAGGAGGTCAGTGAGAAGATGGGCAGTCTGACGAAGCAAACCAAAGAGTTCTGGCAGCGGGAAGAGAATGTTAAATGGTTAACGCTCAAGGAACCACACCGGCGCATGATACTGGACTCAAACGATGTGCCGTTGAAGTTGTTGGATGTGAACATATTTTCCTCCTCGCCACGCTTTGTGCTATTTAACGATGTGTTCTGTTACTTGTCCGGTCTACAAGTGGTGCAGTATCCGCTGAAGCTCGTCTGGATAACGACGGAGGTGAACGACATGCAGCGAAGCCGATACAAAGAGAAACACCGTTTCATGATCACGATCGTCACGCCGGAAGAAACGCTTCGCTGCCACACACTCAATGTGGCCGATAAAATGCGTTGGCTTGGGGTGTTGAAGGCACAGGTCCTGCAGTGTCTGGATAAACAGACCCATGACAAACAGCCCTTGTATCGGTATTCTAAATACACCTACAGTGATCGTTACGAACGGTATGCTGGATCGCGGTACGAAGGGATGTGGCTGATCGGGCAGATGGACGGTATAGGCTCTCTGGCCAGCACTGATCGATCGTACAGTGGCGAGTTTTATCATGGCAATATAACGGGTTATGGATGTATGAATCGGTCCGTGTTTGGAATCTCGACGATCTACGAAGGTAAACACAAGCGGTAGGTAAACAATTTTATCACCAATGCTTGATAGATTCCCTATTTTTCAGGTGATTTTGTAAACGGCAAATACGATGGCTACGGACGGTTAAAAACTACGAGCAATCGTTCAACGCACTACTTCCGTTATCAAGGTTACTTCAAGGCTGACAAATACAACGGGTTTGGAACGCTTACGACAAGCGCGTACCAGTACAACGGGGACTTCGTAAACGATCAAAAGGAAGGGTTCGGTGTGATTGAAGACAGTCTGAACGGGGTAAAGTATATCGGCATGTTTATGGGCGATAAGAAGCACGGTAACGGCATACTCGTGACCACGAACGGGACCTACTATGCGGGATTTTTCGCAAACGACATACTCACACATTCCGCCGGTGGATTGGCCATTTTTCCAAGCGGAATCTACTACAAGGGTGAACTTACAATCGATGGTCCGTTCGGGAAGGGAATGTTTTACTACCCGGAGCACGAAATAGATTCGGAGCAGTTCGAGCTGGACGATTCCAACACTAAAATGGCGGGCCATACGATGACGGGTATCTTTGGAGGCACGTGGACCGGCGTGAGGATCAGTAATGCTACAATGGCGATGGTACAAACCTTCAATAAAGTACCGATGTAAGTATTGCAAGCTGATGATTTTGGGGGGTTGTACGTCACGCTTAAACAACTGTCAACTCTTACAGGTTGGATCTGAAAATCAACGCAGAGCGGAAATGGTCGACAATATTCTCCTGCTTTCATGAAACACTGTTCGGCACGAGCGATATCGTCGCTATCCGACGTATGGACATCAAGAAGGTTTGGAATCGGATAGCTATATTTGTGAGTCGTGCGAAACGAAAAGAGCAGCTGAAGGCGAACAATTTTGCCGTTGTAAGCTCGAGCGAGCTGGACGATCGAGCGGCGGCCCTAATTTGTCAATCTGGCTATCACCTGCAAAGTGCATCAACCATATCGTTACGCTCGAGTCTTTCCGACTCCAGGCTTTCGCTGCATAACGGGTACCCTTCGTCTCCGGCGGCACCATCCCCGCCAACGGTAGCGCCGGATGCAATATCGGTGCAAAGTTTCTCGTCCGTAGCTTCCCGCGGTGACGAGGACGAATTTATGCTCAATCCCACCGGGTATGGTGGACGGACGAGAAACTCGTCCCCGTTTCGTGATCTTGATTTTATTCCCAACTTTTGCATCACATCTGTCGACCGCGAAGGGTTGGAGCTGCTGCGCAACTACCTCACCGATGCCTTCCAGAGCGTGTACCACCCGTTGCATGGGTTGTTTGAGAAGCTGTCCAACTGTTTCTACTCGACGTACAGCTGCTGGAAGTACACGCCGCACTCCATACTCTGCGAACCTGCCATGAACGAGTGGATCTCGATTGTTAGCCGTATCTATACGTTGGTGCTTACCGTAATGTTTCCCGCACTGCCGAAAGATTCTATTATGATAGAAGAGTAAGGAGTTTAGTTCGGGGTTGTAAAGACACTACAAGCAACAAGTATTGATTTTTTTTATTTCTTTTTAGTGAACTCGTGTCGTACCAAAGCCTTCTGTATCCTATACTAATGACGCAAGGGATATACTCAGCCCTGTTCGTGCTGTACGCAAGCAAGTGTAGTAAAAATGATGAAATCTACCGACAACGGATATTAATATGTATGAAAAAGACTGATGAAAACTTGGTGCAGCTTCTTGATATTAACCGGTAAGCGTTTGTTAAGGATTTGAGTTATTCCCGAAATACGATGTTTTTTTTTAAATTGTAGCGAACTAGTACCTATCATCAAACACGAAAAGTATCAGCAAGCAATCGAAAGTTTAAATCGTTTCCGGGAGAAGTGTTGCCCGAGCGAAATGATAAAGCATATCAACGAAGCGTTTACCCTTGTCGACCAGGCGTGTAAAGAGCAAGGTAAAACTGTTTTTTTTAATGTACTGAACCTTTCGTCCTTCAACGCACTATATTTTTTTTTTGTTATGTAGAAGTTCGGATGGATGTGGCCGCTGATAATCTGCTGGAGCTGATCATATGGCTCATAATCAAGGCAAATCTTCCGCAGCTTGGCGCTGAAATAAGTCTACTCGAGGACCTGATGCAGAACGACTACGGTATTAGCTATCGAAACACGCAGAACGACTATTGTCTGATCACGCTGAAAGCGTCCTATCAACACATAATTAGCAATAACTTCTTCGTGAACAAAACATTCGATCCGACCGGTACTGGGACCTAAACGGACTGTGGAATGTGAAGGAAGGATGGAAGTAAACAACGGAGGTTGTTTTGGAAGCGCATTTAATCGAGCGTACGCGTGATTTGTTTGAAACGTGTGTCCATTTTGGTGGGTAGAGTTCTGTTATTCCATTTGAAAACAAATATATAAATAGAAATTAGTCCGATTGTATGGACGCTTCGTTCAACCTGCACGGTGTGTGGTGTTTGTATAAATCTACCCCAAACGAAATTATAACTTTCTTCTTGTTCAAATACGCTTATATTATTGCGATTGGTAAATGTTGCGTAAAAACTGTGTAGGTCGTTTAGTTGCGCTGTAGAATTAACCCGCAAATCCGGTGATGAAATGACGGGCTCGTCCGCAAAAACAGAGCCACCAGGGAGGCGGTCACGGTAATAAATTAAGTAAATTACCGGACGGCACATCAAATTATGCTTCTAGCGTAAGCAAGATGATAACGATAATGATGCTCCTGATGATGGGCGGCAATGACATGACGACGGCGCTTCCGCCATCGTTTACTGTTAAGCTTGATGTCATGGCCAAATCTACTGCCTGGTCGGTTGGCTTTTTTTCTCTTTTTCGATACTAACGCAGCCAGCCGCAGTGCCGAACCAACAGGTCCAGATTTCGAACGCCCCAGTCCGAGTACCGATAAAGGCGCGTAAAATGTCCTCGGGCGGTGTTGTACATTATTTATGCAGGAATTTGCTGGCCTGGAATGTGGTGTGAAATGCCTGTGCCGTCGGAAGAACACGGTGCAAGATAAACGGTGTGAAAGAAGGATCCAGTAACGAAAAAAAAAGCGGGTCGGAAAGATCTTGTTTGGCGTTGATTTGAAATTATGATCGCAAAACAATTCAATGATTAATCATCACGCGGAAAGAACGGAATACATGGCGGTTTTAGACGGTGGGCCACCGTGTGGTACACAGGAGTATGATATAGCTGGAGTATTTTTACTGTAGGTGTTTTTTTTTGCTTTGTTTTCGCTATTTAAATTCCTTCCCGAGCGTGCCTCCCATCTTCTAATATCTTCCTTCCATGTCAAGCGTACATTAAATAATTACGAAAATTACACACATCCCTGCAGCGGGCACCAAAGGGCGGCGCATGAACCATCATGGATGAGCAAAGCTGTATAATGCTACCGGTATTTGCCGTTGAAAACGTGTTTCGCTGTGTTCATGCTGGTGTGGTTTTTTTTTTGAGCAGGCGCATTGCTATGCCGCGGACGAAACAGTCCGCAAAAGAGATACGTAAAAATGAACCACGTCGAACGAGCCCTGGTACGCAAAAGAACCGAGGCCAGCCCCGTTGTCCGTCCCGATGCAGTGAAACGAGGAAATAATAATATGCGCTAAATGGTTAATTGATTTGTGATCTGAGTGCTACGAGCTAAATCGATTTAGCTGGTAGACAAAACGAGCGGGTGAAGAAGAACGAAGTGAGGAGGGAGGGTTTTGACACGCCGTTGCCGTCGGGGACATCCGTCAAAAGCGATCGGATGGTAGCGGGTAGCACAGGTGATTGCATCATGCCCGTGGATGTTTGATCGCACGTGCTGCCAGCCGTTTGGTGAGATTGGTTGGTTGAATTTTTGACTCACGGAAGATGCTCCGTGTGAGGTCTGCACACTGTGTGTACGGTGTATGGTAGATCATGACATACCAGGCGACTCCATAAAGTTGGCATGGAATTTACGGTTTGGAGCAATGTCAAATTAGGCAAATACATTCCGATTTATATTTTTACCTGTTAATTATAACATATTTAACATTCGCATTTCCTAACTTGTATATAAATTGCTATGTGGTATAAACATCAGGAGAAGCCTACGTCGACTACAATAAATGATGGTTCATTGTGATCGTGCGTGAAATTAATGGAGATTTGTGTAAGTGATCTCACGTAACAGTTTGTTGGGCTACAGCTGGAATCTATAGGGATGAGCTTTCGCACATGGACCCCGATTTAGGCTAACAGAGATACAGAGACACGTCCGAAGAAAGGGAGTGTCTCCTCTTCAAGATTATGATATTTGCTCCAGGAAGTGAGTCTTGTGATATCGTGTATGCCGCAGGTATCTATCTAACAGAAAAAACCAACATAAATGCGTCCTAACAACATACAACATAACTCAGATCTCATAATTGATCCTAATCTTATAATCCCAAGTGAAATTTAGGAAGTTAACAGCGTAATATGTTACTATTGATCTCAATCCTTTCATTGCAATGTCAGTTGTTATTTGTTGAGTTATGGAGTTAGGTAAAGTCTCTGAGTTTAGTCTGAGCAAAGTTCAAGACTGTTTTGAATTTCTTCCGTATACAGAATGAGAATTGTTTATCTGAATAATGTTTATTTAAAGACTATGACTAATCACCTTGTCCAACAGAGCCAAACACTGTACAAAGCCGCTTTCGACATTAAACAAAACGATATCGATGGAATTATAAATAGACATTAGACTCCACTCAATACGCCAATGGGGATTATAAAGTAGGGTGTAAAGTGAAAATAATATTGTAAAGGTTAACACACCCAGAAGTCTTGAAAGCCCAGATTTCTTGAGGTGTTGCTAGTGATGCTGACCAAGAAGGATAATGACCTACTACTAAGTCCTCTCTTCCAGACGAAGTATTTTTGCCATTTCTGGTTTACTAGACTAATTCTATTTCGTATCCGGGATAGTCAATCCTTACTACGGGGGAGAATGGTTCAGTTAGAATTTGGACCGGTTCTGTCGTGTGAAGATCGGCGTCGCTATCAATACACCACCGAACCGTACCTTTTTCTCTCAGATAATTCCTCAATATAAAGCACAGGAACAAAAGCGGTTCATTTAGTAAGCGGTTAATGAGGCTTTTTAATGTGGACTTTGTTCTAAATTGACGAAATACACCATGATGCACTCAGTATGCTTTCTTAAAACACCGAAAAGAGTCTAGCAGAATATTCTTGTAAGTATGTCACTTCCTTTTTTTTCAGAAACTCATCCTAATTTATTCCGCTATTTGTCAAGTGCATGTGAATTCCATGTTGACAAACAGCATAACAGTGTTTGTTGTAATTCTACACGCTATACTAATAAATGACATTTTGCATAGGAATGTACTTTTGTAACATATTTGAACAACTTCAACCACGTAGCGCAACAACCATACAGAAAAGAAAGAAGAATGCTTTCGCAAAGGATCACCACCAGGTCAGCTGATGGTTGGCTGTCAATAGTAATTGCAATTTTCTCATCAACTGCACTTCAAGTTGAAAAGATCACCGCCGTAGGGAAGGAACGCAAAAGCAAACAGAAAATGGACCGTGGTTTTTTGTTTTATGTTTTGTTTTTACATTTTCGCTGTTGCTTCCTTTTCGCACAGAAATGGAAAGCGGTACACATGCGGGCTTGCCATCGCAAGCCGGTCCCCGGTTCCGTTCGTAGAAGAATGCTGCATAATGGTTTATCAGTCGTGTTAGTATTTTTGTTATTATTGGAAATTTATTTTGTTTAGCTTTTTGTATGCCTCATTTTACCGCCTTTCCAAACGGAATGGGTTGCGCGACTCGTTTGGAATGCGTTTGATGAAGTAATTAAGGACGGCAAATGATTAAATTTGCGTCAACGTCTGGTTTACAAAAAAAAACTCCAAATGTCGCATTTTCCAAACTGGCCAGCTCCTACGGCGAACCGAGATTGGTGAAATGTATGAGAAAAACAGATCCCGGCTTGTGGTATATTTTCGTTTTTAGACGGCACACTCAAAACACGGCAGAATCAGGAGCCAGGGTTACGTTAATTAATTCCACACGTTCGCGAAATAATTGACCGCCCGGACATTTCCACCATCTGCCGCGACCGCGGGTTGGGTATCGTTTTCCCTCCCAGCCAGCATCTCACCCATCTGCCCCCTGCGTATCGGCATGCCAATAAATTAGCGAAGCTCGGGAAGCTTCGCGAAGGGGAGCATAATACGCATTCTGACACGTACGCATCTGATTGTACATTTTTGGTGGTACGGCCCCGACCCTAAAAGGGCACCACCCGGCGGGGCATTGGGAATTCTACGTCGAAGGCCCCGTTTTTACCCATTCCCATCGAACCCAAAAACCGGGTCTCTGCGTAAAGGTCCGGTTCCTTTGGGGAACGGCCAGAACGGCAGAATGCGGTACGGAGCAATATTGCAAACCATAAATCATCGATCGTACTGCTACGGTAGCACAAGATCACGATCACTCCGCGGACGGGTTTTGCTGATGGAGGTATTTTCTTCCCGTCAATTGTTTGTTTTGATAAGGGCTGAGCAGTGACCGGGAACCGCGAAATCGGGAACGGAATTTCGTGAAAAATATTTGTGTAAAAACGAACTGGTAACATATTTGTACGGTTAAAGCGTTCGGTGGAGGACATTCCAAACGCTATTCAAACAAACCAATCAAACGGAAAGGTGTGAACAGCTGGATAATTGAGTAATTTTCAGGGATCACATTCTAAGGGCATGGAAGAATTAATAGCCCAACAAAAGGCACACGTGTTAAGCCTGGGCGATGATTTATGCGGTTGCACACACTGATTCTCGCTCGTAATGCATCGCAACTGACTGATTTGAGGTCGTCCGTCAGTAGATCCTTCTAACCCAGCATAAGGTCATTATCTGTTCATCTTTTTTTTACGTCGGTCAGATTTGGACCAGGAAATTGTGTTTTTTTCTCTTTATTCCCCGCCAGCTTTTGCACACGCTTGTCGGGACGCTTCTCACCGGCCGTCTTAACTCTTCCCATATCCTCGTTTTGTTTGTTCCGCTTTCTGCACCGAATTATAAGTGTGTTTTATGCGAGTTTCGTTTTTCCCAGTTTTTGCTTCACTTTTCTAACCCTTGATATGTTTTTGTCTCCCCGTTTTTTTGTGCGTTTATCCGAAAGTGAATTTAATTCATCATCCGCTCGAGCTGGTGAGATCCTTCTTTTGTGCCGTTCTCACTCGGCTCTACCGCCGTTCGCAAGGGCTTTGCTTAGATGTCGTTGCAAACGGTCCCGCCGGATTCAATTTCTCACACAAAGTTTGCCCGTTTCCACGTCCCTTTACATATCTTTTTTTTTAGTCGTTGTTCCGATCATCTAGTCAACTTCGCCGATGCGTCCTGCACGCCCTGCAACCTCCTCCCCATCATGTGGCGATCAATCGAATGCGCCAACGTCTTTCCCATGCTGGAACCACACACTCGCTTTGTCGTGCTGCGTATTGCTGTGCTCCCGGTCTTTCTTTTCTGCCGGTCCGGTTCGCTTTTCACAAAACCCCAACACGAAGCACACCTGAACCAATACGCTTCGGCACAATCTGAACCGTGTTTTGCGAGATTTAAAATTTCCACGTTGTTTTTTTTTTAAATCCTTGTCTGTGCCGGTTGGACATTGGGCGAAGTTTTTGCCGGTTCTGTTTTGCTTCCCGATCGAGAACGGAGAAGCTTGTGTGTATTTGTGTATTTTTTTTCCTGTGTTTGTTTCGCGTTGTTTTTGTTTTGTTCCCATAAGATTGCCGGCGGTCGCTCCATAATGAGATTGAAGGCAACGGTCACGTTTTCAGCGGCAAGGAAAGACGTGAGAAGAAAATCACATCCGAGTAGGCAGGACGAAGTTGTTGAATGAATTTGTGTGTTTAATTAAGATAAGATTTGGATGAACAAAAAAATATGTTTAACGAGTTTTGGGACGTCTATGCGCATTTGTTTTACTATAATTTAAATTTCATTGCTAAACGCCTAAAAGTATGCAATATGTGAACAATATTGGAGTACTAGCGGACAAGGCAGTAATATTAAGTTTTAATGTATTTTTTTTCTCATTCCGGCTACAAATCTTTCAGTTATAACCAGTTAACCTTAAAGATGTAATGCAATGAACCGTTCGATAAGCACACTACAACCAGTCAGACCCAGCCTGTGCAGCCTGCATAATTTTCGTAATATGTTTATTGGTTACTAATTAGATAATTGTATATATTTACCAGTGATGCCCCCAGGTTCCTTTCTTTCACCTCTGATCGGTAAAGACAGTTTGGTCCGAGCAGAAGGCCGTACACATCAAACGTATCTGTAATAACAAACCCCGGTGGCTATGGTTATTCCTTCGGGGAATGAATCCTGCTCGTACGATCGGCTAAAAAGGAACCAGCACGGGCACCGAATATGGCAGTTGTACATGGGCGGCGTACCTCGTGGCTTCTACCTTATTACGATCGCTTTGCGGATGCGGCTGACGAGAAGGGAATTCCATTCTAGGGATGGCGATCGTACAGTGTTGATGGAATCCGATTAATGTCATAAACGGTCCATACTTTGTTGCACGTCTCAGGTCCCGGCCCATTGCAGTGGTTTCGGTCCTCATGGTGAAGGAAAGAAAATAAAACCCACTCATCTCACCAATCTCACTCGATAATGACCATTTTCTACAGTGTGAACATAATTTTGGCATGTTTTTTTTGCGTGTCGTTGAGCATTTCTTTTGATGCGTCGCTTTCACTGCTTGTTTTTCGTTTCTTTTTGGAATTTTTAATAAAATTGTACCACAAGCTAACATGTTATCATCACATAAAAAATTATATGGCCACAGCTTTACGACCGTCTTGGGGTCAACAAGTGGAAAATATATAAAACAAATGTAAATTAGCGTTGATTTGCTCCAGCAGTGTACTCTTGTTGCGTGTGGTTAGATTTGCTACGCACGCCTGGAAGGAGATACTTCTCCGGAAACAAAACAGAAGGAAATGTACTGATTGCACAGGAATCGCATAGTAGGAATCGATTCGTAGTATTTGTAACAGCAGCAAGGAAACCAAAAAAATTGGAATAAATCATGCGGTGTCACGTGGCGTTTGTCGGTACTGCTGGTTTCGAGACTACACGAGAAGTTTCCTTTTTCATTGTGTTACAATGTAATCTGCCGAAGAATAATCGACAAATTTCCCAGTAAGTTTATCACTTTTCAGAATTTCCTTTGCCTCGGAGAAAAAGAAAGTTGCCCATACGTTCGGCTGAATACGGCGAACATTTATGTTTAACCAATATTCTTCAAAAATTATCCTTTGATTGAGGAAGTAATAACTAACAATAAGTTAGTGGAACCAATTTGCGTACTTCTTTCAAGAGACGCATTTTGTACACAAAGTTTTGTAGCATTTAGTTTATATGCTACTAAGGCTGGTTTTGACATTAGAGTCTGAAGGACTCTTGCTGCCGTATCGCTAAATGTGTAATAAATGAAGGAAATATGTTTGACAAACAACGAACCAAATCGTTGCACAACGGGAAACAAATGTAATAAAGTCATTTTCAACTTTTTCAGTCAAAATCAGTCATATATAGCCACATAGTGTCACAAACACATATAAATAATTAATATTTATGTGTCGGCTTTACTTCAGCGCCATCTGCCAGAAAATAGTGGAGTTTGCATTAGCTACTAAAATGTGACAGATGTTTTAAATAAGGTGATTTTTTAATTTTTCAATTCCTCAATAATAATCCGTTTATTATTAAAGGTTGTAAATATGATAAAATTTAAGAGTTTAGAATTAATTTCTGCCATTTTTAAACTGCCAGGAAAAAGTTTGGAAAGTCTCATGGGGTGATTGGAATGTCGCGTTCTTAAAGCGTAAAGGCCAAGAAGGAAGAACCTCAACCCTCTCATAAACCACAACTGCAAAGATGGAATCATACCGCATAACGGCATTTTTAGTGCAAAGTGTCATGCTGCTAGACATGGTCCCATCCTTCCGTCAAGCCCTAGCGCCATTGGCCTCAGATGAATGTGCCATAAATGCAGATAACAATAAAACTTTCCCTCTCTCAGACGCACGCACACACACACATGCTCTCATACACACAACATGCCTTCAGGAGCATTTCCTGCTCCTCTCCACACTCCTCCCCCGTCTCGTTCTCCTTTCACCCTTCATAAAATAAAGCAAGGAGTAGGAAAAGGACTTTCGCCTTTTTCCGCACCGTTGCACGGGAGAAAGTTACACCCGGGAAAGCGAAACCACGGTTTTCCTCTTCCTTTTCTGAGCTAAGGGAAGCAAAACAAAAAAAAAACAAGTAAAGTCCATAGTCGCAGTAATCGTCCTTGTCGCTGTCGCAGTCGGCAGCCATATCCGCTTCGCATAAGAGTTTCACCCTGTTCTACCAATTCCATGCCAGTTGCATTTACTATCGTCGGGTCGAGTTAATCATTGCAAATGGTGCAGATGGATGGCAATTGATCCATCTGCCTTGGCGATACTTGGATTCTTACCGTACACCATATTGGACGCACTGTTTGACCTTCGGTCATCAGCTTGGGAGCCAAGCGAACGGGGCAGAGCTCATCAGACGAAAGGCATAAACCGATACAGAGGAAAAGGATTAGATCTTTAGCCTTTTATTGAAGAGCATCAGGATTAGAGTTGGGAATAGGAGAGTTGGGGCTGGCTCGTTCGTTAAGAAGAACTGAACGAATAGTACAGATCGTCCGTTCTTTTGTCTCTCACAAAAAATCTGTCTTTCATCCTCTATCTCGTTCACACAGTTCGCTCAATCTACCGTTCCAGGTCGCTCACCTAATGTGCCTATATTCGACGGCCAGTTCGCTCAACTTATCGTACCAGGTCACTAACCCAACTTGTACCCATAATCGAAGGGATAGTTCGTTCAACCTGTTGTTCTAGTTCGCTTCTTCTACGTTGCCATCCGTTCAATCTGAGATAGATCGAAGTTCGTTCGTTCACTTAAAGGAACTGATCGAACTGTACCGGTTTAGCTGATGCGATCCAACTTTTATCAGGATTACCCAATCAGATACATTCTCTGTTTGCCTCAACCGTTTTGCGATTCGACGAAATGGATTATTTGGAGTTGCAGCGATGCAATTTCGTACAACATTCGAACCGCTAATGAACTGCAGCTCTGCTCACAGCTTTAAAACGAAAGCTCCATTCACAAAACTTCGAAGCAAATGCAATCTACTCTCTAATTTGCTTTTGAACGCCATCTCAACGCCTTTTTTTACAAAACCTCTGCCAACTCGGGCCTCCACTCAAGCGTAGTTTTGATCTGTTTGCTGCTTCAAACCATTCAGTTCAACCTTTGTGCGAGCGATATCCTGACACGGAACGAAACGGACGCAAGCGATCGAGAATTAGATCGATTCTCACGATGAAGATCGTCTGTGGTCATGCCGCCCAGCCGTCGTCCTTCTCTCGCTCTTGTTTGCTGTGTGTGTGTGTTTTGTTTTTGTGCGTGCCTTCCTTCGATGCGTTCGGTGCTGGGAAACTGAGTTGAATTTCAAAATGAGCTGCATAATGATTTTGTAATGAATCCATGGATGTTTTTTTTGTGAGTTTGTGTTTGTTTGCTGCTGTCTCTCACCAACTCCTGACGCTACACACGGCTGAGAACTGATCGAGGTACGATTGACGGATTGACTGACGAACTTCTTCCTGCCTGGTGGAACAGAGAAAAAAAAAACAGAATCCCATCCCAAAACGGTACGTCTGTAATGTTGTTTGCCGAGTGTTCTGATTGCTTTCCGTTGCTGTTGGGAACGGTTTGTGTTTCGTACCCGTAGTTGTTCAATACAAAAAAAATCCAAAGTCACAATAAACCGTGCACAGTGCAATCCGCGTTGTTGCAAAGTATTGCATCTTAAAGTTTTGGCCTTCGTAAAGCTTACGATCCTGTTTGCCGGGTCATTGCCCCCCATTGGTTCCCCTTTTGGTACGGAAGGAAGTGATCGTAGAAAGGAAGGAAATCGGACCGGTATGGCATTGATCACACACTGTCACTAAGAAGCCGATCGGTAGCGCAAGTAATGCCAACGAGGGATAGGGCAGGAACCGTATGCATCGGCACCATTAATCATCTTCCATCACCTTCACCGCCTATCGGATCCTGGCGGGTCGGTTTCAACCCCACGGTTTCCAGGGACTCCAGGGGTCCGGTCCCCACGTGTGCGTACCCTCTGGTGGTGAAATAAAAACCAAACCACCCCATCGGAACATATTGAGGCGTTGCAAACAGAAGCAACACCATTGCCTTGCCGTGCACGATTCGATAAACGGTGTAATTTCGCATGCAAATTGTCACCACAAATGACAACAGCGGTGACATTGTCCGCAAGGAAGGGGCAGGGAGGGAGTCCGATGGAATCTATGCTGGCTAGTGCAGTGAAAGAGGGCCTGGTTTATGCGCGCCCCACAAACATAGACAACGGCGCCCCATAACATTGCAACAGGCCGCACGGGAGAGGCAATCAATTTACAATTTTATTGGATTATGAGAGCAGCACACCCTTTGTACGCGCCCTTTCGTAGCCCGCCTCCCGTTCCGGTGTTGTTTGCAGCAAATGGAGCCCCTTTTCAGAGAAGCCCTTTTTTAGCATGTTCAGCATGCTATCGGCATGGCTTCGGGAGGGTTTAAATAGTTCTACAGCAAAAGAAGCTTTTTTTTTCGTGTGTGAACCTACACGACTGATTACTGCGTTAATTTAGCCCTTTAGCTACAATGATATAACCTTTTCCCCGCCTGGGTACGGTGAAGGTCATTGGCCACCGATTGTGCGTGTGTGCGCGGCGTCGAGAGTTTCGATCGATCCGATCGGGGCAGCTATCGGTTCTGTGGTTAGTGACTTATCGCTCCCGGCCACCAGCCACCGGGGTGGGTGAGAAAATCACCTCCCGATGGCGGATAAATAAACATTGGTCGAGAGTTTTTCACGCAAAATCGTCAAATTTTATGGCGCGATGGCTGTGCCCTTTAATGGCTGGCAGTTTCCTTCTTTTGTTTCGTCCGTAATGGTGCCGTTTCATTGAGGACGGGGAAGATACTTCAAGGGAAAGAGATTGTGTTAGAATTGACGAAGTTTTTGTATTAAAAAGGATGATAACGCTGTAATGTTATCGTTTACAATTCGATTACGTGTGATTCGATTGCAAAACTTGTTATATTAACTTTTTTTTGTTGATTTATAAATACTAGGAGGGACATTTAAAATATCTAGTAACATTAAATATAATAAAACATATAGTATAAAATTGATAATCATTCGACTAAAAATGTATATCCACTGCACACCAAGATTAACAGAGTGTAACATAACAACACAATAATTTGTTCATTTTTGCTTGCAGAGATCTGCATTAAAAATCGGAAACTTGGAACATGGTAAAAACTGGTAGTTTTAAAACATTTTGAGTATGAAAAATCATTTTTGTGACCAAGTGGTTTATTTGGTAGTGGCGCCGGTACTACAAGACAGGACCGGAACAAACTTTCATCTGGAGCTATTGGAATGCAAAGTCAAAGAAAACCAAAATTCGGTTCAAAATTTTTAAGATTCTTACCTTTCTAACCCTGTCAACAATTCACGGACCTTTCAAGGGTCTGTTTCAAAATCACAGCATCTCAATTTGGGCCTATAACATCTCCTCTGTCCATGTGGGTGACAACCTAAAGGGACTTCACAGGCTGGATCGTTCGATGTCATTGTCATGACATGACTATCCCAACGGATACTGCCGAGGTTCAATTGTCCTTGCACACGTACCAGGCCAAAAATCTTTCTGAGTATCTTGCTCTCGAACGCGACTACGAGATTACTAAATTTCTACTTAGTCTCAGCTTTGTTTTGGATTTCTTTTCGAAGAAAAAAACAGCCTACTGACACTTTTCCAGAATATAATGTAAAATCATCCCAACAAAAAAAAGAGGGAGAGACAGAATCCCAAGAAACTCCGTAGCAAGGACTGACTCTGCGGTCACGGGGTTAAATAGTTGACGCAATAGTGACCATTCTACCGAAAAGACAAGTGCTGTATTGAGCAGCGGCGGATCCAACGGTAGGCGGAGTAGGCGGTCGCCTAGGGCCTCGCCGTGTTGGAGGCCCCAAAAAATTTGTGCCGATTGTGCGATTTTTGAAAATTATACAGCAGAGTTAATTTATAGCAAAAAATTAATTTAAAAGGTAAAAAATTGATCAAAAATATCTTCCTTGGTTATATAAAACATTTGTTTCTATGTGATAAATTAAATGCAGAGAAGAATATCGACTTTGTGACTTTAAAGTATAAACGAAATAGCACCAGGATTTCCGAATGTATAGTACCAGGAGAGCATCCACGGAAGAGGTAGCACCTTGTACAGCAATTTTGCTCGAAAATCGCCGAAAGGTATGCAATGTTTAAACACTAACTTTCCCTTTGGCCGTGAAAATTTTCTTCGAAAACTATCAGTTTCCGAATGTATACTACCAGGAGAGCATCCACGGAAGAGGTAGCACCTAGTACAACAATTTTGCTCGAAAACCACCAAAAAAACTGCTTCAAAAACTACCAGTTTCAGCAAGTATAGTACCAGGAGAGCATCCACGGAAGAGGTAGCACCTGGTTATTTTGCACGCCTAAAAGTATGCATTGTTTAAACAACAACTTTCCATACAAACCAACTGTTTTTAGATTGCCGATACCAGGAGAGCATGATTTTCAAGAGGTAACACCTGGTACCAGCCGAGCAAGCACAAATCACGCGCTTCCTGGTAGTTGCAGTCCCATGTTGTTGCATGTAAGATGTTGCATGCCAGATGTTGCGCAACATGTGATGCGCAACACATGTTGCACGACATATGTTGCACGACATATGTTGCACAGCATCTGGCATGCAACATATGTCGTGCAACATGTGTTGCGCAACATGTGTTGTGCAACATTCTGGTACTCGGCTGGTACCAGGTGTTACCTCTTGAAAAACATGCTCTCCTGGTATCGGCAATCTGAAAACAGCTGGTTTGTATGGAAAGTTAGTGTTTAAACATTGCATACCTTACGGCGCATTGCATTGCAAGTTGGTTGCAAAGTTAGTGTATAAACATTGCATACCTTACGGCGCAGAACCAGGAGCTACCTCTTCCGTGCATGCTCTCCTGGTACTTTAAATTCGGAAACTGGTAGTTTTCGAAGAAATTTTTTTCGACCAAGGGGAAAGTTAGTGTTTAAACATTGCATACCTTTCGGCGGTTTTCGACCAAAATTGCTGTACAAGGTGCTACCTCTTCCGTGGATGCTTTCCTGGTATCGGAAATCTGAAAATAGCTGGTTTGTATGGAATTTCGTACCAGCCGACGGGAAGTTTGAGCGAGATGAAGGATGCTTTCCGTTTCACCGATCTTCCTTACACTAGCGATCGCTCTCACGGGTTTGATAGTATGCAATGCAATAGTGATGGGCAAATTTATTCCACACTGCAGGTGTCACCTCTTTAAAAACATGCTTTCCTGGTATCGCAAATGAGAAAACAATTGTGTTGTTCATGGTCTTAAACGTCAACATGAAAAGAAAAAGGATTCTACGAAATTTCGCTGATTGTTACTGAAGAAGAAAACTGATTGGAAACTGTACCTTGGGCGAAAAATCGTAGAAGGCGTTGGACTACTCAGGATTCGTAAACGTACGTGAATTGTAAAAAATGGCGTTAAGGTTCTCCTTAGCGCATACAAACTTTTATATATAGACTAGCTTACTAGGCCTGTTTACAGGGCTACGCAATAGAACACTGAGGTGTACACAAAGGAGCTTTCTTTCCGAGACTTTGCTGTTATTGTTAAATCATGTTTGAAGTACACCTCCCTAACACCGATAATGCCGTAGCAAAATTATAGGCCCCCATTAATAATTCCGCTCTGGGCCTCCAAGAGGATTGATCCTCCACTGGTATTGAGGAATCTTCTTTATAAAAAATGAAAACCTTTAGAATGTGAGGCGGTCATTATAGGCCTGATAATGTTTATGAAAACATCAACGTGGTATTTTTTTTGTATTTTATTTATAACCTATAACAAAAAAAGATTTGACAACTTTGCTTTTTATAAGCATATGACTTAAAAACATTTGTTCAAAAAATCGTATCTGAATTAGAGTGTTTGGTAATGAAGATTGTTAAAACCATCCCAAGCTTATTATTACGTTCAGAAGTGTTGATTGCTTGCTTAATGTTTGAACAAGCAACAGTGAAGCTTAATGAAGCCATTAATGTATTAAGATGAACTTTAAGTTTAAAATCACATACCGGTGGAAAAAAGACAGCTCACGAAGCTTCCGAACGTTGCGTGGGATGTGTTTATATTTAACACATCTCTCAAACCACGAAATGAACCGCAGTAAGCACGGTGCAGATCGTCTTAAGGTAGTTACGAGAATTCATGGTTCCATAATCCCACTGTCGACACCTCCCTCTCCCACCCCCTGCCCCTCCACGCATTTATGATGGGAAAAATTGAATTTTATGCTCCCATTAAAACTGTCTCCCGTTTGTTGTGTTTCTGGTTCCCCTTTTCCATTCGACCACATCTAGCGCCCAAAGGCACCATTATGGTTTTGCGTACCGCACGACTAGCAGGCGCGTACCGTACGGAATGGGAAAGACTAAAAAGACGCACATTATTGAACTTTATTTTCGTTGCTTTCCTTTTTCCCGGGGGGGGATTTTCGGTACGGGGAAATGATCCCCTCCGGTTGGGGTCGTACCCCGTGTACTGTCACCGATCTGACCTCGTTCATTCTAGTGTGCAAATGTGCGGAAACGAATCTGTCTGCCTCATTATGCACAACACTGTCGCGATTGGATCCCCCTGACGGTGGTGAAATTTGACCATGGACTTCTAATTTGAATGTGTTGTCCCCCACAGGAGGCACATTGTACTAATAAAGGAAAGAAACAAAAACGGTCCGCAGCAAAAATGATTAAAAATTTAAGTAAAAGAAGCCCACACGTTGGGATACACATAGAACCCGCTTGCAGCGCCCAACATGCTCAATTGTCAAACGATGTCAAATTGGCGTACGCGATCGCGGCCCGTTTAATCTGCATCGACGGAAACGGATTCCGGGAAATTGATTTAAAGTTGCGCGCCTTAAATCGCCCCCTTCTCTCCCCATACACCTTCTTGCCTTCCTTCCTTACCCCTGTCCGCAATCGGTCAAATGAGCAACCGACGGGTGGAGTGGTTCCGCCCGCACACGGTCCGAGTTCCCGGTCGTTCAACTGAATTCTGTGGAAATTCAATCCACGGAAGGGTTGATTTTTTTCCACCCTGTTACCCCCCTCCTTTGCGGAGCAGTTATCCCGGGCATGGAAGCAGTTTAGCCTGTGGAAGTTTAGGGCCATCGCCACTAAGATCAAACATCGGCTTGTTTGTTGAATGTCGCAGTATGATCTCTTTCGCACACGAAAACAAAATACAGAAATAAAATAAATTCATCAGCAACTTTCTCTGCCAAAGTTAGAGGCGCGCGCCCACACTGGTGTGGTGATGGTGCTGTCATATTTTAGCGACCTTTTTTTTTTTGGTCAGCTTCGGTACGTACCTTTCGCTGCGTTTGACCGGTTGCAATTTGATAGCCTAGAAAAAGGCTCATAAACTACCCCATGGCCATACACATAGGGCTCATCGTAGGATGTCCTATTTGTCTTTCTTTTCGAATAGTTTGCAGCATGTCCGTTAGGACGCTGAATGTTGGCATATCCGAGGCTGGCATGATTTTGGCGTTGTTTGCTCATTCTGGATGTCCTCATTGCGGTAGCGCTTAGATAATTTTTTTTCTGCCAGTTCAAATTTTCCATCCGCAAACCGTTCCGGTTTGATGAAAAGTGGAATAATTGAAGTAGGCAATGATTGCGGTTTGTGTTTTATTGCTGGCCCAAAAAAAATGAAAAAATGATTTAGAGCTTTAATAAAAAAGAATTGTACAATATAAATGCAAATCCCTGTACAGTGGTACGCAAAATAAAGTGCTCACCTCATGTTTTGTTAAACTACTGTTAGTTGTGTGGATCACCGCTGTAAGACCCAAAACGATCAGATGAAATCTTTGGCCTGCTGGAAAGTATGCTGAAGATCGTTGTCCTGCTGATATACGATCCTGTCTTCAAACCCGGTCTAGATGAGCAGGATCTGCTTTATCATCATTCTGTTGATTTTCATTAGGCTTAGAACTCCTCTCTACAAATACTTTCCGCTGTATCGTAACGTTTTCGTTTCTATGCTTCCATCGTGTCTAGCATATGGTGCTGCTCCTGAAATCCATCATTTGATCTGTAACAAACATCAACTCTCCATTTCCAATTAAACTACTAGAAGATGTGTTCATACGTTCAGACAACCATTCCACGTTCATCTGAAGTAAAGTGCAAATATTTTTATGTTAAATCGTCACAACAAAAATGATAAATGGGTGGACACTGAACAATAACGATTAGTTTAATTAATTTTGAAAATGGACACTTTATTGGATTAAACGATTTAATGAATTTATTAATTGAATAATTGAATTTATTTTCGGTTAATTGAATTTATTTTCTATGAGCAAACTGTTTTAGTTTCCATTATTCCGTTATTGTAACTTTGGAAGAATATTTAAATGGATACGATATTGCACAAAGAACACTCCAATGTGATCCTCACAATTTAAAGAATTTTGAAAAAATCAACGGTGAGTGAGTAAAGTCGATACGGCCAGGCCGTTCTAACGAAAAAAAAAAGGTGAGTACTTTATTTTGTCAATGACTGTAAGAAAGCAGGATAAAATGAGAATTTCAAGGTGTTTTTTTCGTGAAAATAATTAAAATCTATCATTCACCTCTCATTCAGCATGTTCAGAACACTCTATTTCACCAGCAAACCGCCATACACAACTGTAATGATCGGCACTACAAAGTTTCCTTAAATTGCAACGAAACATTGTGCTAAAACCGTACTCGCACCGTTCTACCGGTAAACAATTCTGCCGAGTAAAATGAGCAATAAATACGATCCGAAACATTATCCCGTGGCACGGTTGACGATTGGAGATGACGGCTCGTACACCGACCACCACCGGAGCTTTTTTTAATGAATTTTCGTACCGAAAGCGTAGATATGCAGTTTTCACATGCATTGCCGTTTTGCATATGACGGGGGAAAAAAGGGCCCCGGTAAGGTCGCGCACAGTGCTCCCGAGGGAAACGGTTTTTATCGGTTCGGCGTGACATCAACCAAGCAAGCAATCGATTCGTCACAAATTTCTACCGTTTGTCGATACCAACCATCTTCAAACGGTTGGCAGCCCGTGTTCTGCTGGGAGCTTTTTTTCTGCTGTGCACAGCATCTACGAGAGAGAGTGAGAGAGCGCGAAGGGTTGAAATTTCAGCCATACTTGCGATAAAGTACGGCCGCTAATTTGTTCCTCCTTTCTACATTGCAATATGCGTGACGGACTATTATCTAGCGTGCAATAATAGTGTTTCAATGTGTTTCTATCTTTTATTCATACGCAACTATGTATTTATAACAAATTGTTATCATTGCATAATTTACTTTTTATTTATTTAACTCAAGAATTAAAGGTAAATGTCTCCGATGAGTTCATTAAATTTTAATTTCATCATTACTCATACATAATTATAGAAAATCAAGTAAAAAAACCAGAATTGGCAATCCTCGACCTATTGAGGTTGTTGTGCCAGTAAAGAAAAGGAGGAAGAAGAAGAAGAAGAATGATAAAATAATGATTATTGAACATAAATACAAAGATATAGATATAAAAAATATAATGCTCATTTTCAAAAAAAAGTTATATAAAACATTATGTAATACGTAAACAACTTATAATTTCATAATGAATTGTAAACAAAATTTAAATATAACTATAAAAGAAAACGAAAACATTAGAAAATAAAGATAATAAATATATAACATGACATTTGATAGTTAATATATAACAATAATAAAGATATTAATATCAAACTATTACTGGATGTATTTAAATGACAATCGTTTTATTTTATTGCTTCACTGCTATATTGTAAAGCAATTTGCAAAGTATTGAGCTGTGCTGTCAACATGTTGAATAGTAATTAGTTCCTTAAACACATTTATGAATATTTTGAAACACTTGTTTATTAAAGCTAAAATAATATAAATTGAATGACATGCTTAAAATAGATAATTAACATTGCTTTGCTATTTAATATAAATAAGAAAAGAAATGAACACAATCGATTAACAGGTGACTTTTCAATTTTGGTTTAACAGTTCTCAGAGTAAAAAAAGTTATTTAATATGTTTTCATAACTTATTGATATAACTTAACATTGATTATTGTTTGCAAAAATTTAATGCTAAAACGTTCCAAAATATTATCGTTATATGTTTATTTAAATAAATACTCATTTCTCCGTTGCAAAGAAGACATAAAAACAGTCCACTTTCCGACACGGATCCTGCAAGCAGACATCGCCATCCGGCACGTTCGACGCTCTTGCGCGTAGCATAAGCGATGTTGCGCTCTTCCTTTCGTGCTGCTGAGCACGCGGCGCCCAGCATAACTCGGCCGTCGGCGGCACGGACCGTGCCAGTGCATCGTCAGTCTCCGAGAGCAAAGGACGTACCACCGAGCCGTGTGTCGTGTCGCGCACGGCGAAAACTGCAGAAACGCGACGAACTGCCGTCGGCCGCATCGAAGTGCAAGTGTGCATCCTTCGGCAAATACGTGTGTGCGGCACGCGTAACCGGCACGTTTTTTTTTCTTCACACCAGCCACATCGTCGCGATTCGTCGTGGTCCGTGAAGGACAGTTTGATCGTAAATCACGCGAAAATACATCGGAACTCAGTTGGATTCAACCAAGAAACAAAAAAAAAACAAATGGAAGAAATGGGTGGCATTTAACAAAAGTGTGATTGCGGGCAGCGCGTTGTTTTGGTTGCTTTTGCACAGTTTCCAATTTTCCACCATTTGGCGGTGGCTTTGACTTTTCCATTGACGCGTGAATCAGCTGTTTGGTATATGCCGTGCTGCGTGCATTTATTGTGCGGGGTTCGTGAAGAGAAGCAACAAATAATTTGTCGGAAATCACAGGCAAACAACAGCACAATCCGTTCGCCAGTTTGTGTGGTGGAAATCGGTGAAA